>NW_026859162.1:0-367500 GCF_026571515.1 Ruditapes philippinarum
CTGCTACTGCTGAGCTACTGCTACTGCCAACTTCACGTTTTATAATTTTGCTACTGCTACTGCTGAGCTACTGCTACTGCCAACTTCACGTTTTATAATTTTGCTACTGCTACTGCTGAGCTACTGCTACTGCCAACTTCACGTTTTATAATTTTGCTACTGCTACTGCTGAGCTACTGCTACTGCCAATTTCACGTTTTATAATTTTGCTACTGCTACTGCTGTCCTACTGCTACTGCCAACTTCACGTTTTATAAATTTGCTACTGCTACTGCTCACTGCTACTGCTAACTTCCTACCGGTTTACTTTTAGCACAGTTGATTGGACAAAGAGGAAAAGCCATATTTAATCTTCCGGTTACATAATTATTAATTTGACATCTGTTATTAAAACATATAATATTTGTAACTTAACATATTTGAAATTTCACACATTGTTCTGAAAATTTGACCTTTTAGAAAATGATTATATTTATAAATATTTTTGTTTAAAAGAAAATCATCAAGCATATTTATTCATTTATTTTTTTAAAAGAATTTTATCATTTTTCTGCTGCACAACACATTTCATTTTATACACTGTAGATTATATTATCGTATGCTTTGATTGAAAATTAAAATATTTTATCCAGACAAAAACATGTGTTTTAGTGTATTATGTACATTCTGTTTTTAACATACCATGTTACTAATTTATCTGTACCAAGACATTTTTAAATTCATTGAATACGTTAGAATTGGGAAGCTTGAAAAAGAACACAATAGAATATACTTTACACAAGTTTTGTACAAAATACACAGTTTCACAAAATATTCAAATCGTTAGTCATATGGCGTCCAATATATACATGTCAACTATATACGGAAGCCTGTATGGGGCACCGGAATGAAAAGATGTTATTTCTGTAGCGGGTCCCGTACATCTTGAGAAAGAATAAGTTAACCTTCGATCTGACGATTTGCACTTGATATTTTCAGTGACAGTGCCTCTTGAATTTAACTAATGATATATATTTTTATTGTAATATACTCTCAACTCCTATTTGAAGTAGCATCGGTGCGCCTCAAATATGGTGTGCGATTTTTGGTGTACAAGTTTAGGTAATTGTATAATAGTAAATCAGACTTCTGTTTTAGTGTATGGATTTATTTTGTCTGCTTTTTAGAATGAGCTTAAAGACAGTAAAGTGTAAATCTGTCATAGCGTGAAGTTTGATAATAATGCTTCATTGTTCATGTTACAGAAAATTTATCTAGAAAATTTGACCAGAACGAAAGTATTGACTTACTGATCAATTCTTTATAAAGTATAAGTTCCACAATTAAAGTACATGTACGAGTAGTAACAACTATGACTGATCAAGTATCATGCATGGTGCTACAGATGTGTGCATGGTGCTACAATTATATACCTTATCATAACTAAATGAGCTGCGTCACGACAAAACCAACATAGTGGGTTTGCGACCAGCATGGATCCAGACCAGCCTGCGCATCCGCGCAGTCTGATTAGGATCCATGCTGTTCGCTTACCAACTCTATTACAAGTAGAGAAACTGATAGCGAACAGCATGGACCCTCATTAGCAGAGGTCTGGATCCATGCTGGTCGCAAACCCACTATGATGGTTTTGTCGTGACACGGCTCAATTATAATTATTATTGTCAAAGAAAACGGTACAGCTTTCAGACGTATTATCAATCAAAATAAAAACTATTTACAACGACAATGAATAAAGCCATATTTTATGTGCTAATAATTATTTCACGGGATATTAAGACTAGGCATAGAAGGCCAATGTGCATGTGTGTTACCAACGGTTCATTCGTTAAGGACTTGTCACACATTAGGTATGGCTAAACTTTATAAGCGCTTTTTAACATTTTTGTTTTTCATCTGATGCGGCATTCATGTCATAGTATATAAATTAACGGGTACGCTGAAGACCTTACATGATTTAAATCATAAAATGTGACTGTTTCTTTGATAATTTATTCATTACCCAAATAATGACAGGATTTCTTTATTAATCACAGACACAAAATTGCAACAGGTCTTAACATATTATCATCTAATAGGGACCAATTGGTAAAATATGAGCACACTGAAGTTTGACTATGACAATGCTGTTACACACCAAATTGGAAGTCAATTTGACTAGTAGTTTCAAGTACACAAATGTAGTCATATTGTCTCAAAACACCTAAAGAAACAGCAGAGCATTCCCACTCCATATTAATAGCTAATCCCGAACTTTCAATTCTGGCGAGCTAAAAATTAAAACGACACGCATAACCTCCATAGGGCCCTCCATTCACACACACAGTATCATCAGAATGACTTTAGTGCTTTTATAGTTATGACTGGATTTAGATTTCTTCCGGCAGACAGGTGAAACAGGTAGGGGACTAAAGACACCACAAAACTGTTAATAAATTTTGTAAAACTTTATTTTATCATCTTGAAAAAACTGTCATACAAGAACTATCTTTGGATGTGATAAATACCTCCCTGCAAACAGCTTTTAATCCTAAAACAAGAGCCGCAACAGGAGCCTTTATAACCAAATAGAAACACATTATAATATAATATAATATGGGCTTTTTGGAGAAGGTCCTTCATATTTGAATTACACAATAGGAAAACATGCTCCTGAATGTTGATTTGTCCAAATATAAACAAAGCCAACTAATAAATAACAAAAATATAGCAAATTTTATCTCTTAAAAATATAAACTTTTATCTTTTAAAAATATAATCTTTTAAGTCGTATAAAGTTGAAAATCATATTCACCTCAGGCAGTATGATACAAGCATTGTCCAATATATCATAATGTCCAAATATTAAGGAAATATATGCATAAATTACAAAGTTTTACATAATTCGAATTAATTTTCATATTTGAAACTCAGGGTAAATTATTTTACGTTTTTTATAGCAAAATTGTGACAATATAAGCTACAGTCATTGATTAAGCTTAAAGGTCAGGGTCATTTTTAAGGTTCTTGAATTGCTCAAAATGACGGGTTTTTGGCAAATGTTGTTTTGTCCAAGACTGAAAGTTATGGGCAATTTTAACAAAATCTAGCTAGTCATTTCAATATGTAGATTAATATCATGTAAAGGTCTAGGTCAAATTCAGTTTGACTTACTTGAAGGTTATTTCCAAAGGGTTATTATGTCTAGGAATTAATCCATAAAAAACAAAATTATGGCACATTTTAACAGAATTTAACAATTTGACCTTGCTTATAGTCAATTTAATACCTATATCACATTTAAATTACTCATCATGACAGTTTTATGTTTAAAGTTGTTTTATCACATGTATCATTCAAATCCATCTGTTAATTAAAATGTTAATAGTATGAACTAATAATTTTACAATAAAGGTCAAAGGTCAAATTTAGTTTAACCTACTTAAACATATTTTGTAAAAGTTGCTTTGCCAAAGTATGAATATAATACATTCATTAATAACAAAATTACGACAAAATCTACATGATTCAATAATTTTGCATTGAAAGTCAAATTCATTATGAAGTCCTCAATATGCTGATGTTTTGCTATTAAAATAAATGTGTTAATAAAATATGTCAATTAATAACCAATTTTAGTAAAATTCAATGATGTAGTCATAAAGGTCAAGGTCATTTAAAAGCCAAAGTAGAATTGAGTTTAACCTACTTGGGGCTACTATTAAATGGTAGAAACACAAAACATCCATATGTATAGTAAGAAATTTATTCAGTTATTGCCAATTTCAGCAAAATATAAGTTAATACCTTTGAAGTTCAAGGTCAATTTGAAAAGTTCTCATGACAATTTCTCCTGTCAAGTGTTATCATAAATGGTTGAGCAGTTTTGGAGAGGAAGAAAAGGCAAACAAGATAGTATCTACAGACGCTCTCACTCACACGGACGGACAACTTCTAACCAGTATACACCATCTTACAATGTTCCTTGTGCAGGGAAGTATAATAATCATAAATATAATGTATTGCATAGGATAAAAATATATATATTATAACTTTAAGATGGCTGTAAAAAGTGTAAATCATTTGATAACTTTCTGATTAACAATGTGTATATATAATTTTAATACTAGTATATATTTGATACAATATAAGATTGTTAGAAAAACAAAAAAGATGCTAAAGTAAGACAAACAACTAAACTTAACAACTAATTACATGTACTACTATTGTTGTCATGATAATCAGGGAAATACTTCACCTTAAAAACAAACAAGCCACAATCTCTAATTTTGAAAAACAAAACTTACTACCTTGTCACAGAAATAGATATGTAAGTATTGGTGTAAAGAAGTACATGTAATAAAAAATGTTGTTGAAAACAGATAAATGCCTTCAAAACTGGGCTCAGTGAAAGAACATTGAAGTTTGTCTTAAAAGAAGTCATGGTTTCTATAAAAAGACTGTTACAAGAATAAAGAAACATTAACAAACACATTCAAATATTCTCGATATGCCCAATAATTACAAAAAGCATATATGAAAGACAAAGATACAACCAGACACAGCCATTAATGGTATAACTTTTCACCATAACATATACATTGTATGTAAAATTTGTATATAAACAAATAGTTGCGGTTTTGCTTTGAAACAAGTATGAATTATGTCTGTATTATTTTATGCCAATTAAACTGATATTTTGTTATAACAATAATTGATAACACCATCATTTTTTGAGGGCCATCACACCATATTACTTTTTGATATACAAATGTTAAATTAATATTATAAACAAATTTCTGACCTTAAACTTAAATGTAATGAACTGGCCTAACATTGCTTTTCATTGAATTAGAAAGATATATGTATTCTGCACATGGCATGCTAGAACTAAATTGCCAATGTTCACAAATAGCTAGTCTGACAAATACAAGTCACAATAACTGTAACCATATCATAAAATTAAACATGACATAGCATGAAAATATTATACAATAGTCTGGTTTGCAGCTATCTTGAGCTGTCTTTACAACCTATATTGTGAATAAAATGAAACTAGAGGGCCCTGAGTTGCTCACCAGAAACATGTTGGAATTATTTTTCAAAAGAACTTGCTGAAAGGCAAGTCCAGCTCTTTTGGCAAGTTCAGCTCAACTTTAACTTGGCCCTTTAGTAATATACTTTCACAACACTGATTGTTTTAGCTTTATTTCTTCATAATAAACAATAGGGCCACAAAGATGGCCCTAGATCACTCATCTAACCCATCATTTCATTATTCACTATATAAATTGAAATATTTTGCCCTAATATTTTGGAAAGGCTTTGTTAAAAATATGTATGTTGCAAGTGTGTTCCTATGAGACTATGTAGAATAAATGCAGAATAAATGACCACTAGAGCACGATTAATTTTGACTGGACAATTTTTTTTATAACTTTTTTGAATGAAAACACAAAATGTCACATGCAAAACATGTAAGGTGTAGATGTTTGAAGTTTACAGTTTGGGACAACAATTTTTTTATACATTCTGTATGGTAACATAACTGTACCTCAAAAAAAGACTATAAGTCAAACCTTGTAAAAATATGAAAAGTAGGCCAGTTGATGTTAAAATTCAATTCAGCATCAGAAATTACACCCCTTAGTCCAAAATTCAAGTTTGTATGTCAAAAAACACAAGAATGAAGGTCAAATTATATCAAAAATATCAAAAGTAGGTCAGTTGATATCAAAATTCATTTCGGCATCAGAATTTACAAACCTGGTCCAAATTTACAATCTGAATGTCAAAATACAAGAAAGTAGGTCAAATGGTGTCAATAATATCTAAAGTAGGTCAGCTGGTATCAAAATTGAATTCAACATCAAAAATTACACAAATTACACCCCTGGTCCAAATTTCAAGTCTGTACATAAAAGACAAAAAAAGTAGGTAAAGTGATATCAAATATATCAAAAGTAGGCCAGTTCATATCAAAATTCAATTCAGGATCAGAAATTAAACCCCTTGTCCAAATTTCCAGCAGGTACATCAAAAAACGACAAACTAGGTCAAACAATATCAAATAATAATATCAAAAGTAGTCAGTTGATATCTTAATTCAATTCGCATCAGAAATTACATTCCTGGTCCAAATTTTAAGTCTCTGTACATCAAAAACAAGAAAGTATGTGCAATGGTTTCAAAAATATCAAAAACAGCTCAACTGATGCCAAAATTCAATTATGCACATGAAACTCAGGTTCAACAGTATGTCCCAAAATTTATTGAAATGTGCTTTCTCCAAGTTTAAATCCAATTCAACAAAAAATGAAAAAAAAATACAATTTTTAACAAAATTCAATAAAAAAATTGAGCATACAAACTCATCTTTGTTAGTATACAGAAACAAATGTAATGTTTCTTTAGGCCTAATTTTTTTCCTGGTTAATGACCTACAACTGACCTTACAATGATGCAATATGATGTCCGAATTCTAGAGCTGAAAGATATTTACACATCATAAACAGGTCATGACATTAAGACTTTCTCCAAGCCATTGAATCTCTTTTGGAAAAATTGCATAACATATGTACACATTCCAACATGAGTTGTTTCCCTTTCATTATGAAAAGATATCCTATGCCCATCTTTGAGTCATAGAAATTTATTGAAATTTATGAAATTCTTACTGAAAATGTCTAATTTGGATAAAAGAATGAATAAACTATGTATGGGAAGCTGCATATCCTATTATAGGCCAAGTAAAGTTGGTCTTTTCTATATAAAAAAAAACAGTTTTTTTTAATGACACTATCATTATATTTATACTGTGACCACCTATAGTGTGAAGAGTTTAAAACATAACATATCTACTTTGTGTGAAGTCAAAACACGTTTATTTTATATTTATAAAGAGACTGTGTATCCATTGTCAATATTTTCTAATATTAAATTTGAGCATAGAATATCTTTAAACTATAATTTGAAGAAATGCCATGACCTGGGGCATTTAAGCTTTAGCTTAAACAGGGCCAATCAAATTAATATGAGCAAACTTGATAAAAGACTACCTAAGAATGCTACAGACAAAGTTTGGTGATCATCCATCAAATATTTCAGTAGGAGATGATGTTCAAAGGTTTTTCTATTTTTAGCTTTAGCGGCCCCTAAAAGGGGCCAATCAAATTAATATGAGCAAACTTGATAAAAGACTACCTAAGAATGCTACAGACAAAGTTTGGTGATCATCCATCAAATATTTCAGTAGGAGATGATGTTTAAAGGTTTTTCTATTTTTAGCTCTGTTGACCCCTAAAAGGGGCCAATTGAAATGACATGAGCAAAATTTAAGTGTGACTGTCACAAAGATGCTACAGACCAAATTTTAGGTAAATCTGCCCATCAGTTTCAGAGAAGAAGACGATTGTTGACGCATGACGATGGACGCCGGAGTATCCCCCTTTGATACTAATAGCTCACCTTGAGCCTTCGGCTCTGGTGAGTTAAAAAGCCAAATTAGGCGGCAGTAAAATTTTGATTGTTTGTCATGATAAGAATTACATGCAAGAAAAATATCATGTATTCTGACAGCATTTTAACAAAAGCAGTAAATGAAGAAGCGTCTTAATTTTGTCTTATTTTGTGAGTTTCATTTTAAAATGAAATAAAAATTCCTGATCATAACATTTAACCTTTACAATGGAAAAAGACATTTACAATAATGTATGTTATCTATGACAGGTATCATCACTAAGGGATAATCACAAAACGTTAGTACCTACTTCAGTTTTTCAAATCAATTGTTTATTTAGAACATGGATTTTTATTGCTATAAGTTTAATCAAATCCATTAATTAAATAATTATCATTTATATTATTGTAACACATAGCCATGACAGATGACTGCCTGAAAATTACAGACCTTAAATATCAAAGATATAATCAATATAAGGTGTCATAAATGGGACTTATGAAATATCAAAACCTGCAAGGTGTAATACTGTGTAAAAATCACATACAAAATGGAAGCTTGGCTGCGATATCATATATTTATAAACTATGTGACATGTACTGCTGTGATCTGTATTTTGTCATAATATCATATGGTTCCAGTAACAATTTTTATTGTCACATTTACACGGTAATGGTCATATAGCAACATACTAGCTTTACTTGTGGAGGAATTCTTGACAATTATCATATACACTTATTAGCCATAAAAGTGAATATATTAAATATGAAATAACATGTATATAAATCATTTTTTCAAAGACTTTGTCAGCTACAAAAAACCCAAGTAATTTATCTACACGGAGGGAAAGATAAGTTGTCCAATGAAACATGTGAGTAATGTATAAAATTCAAACTTAGCAAAGTGATAATTGCTGCTCTTTGTGAATTGACAGTATAATTTTATGTACATTATATATAAATGTACATGTACAATAAAATTGTTAAAACTTTGCATAATCTGTTATGAGAGTACATGTATAGGTATAATCTGAAAGACTTGATTCTTGTATGTTAAATAATACACAACATGACTGTTAAGAGTGCAAATATGAAGTAAATAGCCAATTCAACTATATCTCCCTTCACCATAAATCAAATAGAATCAAATATAGTTAGCAAATTAATTTTAAAACAATTATCTGAATTTTCTAACAATTATCTGAATTGACAGTGAAGACATATTTACAGGGCTACAGAACATCAGTAAAGCAATAAAAAATTAAGTATATTGTATTTCACTTCAAATGTGAAACAATAATCTTTAACTTTGCACTGGTGTGGTACGATGATGCATGGTTTGGGCTTGAACTTAAAATCCCCTGGTTGAAAGAAAGACACTATATAACTTTAAATGAAAATATTAAACATATGTAACAATTTACTCAAACTCGTTTACCACTATTCTTTATACAAATGGCACAAAACTTGCTGGATATGCATCAAAGACATGATTTCTTCCTCAGGCATGAAAATATGCATCAAGAAACATAGAAATGCCATGAACCCAGGTTTTGAACATGAAAGCATTATTCTAATTTTGGTAAGAGTAACCCTAACCTTGACCCGAGGAAGCCTAAAAGCAATTCAAAGCGAGGTCTCCACATAAACTTGCTATATACCAAATCAGATTACAATAATTTGTTCCAAACTTTATTAATCAGATAGAAACTGTTTCACGCCTGCCAAAATATCTGACTACACGTGATTCTCCAATCTAATAACTAGTATTTTCAAAATTGAAAACCTGGTTAATAAACATAAATATATCTGAGATCTGGACAAAACTTCAAGTAAAGTTCTAAGCATATGCTACTCAAAATAATTAATATGATTAAAAGATATGTTTATTTATATAGAAAAATAAATCTGAAGCATATAAATTTTACAATGATACAAAATAAGGAAGAATACAAAATAAGTAGACATAACAAGAGCTGTCGGTAGGACAGCATGCTCGACTATTCTTAGTGCTTGATAGTAAAAAAAATGCCTGATACAGTTACCTCCTCCTGTTTACAGGTTGGGGTCATGATGGTGAACAAGTGTGCAAAGTTTCAAAGCCATATGTCAATGGACTTTGAAAATATTTGAACTATTACAAAAACTTTAACGTAAATTCTAAGTCGAAAAAGGGGCATAATTCTGTCAAAATGCTTGATAGAGTTACCTCCTCCTGTTTACAGGTTGGGGTCATGATGTTGAACAAGTATGCAAAGTTTCAAAGCCATATGTCAATGGACTTTGAAAATATTTGAACTATTACAAAAACTTTAACGTAAATTCTAAGTCGAAAAAGGGGCATAATTCTGTCAAAATGCTTAATAGAGTTACCTCCTGCTGTCTACAGGTTGGGGTCATGATGTTGAACAAGTGTGCAAAGTTTCAAAGCCATATGTCTATGGACTTTGAAAATATTTGAACTATTACAAAAACTTTAACGTAAATTCTAAGTCGAAAAAGGGGCATAATTCTGTCAAAATGCTTGATAGAGTTACCTCCTCCTGTCTACAGGTTGGGGTCATGATGGTGAACAAGTGTGCAAAGTTTCAAAGCCATATGTCAATGGACTTTGAAAATATTTGAACTATTACAAAAACTTTAACGTAAATTCTAAGTCGAAAAAGGGGCATAATTCTGTCAAAATGCTTGATAGAGTTACCTCCTCCTGTCTACAGGTTGGGGTCATGATGGTGAACAAGTGTGCAAAGTTTCAAAGCCATATGTCAATGGACTTTGAAAATATTTGAACTATTACAAAAACTTTAACATAAGTGGTTACGCCGACGCCGACGCCGACGCTCGGGTGACTGCAATAGCTCTACTTATTCTTATCGAATAGTCGAGCTAATAAAAAATATGCTCCCATTTACCAGAAGGGTGGAAGACATTGAAAATACTATTCTCTAAAGTTAAAACAGCATATAAGCATAGAAATATGAATACACATTAGAAACACTCCAAACATCAATGTATATGTTCTTCTTGTGGTAAAACTAAGTTTCTCACATATCTTTCCTACATATAAAAGCTAATTCATCATATTGACCTGTTAATTCATCAATAAGAAGCGTAACTGCATAACATACATAAGCAAAATAAAGGGTTGCATACAAAAATTAGTTTGACATTTTCTCGTAACATCAGATGCCTGCAGCTGATGTAATATCTAAAGTTTTAAAGTAATGACATATCTGCTATGATCTATATCTTATTTCTATCAATGAAAATAACCAATGTCCTTCTAGATCAATGAATACATATATACTTTATGCCAGCATTTCATGCAAACATCTATTAAAAATTCAAAAATGTAATGTTAACAAAACTACTTTGGGATAAAAAGATTATGCTGTTTTCCTTGACTATATGTTAAAGCTTAAATGGACATTTTTAGCAATGAAATGCTGTGTTTTGAACATGAACATATGAGTGAATCATTTCTATAATTTCTAATATATCATTCTGACAATTGGTAACCAGCCATATAACATGTACAAAAATATTCTACAACAAAACTTCAAAAATCTATAACAGATAAAAAATAAAATAAACTCTGTAAAGGTATGGTATCCATACATCTATTGTTTTTTCACATGATCTACAGAGATACGTTTGAGAAGAAGGTAGGGCAGGCAGAGGAAAACTCCACCTGTTATATAACACACGGTAGCTCCACAACTCCAGTACACTGAAATATAATAGTGAGATTTAAACCCTATGCCATCAACATAAAACAGTTAATCAATTACAGTATGCAAAAACAAAACCGTTTTGTAAAAACAACATTGAGACCAGTTCTGAACAAATGGTCAAGAACCACTTTCCCTAGCACAAAACAATGAAGTACAGAATTAATCAATAACATTCATAATGCAAAAACATCTTTACCTTTATATTTTAAAGCCAGAAACTTTTTAACACAATGTGCATTCAAATCAAAATTTTCTAGTACTCATTCTTTAAATTTTCGACTCACTAGTTTGTGGTACTTGTACAAAACAATGACAGTACATTCAGCCTGATACTACTGAGCAAATTCAATACAGACTTTAATTTGGTAATTTAAGTCTATGAAGATGCCTGTATCCTTAATATCATAACAAGTAACCTCAAAATAAGCTTTGCAATCATTAACACTAAATTACATATTAAACAAGTATCTTCAACATTTATGCAGTGTAAATCTTTAATACATCATCTGAGGATAAATTCAATATGTAATAGATAATAAATTATTTTACTTACTTGTTGATGCAAAAACTGGACCTAGTGCTCTAGCTAGGGCACCTAATGATCTAAATATACCCATTATAGTGCCCTTCTGGTCATTACCTCCATATAGTGATATCATAGTGGTCAAACATGGTACAACAGTAGCTGATGCTGAAATATGTATCATAATAACAAATACAAAATGATGAATAAATAAGTTTGCCATTTGAATTACGTTTGTTGCACAGCAATGTTTTAGACCAAAACAAGAATTAAAAGAAAACCCAAACTTAAACATGACTAGTGACACACTTCCAGGGCTCTCGGAAACGCTTATTTGAGCGTATTTTTACGCATACTTTTTGCAAAAGGACGCTTAAAATATCCAATCGTCAGTCCCTTGTACGCATAAAAATTCCAAATCCGCGTGTCACTGCGTCCTTCTAATATGCAATACACAGCGGCTAATGTGTAAATTTTAAGGCGGGGCTTTACGCTTGTCAACTGCAATGCATCATCAGCCAATCAGGACGCAAGTTTTTCCAATAATCTAATTGATTGCAGCTGAGGTCGCGTGTTTATGATGTTTCGGCATGCGACAAACACGGCATAGTCAATCAGTGGAAATTGCGGTGTTGATTTTATTGACCGTTTGAAGTCATATGTGCTGATTCTTAATAATTGATTGTTTGACGGATAATTGACGGATAATTGATGGGGACTTGTGCATGCGTTTTTCACAGGTGTCTCGCGTAAAAGACTAATTAATGCTACTCGATTTTTAATTGCTTTTAATTATTTTAACAATGGATACGTTTACCGATATAAATGTTGGTCAACAGATCGTGGACATGTTATTTGACAGTAAATGTTTATTAAATAACTTTGGTGTTATAAATGATTGTGGATAAAGAAAAGACACAGTAAAGATAAAGATATTTTTATTAAGTGTGTGTGTAAACTTATAGCATTAAGCTGAATGTTTTTCTTGATTCTACAATATCACACACCAACACAATTTCCCAATGCACAACACCAATATCGCACTTTTAAAAGCTACATGTACCAGAAGCTCTTAAATTAGGTCCAGGACATATTACCTCGAGCACATAAGGTAGATAATAAACTGTTAGGTAACCACTCATATTGAAAATTCTATCTTTCATAGCAGAAACAAATTTGGACCTTCAAACCTTTAAAAGATATTCTTCAATAATTAAAAGATAATTATCCCTTGTAGGAAAGATTTATCACTTGTTTTTCAATAGAATTTCTTACATTTTCTTAAATGTTTAGCTTGGTTGTAATTTACATCAACACCTTTTTTTGTCTAAATTGTTATAAGAATTACCCTGTTTGTAATTATTCCGTCACCAGAAAACACTATGGTACATGGTGGAATGACCGACTCTCAGTTAGTTTGATAGGGTATAGCTACTCAATGGCCATACTTTATACATAAGATTTTTTATTTTTAAGTAAAACAGCCTGTTATACAAATTGATAGCCATAACATTTCAGTAGCATTGCTTTTAAAGAAAAATATTGTCACAGGGTACTTACCAAATGAGAAAAGAGCTAGTGATAAATATATCCAGACAGCAGAGTAAGCAAATGCCATGATTATAAATGATGGTACGAGGATGAGAATACCCTGTGCTGCCATCTTAACTTCCTTCCCAGCAGATGCTCTACGAGTATAACCACCTAAACCAGATAAAATGTAAACTTAGATAATAACTGTCCTTCACAAACAATGCCTATTACTATCACAGATGAGAAAAATCTGTGTCTGATAACAATTTGTAATTGTCTTGAAAGTCTTAATAGCCTATTTCTGACATTCAAACATAATATGATGTATATGTTTTGTATGGACGTGACTTTAATAAAGATTATATATATTTCTTTGCTCAAAATGATAAAAATGAATATAAATGAATATAATTATCTAAAAAAGAAAGAAGCATAAATACCCCTTAAATACCTGCTACAAATGAAATCTCAATAAATTTAATTCACAGTTTTGCTTTGAGTTTCAGTTTAATGAAAATGTAAACTGATTTGCATTTCAGTACTTAAATTACTAGATTATATCCCTGAGTTGTAATTGTCACTAATTTATTTATCTATTTGTTTATCTATAATTAGGCAAATCATTATGTCAAACAAAATACCCAGTGTAAACAGCAGTTATGTAAGAGAAATGACTGTTAGACTCTATAACCGTGTGCAACAGTCATTGAGAAAGTTCACCATGCCCGCCACCCATGGATTACACATTGAATGTTATCCGTATTGAGCTAAACAGAAGGATATAAATATCATACCTTGTACAGCAGCCATTATAAATCCAATAAAGAAAAACATCTTTCCTTGCTGCATACTGTAAAACATATCATGAGAGAGTGTAAAACATCTTTTTAAAACAAATTTCATCTGATTATAAAACAGCTTTATAAATAAATATCATCTTTTTAGTTTGGTTTTATCTTGAATTAATATAATATTACCAGTATTCCATATATCATGTTATCTTTGAAACAAACTGATTAAAATCATCTCCTAACTAATGCTATGCATAAGGATCTGATCACCACCAATAGGTTGTCATGTTCTCGTGACCAATCATTGGCAAGCTTTCACAATTCTAAACATGATGCTGTCTCTAAATTCAATCGTTGGAAAACTGATACCAAGTAGGTAAATTTCACGATTTTGAGAACTAACATTGTGTTGTCCATACTGCCAGCAGGGACACTGGCAAAACAATCTTGCCAATAAAAAATTTAGTCTATTATTTCCAGTTTATTTGTTTCAAATTACTTCAAACATTTTTTTCCCAACAAAAATCGACAATTTATTCTACTTCCGTGGACAGCAATATTTTGCTACTTCATCTATTGCCTATCTGTAAAGGACAGTTTGACTGCATGGCTAAAAATAGTTTCTCATCATAATGAAGGCAAAATATATATACAGTATGTGGCAATCATAATTATATACATGTAAGAAATAAGTAGATCTGAACTTTAGTCAGATTATCTTTAAAATTACATTAATACATACCATGTTATCTTAAATACAATATGAATTCATATATTATATATTATACCTTGAATTACCAATGTGTACCATAAAATTAACTTGAATATAATATGAATTTCTATCAAAATATTATCTTTAATAAGTTATAAATCTATATCACAATGAAAAAATTTATTTTAAAGAATAAGAAAAATAAGTTGCGCGACACATTCAAGACAATTTAAAAAATTTTACATCTGATTTTTCATTTATGATACAAACTTTCTTCATAGTAACCTTCAAACATTTTTTATGCTCAGCGGCCCTCAACACTTTACCATGGAGGCCCTGCTGCCTATGAAACATGATGTCTGAGTAAATGTTAAACATAAGGAAATAACTTTACCTGTCATAATTTAGCCTGTTATGGGTCAGGAAGGTCAAGGTGAACTCCAAACCAGAGTAGAAAAACAGGTAGAGAAAATACACAACCCCATACTTCCTTATATCTGACATATCTATAAATAGAATGTAACAATTCATACATGTCATCATTTTTTTTCTTTTTCGTGAGATCAAAATTTAAAGATCATTACTTATACTGAATAGAATGTTAACTGAACTCAAAATTTTTAGATATATCTGTCTGAAGGCTGATAAGATCAAAAATTTTCTGTAAGGAAAATATTAAGTTATGGCCACATAATTGATAAATATATTTTGCCTTTTTCAAACGGAATGTAAGATTTCCTGCCCTTTAAAAATGTGTTGAGCATCTCTTGCTTTTTCCCCCACGGGAATGTTTAAAACACGGATATATCAACATAAATCCCCTTTTGGACAGTTTGCCATTGTTGTCAGATATCTAAACAAGGAATGAACAAAAGACTACAAAAGACTTCTTGATTCAAAGTATATATTTTTTTAAATATTCAATGTATGATGCAGTTTGTTTTTATTTGGGGACCCTACAGCTTTACCAATTGGGGAGCTCAAATACTACATCTAAATATATTAATAATTTTTTGGGGTTGGGTTTAATGTTGCACCAACATAGTATAGGTCATATGATGACTTTCCAGCTATACTGGTGGAGGAATACCTCGGGTCCCCCTCTGTATATGATTTCAGGTACAAACGGGCATCTGAGTAGAGCAAGCGATTTAAAGTATGAAACTTAATCAATGAAGCTCTATGTAATCCTTATATGCCATTAGTCTTTTATTAAAATGATAAAACTAAAACACATGTTCATTGGAGCATATCAGGAAAAATACATTGTGTGTTCAAATTTGGGCAATTCTTGTAACATACCTTTTGTAGACATATTTGTAACAGATGAAAATTTAAATAATGACACTGGGTTGATGAGGTATGAAGTATTCTTCCAGCCAGATGATATAGACTTGGCCTAAAATATAAATTAAATCAAACGTTTATTCTTTTCTTTTGCATTATATGTTGAATTTTAAGTCATACTTTCAACATCATATGTACAACTTTCAAACTTTAGGAGCACACCCCTCTGTGTATTATTTTAGGCACAAGTGTGATCATTAATGCAGAACCACCAACCTTTCCATAAGTCAGTGGACAGCAAGCTCACATTTAAAATTAAATATAAGTCATCTTAAATGTCCAGATATTGACATAGTATGTATATTTTCTACTGCAGTTTTCTCTACACAAATAATAGTTGATTTCAATAGTTTTTTTTAAATGAACATATTACACATTTAACACACACATTATAAAACAGAAAAAACAACAACAAAACAACTTAATTTGTGAACCTACCCTTTTAGTTTGAGGTAATGTTTCCTTGAATAAGACAGCTATATATATGACATCTATCACAGACAAGACAAGGGCAAATAATGCTGGATACACGTAAAACTCGCCTTGTTGCTCCCGAGCCCAGCGGGAAAATATAGCACCAATCAGTGGACCAAACACAAAACCTATAGAAAACGCCACTCCTATCAGAGCCTGAAATATAATCAAAATTATGGAATTAATTTTTTTTAAATTGTTCCAAGGTTTAAATACTTCTCAAGTCTCTGTTATATATGAGTGCCAATATTACACAATAAATATTGAAAATAAACTGCTTTTTGGATATTTTCTTTTTTTTTCAATTTCAAATTATCAAATGCATAGTATAATTTAGACCTTTCCAAGTGATAAGTAAAGGATACTGTAAGTTGCAAAACTTAATAATGAGCTAATAAAGAAGTAATCCTAAATTATTTTTTCATTCTTCAATAATTGAATTATCAGATTTTTCCATTGAACTTCATGATACCTATTGTCATTTGATTACATAAATAAACACATCTCACCATGCCTTTTCCACGTCTCTGTGCTGGTAGAATATCAGCTACTATTGTTGTACTCAGACTTATATTTCCTTTACTTATTCCTCCAACAAATCTAGCTATCACAAATAAACCAAAATTCCTCGAGACCGCCCACAAAGCATAGGAAAATGCAACACCTACCTGAAAATGTTAAACATGAAGTTTAGAAAAATGTATACTGACCTAAATAGAGAATGTACAGCCTTTTGAGGCTGACACACAGCAAATTTTTTATCTTAACCATGAAATGATAAAAACAGAGGTATGTTATAGGTATACTATAAGGTTATTATGTTTACACATCTATGCTTTCTGAGCAGACCCTAGGTTGTTTTGCTTATTTTATTATGTTTATATCAAAACTTCTGAAACTACTACGGATACTCCTAACATGAATTAAGTTCATTACAAAAATTCAAAAGTTTTGGGTAAAGTATACATTTTCAACAAATCTGAGGGAGTGATTTGCTTGACCTTGATAACATACTTGTATACATGAATGATTCTTTAAATAAGTTTTCTTAATTGTCTCTAATTAATTATCAGATTAAAAGCTATAAGAAGGATAGCATGCTTAACAATTTCAATTGTTTGATAATATAACAAGAGCCGGAAAAAAGTAGGAATCAACAAAGAGGAATACTTCATTGGAAATACATGTATATGTCATAATAGTAAGTTATGTATTTTAAATATTGAAGACAGAATTTTGTTCATAAAGGACCATATTTCATTCAAGATACATGCCCGTGCAACAGCTTTTAAAAAGTGACATTTAATTATAAAGTTTCAAGTGAATCCTATCAGTTGTTTTGAAGCTTTATGTTGCAGACCAAGATTTATATTTAGTTTTGAAAGGGACCTAAATAGATCTAAAAAAATATTCCATGCCAGAGTTATCGGACTTAAATGGTGACCTCAAATCATGTTTCCAAAGACATTAATTTAGTTTCAGTTGAATACCTTCAGAAGTTTTAAAGATTGATGCTAAATGCACAACTTATATCAAGCTCAGAAAGGGACATAATTCAGTCTAAATCTCTACCAGAGTTATTGATTATGATCCCAAAGACATGGGTGAAATTGTAAGCAAATACAATGTATCTTTAGTGATTGCTGAGATATGTACAAGAAGTTGCTCAGAAAAGTGTTATGTCAGCACACAGGTCAAAAGGATAGCCCCACTCTTCTTTGAATAGATAAAAATATTTTTTCCCCACACCCAACACCACAGCTGTGACTTGACACTCGACTATTCCAAACAGCAAACAAGATTCAATGACCCTAGTAACTCTAATATAATCAATAGGCTTATAAGGTACTTTTTTGTTTGTTTCATTTTACGCATTTTCTCAACAGTATTTCAGTTATATAGGCGGTAATAACGTACATGTATATTAATAATTAAAACTAGCAACAACCAAATGTGACATATAGCCATATATATGACAGACAGGCAGAATTATTGACAATATTGACAATATACACATACTGTATCTACCATTTTGAAATAATAAAACATATGTTACCATGGAGAGAACAAGAACAGGTTTTCTACCATAAACATCTGATGTAGCGCCTATCACAGGTGAAGCTATAAACTGCAGCAGTGAAAACATGGACCCTATCAAACCTGAAAATATTATATAAATACACGATATTAAATAAGTGTAGATTTAATACTAAACTTATTGAAAGAGTTGCGTAAAATCATATTATGCGAGCCTCTGTTCAACTTGGTCAATGAATTTAGTATTGAATCTATACAAATATAACATTCTACTTATCACATATATAAAATAAGAACGGTAAACTGTCAAAAAGAGTCAATTTTTATTAAGGTGCCTATAGTGTAACGCTAATATCAATGCACTTTAACGCTGTTTATATATAACGCAAATGACATAACATCAAAGTGTTATTACACTATTGTATTACATCTCTGCACTGCAGTATATGTGATGAATGTACATGTATTTGAATTCAACTTCTGATACACTCAACTTCTTTATCTACTGTTTTTGCAAGGATCAACAATATTTCACTTTAGGGCAGTCTGAGAACAACTTTGAGGAACTCATATGAAAACTTTACAATATTCAACCTATTTATGTTGTAACAATGATAATCAGATATTCAAATTTAGGACAGGAGGTCAGACACTGGAAATAATTTCCTCACAGGTAACTTTGCTAAAACTTCCTTCTACATGTATATTTGTTTTGTTTTTTCCACATATTATTATATCTGAGGTAGAAATGAAGAAAGAGCATGGAAAAGTACATGACATCAGATTGCCAAAATATACAAAACCACCAAAATACAATATTTTACAATTAATCAAAATAAGCTTTTGTTTTTACCTCCAAATAACACAGAATTCCATCTTGGGGTGTCTGGTGCCCCTACCAGCTCTCTAAAACTGCTCACTGAATCTTTCAAACTTTTATATAGACCATCCTGAAATCAGTTATAATATGACATATTAAAAGATGTCAAACTGTACAAATAAAAAATAAATAAAAATGTCCTTTATCATGTTAATAAATACCGTTAAACCTTCTTTGTTCAAACTTGAAACGTTTGAATACCTTCCTTTCCTCAAACTCACTGTCCAGTCCTTACAAAATGCTGTCCTATTAAGTATTGTTCTATCTTGAATCGATAGAATACAAAAAGCTGAATCTCTTGACCACAGAAATATAGAGAAATTCACACCTTTTTGGTCATACACAAACTGATAACGAACACTGCTGGTTACAGGTTGACTCCCATTTCATTAGTAGCACAACTTAATCATATCAGGGTGGTATTTTGTCTTCTGTACTTAATCGCAATAACTTTTCTAAAATAGCCAAAAAAGCACATGATGGTCCAGTTACATGGCCAATAAGAACTTTTTTGGAAACTGTGAAAGAACATCAAAAATAGACATTTTTAAGAAGAAGAAAAATAACAGCATTTTTGCGGGCTTTATGAGTCTATAAGTATCCAAACATTATTAAAGAGTAAGCAAATATTCAAATACAGATTAAAGACATCAGTGACCACAATTGACCTACCTCTTTAGTTCCATAGTAGTCTAACAGTGACGGCAGTAAAGGGAGTATCACAGTAAATGCCAGTAAATCTATAACCAGTGATATGAATACAGTTCTTAGCACTTTCTTCTCACTAGCAGACAGAGTGCTGTCCCCTGATTTATCTGTACCATCAGTTGTCTCCCTTGGTTGCTCGCTACTGGAGACATCTCCATTCTTTTGAGATCTTGTTACAGCCATTTCAGACCTACAAAATAAAATAACAAGTGAAATGTTATGAAAAAATAAATTTTTCGAGACAATATTGCATTTATAATAGTTGGCAAACAAAAATTTCTGACATAAATGGAAAGAATTCATTGTATTTAAACAATAAGAAACAATCTGTAGCCAGTTTTGGCGATACTTCTCTGAAAATATCACCATTAAAGTAATACATGTAATTTTCAAAAATAATTTTTACAAGAGCCATGTCAACATGGCCATCCCCCGCCGAATGTGTTTGCTCATTGGAAGAATGTATATGTAGTAGAGCGGAATAATTCTATTTTAAGAGGTCTTTTGGTAATGAAAACTGATGGCTATAGTGATTACAGATTTGAAACCTATGTGAATACTGATGGCTTAAAATAACAAAAGGCAATTACTGAAAAATAATGCAGGGTAGGTTATCATTATTGTGTGCTGCATCCCTCCTCAGTAAAATCTATCCACCTATGAAGTTTCAAGTTGATACCTCAAATACTTTTTGAGAAAAAATTAAAGTATGAAAAAGAACAAAGGGCAATAACTCAAAAATTATAAAAGGTAGAGTTATCATTCTTGTGCAGTGCACACCTCCTGAGTCAGAGATCTATGCACCTATGAAGTTTCATTTTGATATCTCAAAGGCTTTTTGAGTTATGCTCTGGACAAAAATTAATTTTGAAAAATAACAAAGGGCAATAACTCAAAAATAATGCAGGGTAGAGTTATCATTCTTAAGCACTGCACTTCTCCTCAATGAGATCCATCCACCTTTGAAGTTTAAAGTTGATACCTCAAATACTTTTTGAGATAAGCTCTGGACAAAATAGCATGAAAAAAAAAGGGCAATAACTCAAAAATTGTACAGGGAAGAGTTATCATTCTTGCGCACAACATTCCTCCTCAATAAGATCTATCCACCTATGACATTTCATGTTGATATCTCAAACACTTTTTGAGTTATGCTCCACTCAGGTGAAAAATTAGGTATGAAAAATAACAAAGGGCAATAACTCAAAAATTATGAAAGGTAGAGTTATCATTCTTGTGCACTGCACACCTCCTGAGTGAGATCTATGCACCTATGAAGTTTCATGTTAATATCTCATAGGCTTTTGGAGTTATGCTCTGGACAAAAATCAATTTTGAAAAATAACAAAGGGCAATAACTCAAAATCATGCAAGGTAGAGTTATCATTCTTGTGCACTGCACTCCTCCTCAATGAGGTCTATCCACCTATGAAGTTTCAAGTTGGTAACTCAAATACTTTTAGAGATATGCTCCGGACAAAAATGTCGGACGGAAGGATGGACGGACGGAAGGACGGAAGGTCGGACGGACGGAGACTATTTCTATATCCTCCGCCGAAATTTTTCGGCGGGGGATAAAAATGTTTCAATATCAACATCATATCGTGAATTAAACCTGAATGACTTTAAAAACTCAGCCTATCTATTAACTTGATAGAAAATACTTTTCTTATAAACAAATTATTATGAACATGGAACAATGACTCTAAATCAAACAATGTTATAAACAATGGGCCTTTTTCTTAACAGAATAGCCTTAAAATATTGCATTTCAAACTAACCATGTGAATAGTCAGAGTTGTTTGACTGTTTTGTATTTGACTCCCCATTAATAATTATGTGACTAATGTTTATAATAAGTATAAATAAAGTAAATAAAATGCAAAACTGACCTCTTTTCTAAGTTCATCATTATTATTATTCCTTAAAATATAATAATAAGCCACAAAAATCACTCACTATATACTGTACTGAACACAGTTAAATGAAATAAAGATATAATAACTTACACTAGTAAAACATACAGGTTTTTGCCTAGGGGACTGGTACAAGAGTTAAATGACTGGAGTATACCTCACTCCTCGTCATAACATTTCAATGATCTTCTTAATTTTTCCCTTGGGCAAAATCTTTTCTAGTTAACATAAGTGAAAAGGTATGCTACAATGTTTAATTAGAAAGATCAAACATATTATGTCTTATCTAACATTAAACTACAGTATTACATATTATAGCTGACTTGGATCTTCATGAAAAATTTAGTATTCTTATCAGAGGAATATATATGTAGAATTGTCAACATTTTCTTCTTAAACCAAGAGAAATATATGTATATAAAAAAATCAAACATATTCATAGGTTTGTTTTTATTTAGGTATTCATGCATGTAATTTTATGTAGCTTAACCATAAGACAGCTGGTGATGACTGGATCTACCTTAGTCCTTCATTGAAAGACATTGCATTTTCTCTTTTTTTTACAGTTTTACGTTAATCGGAAAATGCGTTAAAGTGGATTTGACCAATGTAAAAAATAGCTTCAAATCTGCGGTTTAAGTCTAAATATTTGGACTAGATCTACCTGTACAACAATTGCAGATCAATATCAGGTGGCAAATAAGTTTATTGAAACAATCTCAAATTTGTTCCTGGAACAACCTATACTAAGCAGTGAGTGTAAAGTTCCTTGCTAAAGGAAACAACCGCTTGCCCCTGATAGGGTTTAAACCCATGTGGTCACCAATCCTTAGATTACTACTCCGACACATTAACCACTCAGCCACGCCACCACTAATTTCAATTGATTTTCAATATTAGATTATATTACTATTCAGTCAGCAGGGTTGTCATTATAAGTTTTTCAAGATGATTAACTTTGAATTTGAGGCAATAATTTTGTTTTACGTAGTTTTATCACATATAAAACAAGAGTGTTCTCTTTAAATAGTTTTGAGACAGCTATAATGCATTGCATTATTTGGTTCATATTGAAAAATGGATGGCTTTGTTTAAACAATACAGAGTGAAATTAACAATTTTGATATCATAACTTCACAAGGTATCTTATTTTTTTCATCCCAGATAACCAATTTTTAAATAAAGACAATATTGACAGAGCATTCTGCCAATTTTATGAAGATTCAAGTTTCCAGAGTGTTAACTATGATCTGGTGACCTAGATTTTGACCCAAGAACACTTATCTTTTTATCCTGTTCTGTTCAAGATACATGTATTAGTAAGGAAAACTTTGATTAAACTTATTTAACTACATTAAAATCAAATGAAAAATAACCTGTCGGAGTGTAAACCAAGTTTTATTTCGCCTGGTGATCTGACAAATATCTGTTTAAGTCTAATTTGTTATATATACATGTATGTTTAAGAGGATATTTTGACAAACTTTTATAAAAATGCAAGCAAAAAGTGGTTTTAAAAGTGTTTTTAAGTGTTTTCCTTTTATTTTACTAAATGACCTAGTTTTTGACCCAAGAAGGCCCATGTTGGTACTTGTCATGTTAAGATGATATAATTAACATGTTGACAAAGTTTAATGAAAATACAAACAAATTGTGGTCTTAAATGTGTTAACTACATTCTTCTTTGATTTGATCCAGTGACTGAGTTATTGAACTAAGTTGATGTATGTTTGAACTCATCCACAAAATATTATTGGAATAAACATACTGACAAACTCTGTTGCAAATCCAATCAAAACTGTGATCTCTGTATTGTTAACAATCCGAAAATGTTGACAACAGTCAAAGATTGATGGAAGCAGGTCTATAGAGTTGACAGAACCATCTATCAACATCTACCATGAGGGCATGCATGCAGTCCTGTTTCCTGTGCGCCGCGCTTTGAAGATGGGAACCAACATATAACCAAATGGCTCTAACTAGAGCCAACTGGTTTTCATTTTCAAAGCGCGGTGCATTTGCATACAGCAAACCTGGGGAGCCAGTTTGAATTTGTCAAAAGATTTTGTAAATCAAGTAAAATGGCGATAATCTTGATGTTTATAACTTTATTTAGCCTGTTGCCTTGTTTATATTGATGTTGAAGTTTAAATTGACCATCATCGTGGAATAACAACTTCTCTGTCCATGGACAAAAGGATTATATGAAATATTGGAATTGGAATAAAATACATGGTGATTTTCATTTTTGACAGTAGGTGTGCAAATATTTTCCCGTGAACATTTTTATCTTGTGTATTAGATCTATTACAAACTTTGAAATATGAAAGTGTCTGTGAATATGCACATAGAACTGTAATATTATGGCAAAAAAGCTCCACTTCTCTAAATACTTCCTGTTTGTAAACTAAACATAACATACAAAATGTACAAAACAGATAAACTTTCCAAATACTATCGTTTCTTACGTTATATTTATTTTGTCTGATCTACTAACGCCTGAAAGCAAATAAAGTATAAACATCAAATAATATATTAATATTAATTATAATGTTTTGGAGTAAGTATTAATTTAAACTTACACGAATTGACAAGAAGCTCAGTTAGCTGTCATGTGTATTTTCGGCCGCTTGGTTAGAAATAAATTTCGTATAGAATATGTTCTCTTTGTTTTACAAAGAGCGAAACGAAATATTTATCCGAAAAGAAGTAACAATTTTATCGGCAGAATAACAGCTGGAAGGTGATTTTCGAATTTTGAAATATTCATTGATATTTCAGCACTTGTACAAACATTTTAACAAATCTTTACGCAGTTGTCATCCGTTACAATTGTAATGATCAAAACTGTATCGACGGAAAATATCTTGATCAGTAAACTATATGATTGTCTACTTGAAATTAAGAATAATAAAAATAATTGGGTTTATAATGTTAAATCTCTTTTAGATGAATACGGATTTTCCTATGTATGGTACAATCCAGGTTTAGTTGACTTGAAAAAAATTCATATTTTGTTTAAAGGAAGAGTAACTGATGTTTTTAAACAAAAATGGGAACGTAAGTTATCTACCAGTGAAGTATCGTATGGATATATTAAAAATAGTTTTGAATTTGAATCTTATATAGACATTTTACCTAAAAAGTTTAGAATTGCTACATCCAGACTGCGTTTATCATCACATAAACTGAGAATTGAAACAGGCCGATATGCGCTAAATAGAATAGACCGCAATCAAAGAAAATGCTTACTTTGTAACAAAAACGATATAGAAGATGAATATCATTTTGTAATCATTTGCCCGTTTTTACGATGAATTAAGAAAGACTTTTATAAAATCTTATTATTACAGACATCCAAGTGTGTACAAATTTGTAGAATTGATGCAATCTAGGAATTTTAAAATAGTAAAGAATCTCGGTAAATTTTTGTATAAAGCTTTTTCTGTTAGAGCGAGTCAAATTGTTTAGTTTTTCATATCATTTATACCATTTAATAGTAAATGTTATCTGCATATTGAACTTTACTAAATCTAGGTTGTGTATAATTTTTGTATTCATAAACTGAATTGCAACTGTATTTACATACCCATCCTCCTTCTCCATGTGATAAATATTATTTTTTACCGTAGCATGCGTGTGTGAGTGAGTGTGTTGGTGTACGTGTGTGCGTGCGTGCGTACGTGTGTATGTGTGTGTGTGTGTTTACTTTCTCCCACTATGTTATGCACTAATTTCAATGTTCCTATGTATGCCAATGTCATGTGATTGTAAATTTGTATCATATATTATTTGTTATAACGAAAAACTTGTAAAAGTTTAAGTTAATAAAGTATCTATCTATTAAACTTTAAAATTACCTTAAAAACATGAATTTATAAATAAGCGTGTTTTTGTCCAAAAATCATTGTACAAATGTTAATGAAAGTTTTTATCCTTATTTTTTTTTAATGTGGTCAATTTAGTATCATTCGTAATTTGAAAAAAATATATTATCTTATTTGCCATTAAGTTTTACGTATATGAATATATTATTTTATTATACAGCATTTCTATAAAGTTCATCGATTCACACCTCATCATCAATAAGTCTACTCTAAATTTCTATATCGTCCGCTTTTTTCCTCTATATCTATATCGTCAGCGTTTTCCCTATACAATGTATATCTATATTGTCCGCAAGATGCGTATCATGTTATCTCTAGCTAAGTGCCGACACGATTAATCAGTAGCGTGTTGTTCACACTTATATAATTACCGTTAATTTGCAGCACGCTTCTGCTTATATTGTATCAATAAAAAACAACAGCCTGTTTCTTGGCACGCTAAAGAACCAGGAGAAGCTTCTGGAACTGGGGCATCTTTCTGTATCTGTAATTGCACTATCCTCCGAAAAATAAAATGACTAATACTCTTCTGGAGGGCTCGCCCATATGGGCAACCGGTGGCGAGTATAAATAAACGCAAATACACACACACAACAGCCTGTCATTACTTATTTAAATCAATAATTTATGATTAAAAATTACTCTTACGAACTTTTGATTTTGAAAAATCAAGGCTTTCTTTATTTTGCGAACAAAATTTTGTCCGCCTACTGCACATAATGACAGACAAAAACAATGCCAAAATGAAATACATATCCTTAATTACATATCCGCTGTTGCCAATTTAATAGTACCATCATTGTAATTCTAAAGACATTCATTTGATCCATTTGTTTCATATATTAGTTTTCAATATTTAGAAATTCCGAAAATGTGTCATATAAATATAATATAAAATTCATTGACATTCAATCATAAATTACTTTAATATTTCTCCCAATTTGCTAATTGATTATATTTTTTTATATATTAAAGTATAAATCCAATTACACATCATTTTTATAAACTTCATCAATGCCCAAAATCATCACCAATTAGTCTACACTATATATCTATATCGTCCGCTTTTTTCCTCTTTGTCTATATTGTCAGCGTTTTCCCTATATGTTTATATTGTCCGCTTAAGGCGTCCGCGTTTTAGACAGGCCCCAAGTGAAGAGTCCGGGACCACCAACCGGACACTTTTTGAACATTTTCCATACAAATTTTATAATATTAAAGCTAGAAATCTGAAAATTTGACACAGTGCAGTTAGGTTCTTTTCATAACTATCGGACTTAAATTTGTTTATTTCTGATTATGTTGACATTTATATCTGAGGCCTGTGAAGGAGGGTATCAAAATTACCTAAATTTTCCACACTACAGTTCCATGTGTCCGGACAGATATGTCCATGATGATGATAACATAATTATACATTAACCCTATGACATCCACTCCATTATTTCCATTGGGTGTAAAGAGCAAGTATACAAAGAACACTAGAATGCTTTAACTACTTTCAATTACTGCAACCATACATTAAGCTACACGATATCGCGATGTTTCGTCACACCCGTCGTCTAAGAATCTTTTGTGGGCTTAAGATTTCAAGATTTTATTGATAAGTCTTTAGGCCTCCGGCCCATAAACATTTACAACATATATATGATATATATACATAGAAAGTGAGTGATACAGACATAATTACATACAAAACTAACAGTAGTTCAGTATTTATTGAAAAATATCTAAGTAACTTCGTCTTTTATCTAATGCGTAGAACAGGTACATTGCAGTTTTTCTAATTTCATTTTTGTTAGACATTAATGAATAAAATTTATCAAGTGTTGGTAGCGTTCTGTAACTTTCCGAAATATATTGGCAGCGTATATCATTATATAGAGGACAGATTAACATAAACTGGAATTCGTCCTCTATTGAAGTTTCACAATAAGGACAAATACGTTCCTCTCTACTTAAGCCATAGTGTCTACCTGGTTCAATAAGAAGATTGTGAACAGAACATCTAAAAGAAACAGAAAATTTTCGAAATTTGACAATATCCAGTACATGTACATAATATTCAACTGTAAATTTTGTTTTATATGATGAATAATATGTCAAGTTCTTATTAAGCATACCTTTGGCACTCCAATTTTGTAGGTATTGATCTTTTAGTCTATTGACATACACATTTAAAAAAATCATCATTAATAGTTTACTTTTTGGTTTTCCCAAATATAGCCAAATCCATTACTAAATAAATTTTCTCTGATATCTGAAACCCAATTTTTCCTACCTATTGTATCATAATATAATAGCATATTATAACATAATTTAGGATATCTATCGTTTGGCATTTTTAACAGTCGTAACCAATATTTAATACCATTTTTTGATTAGTAGATATACATTGGGTATCGTCCCAAGTCACCCATAACTGCATCATTACAAGCATTAGAGTTTACTTGTAAAAATCTTTTACAACAAAATATATGGAGTGATTCAATAGAGGAAATATTACTAAGACCCCACAATTCCGAACCATACAACATAATGGATTTTATATTAACATCAAATATTTTAAAGAAAGTATGCAACCGTATTCCTGAACAGAACTTAGAATATACAGAAATACTCGTTTTGCCTTAATAGACATAATTACATAATAATGTACATAGATAATTTGCTGGTAAAATGAACACCTACATAATCAAATCCTTTAACAACTTCAATATTTTTACCAAAATAATGCCAATGCTCATATTTTGACAATTGTCCCCCATTTTTAAAAACCATAATTTTTGTTTTGTCTATATTAAAAACAAGTTTATATTTAAGTGAACAGGTTGTTTGATTTTGTACACATTTACAATTTACATGCACGAATATGTGTGTATTATCTTAAGACAAATAGCAAGAAATAGTCAATAATGTATTTTAAATTCATAAAAACACCGTATTTTCGGCTTCTAAATGGCATTGGTTACCTCTTTGCTATTTGTAATGTTTGGTACTTTGTATGGACAATAGTCCACCATAGTCCAATTATATTAACAATTAAAACAAAGTGTGTGGTCATGATATTAACAATTAAAAACAAAGTGTGTCTTGACTGTTTAATTTACTGATTCCAAGTGAGTTGGAGCTGCACACATTTAGGCGAGAATTAATGTTACAGAGAATCATGGGAAGTATAGACTTGCTATATAGTGATAACATGAATTGTAAGTGCACAATTCTACACTATTGACTTTTCCTATCACAGGTAACCTCATAGCATTTGTACTTTTTGCCCGGGTTGCACTGGTGGAAAAAACTTTCGTAACAGTTTTCTCAGCAACTACTTATCACAGCCCCTTGATATTTGGCATACAGCATTGACACGTGGTCCCATAACGTGGGATTTGATTTAAGGTCTGTCGCTCATCCACTTCCTGTTTGCCAACTTAGTTAAATTTTCAACATTAATGGTCAATGGTAGGAAATTTTCGTAACAGTTTTCTCAGCAAGTACTTATCACAGCCTCTTGATATTTGGCATACAATATTGACACATGGTCCCATACTGTGGGATTTGATTTAAGGTCTGTCGCTCATCCACTACCTGTTTAACAACTTAGTTAAATTTTCGACATTAATTGTCAGTGGTAGGAAATTTTCGTAACAGTTTTCTCAGCAAATACTCATCACAGCCTCTTGATATTTGGCATACAGCATTGACACAGGGTTTCATACGGTGGGATTATATTTCAAGTCTGTCGCTTATCCTTTTCCTGTTTATCGACTTAGTTAAATTTCCGACATAAATGGACAATGGTAGGAGGAAATTTGTGTAACAGTTTTCTCAGCAACTACTTATCACAGCTTCTTGATATTAAACATACAGCATTGCCTCATGGTCCCATACTGTGGGATTCGATTTCAGGTCTGTCGCTCATCCACTTCCTGTTTACCAACTTAGTTAAATTTTTGACATTAATGGTCAATGGTAAACATTTTTTGTAACATCACAGCCTCATGATATTTGGTATACAAATGCATCCCGGCCTTTTCTGTCTTTGACCCAATTTATTTATTGTATTTTGCATTGTTGAAATCGAAGGAAAAGACAGACTTGAGTATGCGATAGAAAATGCAAGTTTACGCACTACTAGTACTCGTATATATATTAACATCTAAGAGAGTAACATTGCTTATTCCCTACGTACCGGGTTAAGAGGGTACCCGTGACAGGAAAAATGATTTGCAATGTCAGAGGTAATCAGAGGTAATCCGTGCCGCTGCAAAACCGAAAGTAAAGAGTTTTCATGAATCTTAAATACATTTTTTTACTATTTATTATCATTTGTCTGAAAATTATGTAAAATAGAAACATATATGTATGCTGTGTACATAATAATAAAATAACTTGTTCATTTTAGCACAAAGAGCATATTGAGGCGATGGGCGTAGCAAATTTTGCAATATTGTATAGCTTATTGTGGAGATGTAGTAATAAGAAATGAACAAATTCTTAAGAAAGACATACTTAAAACATTCTAGTGTTCCGTGGTATACTTGCATGTACAAAGAGGGTACTGTTTTAATAGGTTATCTATATGGATGTATTTAATACTAGTAAAATGGGAAAGTGTGCTGATCATAATAGGAATATAGGAGTGCTAATTTTTCACTTACCATCTGTTTAACCGTTTGTCTGTACATATACATATGTGACATACTTGATATGAGTTTGAATGCTTTATTTTTATATGTTGTCGCACCGATTGCTTTCCTTATTGACTCGAATCTACACACATACTTGGCTTTTTACCGCAACAAATGAACTTATAAACCTTGTAAAGTGTATGTTGGAATATAAATGTTTTTTTTACATTTCCTTTAACTATTTGTAAATATTTCAATGACATGGTCATTTGGTCATTTGCCTTGTGTGTAAGGTAATGGTTTAGTTTTTTCTTTATCATTTAGACAGAAATTCTTTTTAAAACATCTTGGAAACTAAGGTAGTAACACATACATATTGTATATCTTTGCAATTTATTGTAAAGGTTAGTAAGCGTTGAGTATCAAATGGAACATATTTAAAGCGAAATATGCTAAATAACATTAAAGGCACACACAAATTACAGTGCATTTTCATTGGAATGGTATCGGTACCTTTATATCTTTATTATGATGTTTTAAAGTATTTCTCAACATTTGATAAATATGGAAATTAAATAGCGACTAAAAATAAGCAGAAAGTCAATATGATATCTTTATGGCAAATATCCGTGTGCAAGTATTGCACTTGCATTCAAAGAAAATTAGAAGCAAGGACCAATACGTAAAGATAGCAACGTACACTCCAATGGGAATAATTAAAGTATTTAAATTAGTCAAGATTGTACATTTGATATGAAATGTTACTAAGTTGCTTTTTGTCTCTGTCCATAGCAATCCTATAAGCAACAATTATGTACGCAATGATCGCTACAAGTCCGCCGAGTCCTGTGAAGATGATTGAATAAGGGATTCTATATGGAGACTCATTCTCAAGTATTGTATTATAAAACTCTTCCGCATGACGTATCCTGTTGGAGAAATGGGCGGCTGTTACTATACCAAGTATACCTGAAATTTAATTAAGTAAATAAAATATACTTTAATGCACAAAAAGTGGATATTATATTGCTTAAATGCTTTTATATAATATCCTCCTTTAAGTTTGCATGTAGAATCGTATGACCATGTCAGTTAAGTTACTCTTTCAATTAATGGGTAAAATATTGAAAATGAATCGTATAATGAACATATATAACTAAAAATTTTGTTACTATTCTTATAGTGATACCTCGGTGTGATATACCTAATGTTAAGCTTAAAGTAATTCAGGTTGTTACCATTGATTGAAGTTAAAGCTAAATGAGGGTCCATCCGCCCTTTCGGGCACAAAATGCAGCTTTCGCTGTCGAGTATGACAATAGGAATAGTTAGCCCTGAAAAGGGCTGTTTGCGCCAGGAAAAGGCCTGCCTTTCAAGCCGTCTAACCGTCCTCGTAGACCCAAGCACCTACTTTGTAGGGCCACTCCCCTCGGCATTAGTCAGGACACCGGCAGCTGGTCCGCAGTTGTTGACTAAGTAGCGGTTCCGTCTTTAACGCCCACGGAGGCTTCAGTTTAAGTTAGCCACCAGCCAAGCTGTAAATCTTCTGCCGATGCCCTGTGCCTTCTCAGCGACGCGCACGCTCCGAGGGGAAGTGAGAACCACACTTAAGTGAAATTTTATATATGTATATAATTATGCTCCTAAAACAATTTTCAAACATCGAAGAATATGTAAAATATATACTGCAAATATTTGTCCACATTATATGTAATCATTAAAATATATGCATTCATTTCTTATTGAAAAATTTGACTTAGACTTTATAGAAAATATATTTCTAATTACCTCCCTTTATTAACATGAAATGTAAATACAAATAATGCTTTTTGGAACTTACAATATTGATAAATCTTCATTTGAGCATTATATTTATGATATAAAACCATAACAAATTGAGTTACAGGATCTTTAACATGTTCTTCTAATGAATGAATTGTTTTATCATATCAATATAGTGTAGTCAGACATTTATGTAGGTATATAAAATTACCACAGTATCTGATAGATACCATATCATTAATATCCCTAATTTAATTATTTGGTAGGATATTTTGTTTTCGGATATCTTGTATTTAAAGTGAGGATTGCACTTGGGGACCAGACGCCACTTTTCATGGAATGGCAATAACGAATCTATTATCACATTGAAGGTTCAGTGATCATCGCCGTATGAACACATCTGAGGATATTTCTACATTTGAAACTTTACCATGAGCATGTTAAAAGTCGAATTCTGTTTAAGCCGGTTTGATTAATAGTAGCATGATTTAACCCATGTAACCCTAGTAACAAAGGGTCAATAATATCATATAACTACCTTATGTTAGAAATAGATCTCTAAAATACTAAGAAATAATATAATCTGACAAAATCCTTACTGAAATGTTACTAACATGCATGTTTTCTCTTTATAATGTAATAGAAAAAAAGTCATAGTGAAAATGTTACTTAACTACACGTTTTCAAGATTTGTAAAAGTTTAATTAATAATATTTGAATTATCAATATATTTCGCTGATATTATGAAATGTAAAACTTCTTGCTATTTGAATATATGATCTTATAAATATTATTGAATTTCTTTGCACATTTTAAGAAAATGTGAATTATAAAAATATATGAGAAATCTTTTTTTTCTTGAACCTTACAAAATCTGTATTATAAAGAGTGAGAGTTCCAGAGAACTCACTTTACATATATTCTGTATTAGGAACTTGCAATTAAAGTGCCAGCACTGGTTATAATGTGTGAAAAGATCTTGTAAACAAGATGCTCTATTACCTGCCATAAACATTGCAATGATGCAGATGGCAACAGACCAGATGAACCTTAACTTCTGATCAGTCTTCCTGTGAACTATATTCATCAGAATAGCAACAAAAGATGCCACCAATGCTACTGTATCAATCACCTGATACTTGCTCAATACACTTGACAGAGACTCCGAATCTAAAATAACAACACTCTGATGTTTATGTGTGTATATACAGATAGCAAATTTGTAATTATTTCTAGTCTGAAAGCGTTTAATTAAATAAAGTGTATCTTTAATATATATAATCATCAACACATAATTGAAAATTATCGTCTTAATATTGATTTTCTTCCCAATCATTTTTCATTTTCTTTTAATAATAATCTATATCGTGGGAGGCATTGGTTTGGTCGTATCAGCACTGAATTGACTAGTTGTGTCTTCAATTAAAGTTTCCAACGGGCTCTTCCTAAACAAGAACACTTGGTATTTCATTCTGTCATGTATTGTGTCGTATCTGGTCTTTACCGTATAACAGTGCAGGCTTTTGCCTAATTATTTTTTCTATTTGATTTATTAATTCATATATGCATATTTGATTTGAATAATGCACAATTGTATATGGAACAGCTATTTATTAATATTAGGGGAGGTAACATTTTATGCGAAACCTCTTCTATTTATTGATCATCGTTTTCTATATTCATGATGTTTGACCTTTATATTTTCAAAAACATGCATAATTTTAATTCTTTCAAACACGTGGTATAGTTGGGACGATATAAATTGTGTATGTATTCTTGGCTTAATGAGCGTCCATCCCCCTTCAGGCACTGAGAGTTCAGACCCTAGACATGTCACCATTCATGTCCTTGGACGCTGGGTTTAAAAAAACAACACCACATTATATATACGAAATGTCACGACGTACCTTTGAACTTAAAATGTGATTGGTCAAGGTTCCAAATGGTATTAGTAGAGCAAGAACTACTATCACAATGCACCCCGTACCATAAACCAGTATGAATGGTGCCGTTGCTTAGCTGAAATGAGTTTATAAACAAAATATAAAAAAATGCCTGTAGAAAATTTTGTTTTATTCAGCATACATTGTGTTTTTTTATCAATATTCAAGCAATCAACTTCAGCGCGATATTTGGCACAAAATGAAAAAAGTTAAACTCGTATATTATGAAAATAGCATTCAATATATCCACCGTTTCTCATGGAATATTCGCAAGCATGTTTTGCTTACAATAAGAATGTTAGAAAATACCTTCATAAACAACCAACCAGGCGTTGCAAACCCCATGGAATGGAAAATGGCTGACAAAAACATCAACGCCATCACTTTGTTTGAAAACATAATCCTAGAAGCTCCTTCCATCTCTTGTCTCGGGTAGGTTTTACTTTATCCTGAATAAACTTATAATATTATGAGTAAACATCATTTGAGGAATATAGGATTATAATACCCGAAAATTAAGGAATATCACATTTTCATATTATGTTTGATTTTTTTTTTCTTAGATTTAAAAGCATAAATCGCACCATATTGTTGCAAAGTTTGAACACGGCAACAAATATCGAATAATGATTGTCGGATAGAGATTCTCATCAAATTGTGTCTGATAAAGTAAATATTTATATCAAAATTTAAGAAATAGATATGCTAAAACAATATGTGACATTTGGGCCTGACCCATTCAATGTCTTTGAAAAATCTTGCAAATAAATGTTGCAAAATAATGCATTGTATACAATCTTTTTATTTGCAACAAAGTATTTCTGTAAATAATATGTAGTTATATAACCAAACAAATATTTAAAAGGTGGATGTTGCAAAATGTTTTGCATGTATTTCATCATGTAAAGCACTTTGGTATTGTTGTTAACGCTTGAGAAAAAATCGAAAAAAATAGACTTATTTATCAGTTACAGTTGTTATAAACGTTGTCACTTACTTGTCTCAAACCTGCATACCTTCACTTCTTATAAACTCCAAGAATCTAACATTAAATGTCATACAGTCCCAGATGTCCTTTTCCCAATATTTAATTGTCTAAGCGTTAAATCTTGTTGCTGCTGTTTTTGCTTTATTCATGTGTACATAAATGTTATGAATTTAATTAAAAGTTACTAAGCGTAACGAACGACTTGCAAACGTTGTAAACGTTGTACAACGTTAATAATGTATATGTGATTAATTATCTGTACCGTTTAATTAAGGTCAAAAGGTTAATCTAAACACCATCTTATGTTGCTGAATTTCTGAAAGCAACATCAAGGAAAAAACACACAAAAACAACAACAACAAAAAATAAAATAAATACAAACAAGATAATATACCATTTGATGTATATTCGTATTTTTATTTCCTTATCCTAATATTTCTGTTAGATAGCAGGAAAAAGCGTTATAGTAATGAGCTTTAGGTTAAGACGTTTACAATTGCCTTATGGGATTGACATAAAAACATACTGACTGTACCTATAGACGGAAAAAATAGCTTTTGGGTTGCATGACTGAGTGGTTAGGCTTACTTATTTGAAATCACAATCTATTTTTAGTTATGCGTTTGAATCCCACGTAAACTAAATATTGCAATTTACAGATTAAAATCATATCTCAAGACATTTTTCTTTTTTACTTAAAGATATTATCGAGTATTCACATATAAATATTAAATTATTATTTATCACTTATTAGACGTAGTAAAGTTAAAAGGTCAAATGAGGTTGCTTACAGATGGAGATTTCAATTAGAACCTTTCAATTATGGCGTATAGCCTATCGATAATGATAATATTTTCTTTAGTTATGCTGAGATATCAGAAGGCAAATATCATGAGTAAGTATGCCATGGGTTGTAAAGCTACTGTTGATTGCATATACATGTAATTTAATCCAAATCACACTATAGGCTCATGGCAAAACAAACATAGTATAACACATCAGAATATCACACACTTACATGACAAGTCATTAACCTTAGAATGTATGACAGAATGTACAGTTTATGCATATATATTTCGTAAAGACAATCCGCAGAAAATCTACCCAGCAAAAGTGTATCACTTGAAGCTAATCAAGACGATTGCAAATTCAACAGGATACAATAAATTACAATAACAATTTAAGACATAGTGTTTTTTTTCAAATATATCACACATCAGTGGGAATATTGATATTGTCCAGTTCATTATAAAGGTAAAAAATTAAAATACGACAGTCCATTGATTTGATTTCAGCTGACAACTGTACACGTAATGTTTTTATTTTCCTTCTATTTTCTGTTGTCACTGTTACTCTGTTTCTGCTATTGTTATGTTTGGTCACCTGCATGATGTTCACTGTCTACTAAAGCACTACGTTTACACTTCCTACAATAAATGAAAGAAAAAATAATTGCAAATTATTTAAAATTTGTCTTCAGCATAATTGATAACTCTCTTGACAAGACAAGATATGACATGACCGGCTAAAAACACAATTAATCGGCAAGAGAAATATAACATTCAGATGCACAGCACTTTTATAATGATACCAATCTATATTTTACAGTTTATAGGTTTTTAAAAACAATATAAACTTGAGTAAATTACCTTTTGATAACAATAAGAACAACGATGAGGCACCCCAGCATCAACACTGAGCCTACAACAGATCCAATGACAACATACACGCTTCCGGTGTCGGTAATTTCTGTAACAGAAGAGGCATTTTGAACATATTAGTTACATATATTCTTCTTTCTTATAATATACTTATCTAGTTTCTTCATATTTACATGCTATAATAATGCTTTTTGTATTGATTTTGCAAAAAAGATAACAGTATATGTGTAGCTTAAGTAACAGTTTCTTTTTCTTTTTTTGGATTTGTTAGATGTTATTCATCGTATATATCCAGTAACGCAGGAATGTGCAATTATCGTAAAAGTAACGCCGAATCTTTGCAACGCTATTGCCAAAACGCACAACACAGTAAGTAAACGAAACAAAATATTTTATTCTAAATCAAATTTAAAGAAATGAATTAGCGCATACGGCTGCTACTACATTATACTTAAACCAGCATTACATTTTTTTCAGGATTTTTTTTACTTTCTTAGATCATTCGTGAGAAAGACAACCTTATTACCGTTTTGAAGGTGTCTTTTGTGTTTCGTCAATTAAATATGTACATTTATAACATTTAAAACCTTTTTTTCATATTCTATATACCCAAGACATTTGTCAAACTACAAGTGTCGTATAACAGTAGAAGGAAGCTGGTAAAATTAGGATTTAGCTACTTTTAATGAGAGATAACCGCCGTTGCTTCAGTGCTTCATTCACGAATTCGGCGTTACCTCGTACAAATGCTTTCAATTACTTTTTATCTGCTAAATATAATGTAATATGACACGCGTAGGTTGGAAATGTCTCAGGTACACCGAATATAAAAAAAATCATAAAGTTATATGTTCGTTATTGTATTTAGAGATATCCACGAAACTTAAAATCGCCATCAATATGCTAGTCAGGTCGTCATTTATACGAATAATCTTGAAAAATAAACATTATCATGGGAATATTTTTGATGAGGTTGTTAGCAACCGTATGCGCTAACTCATTTCTTCCAATTTGATGTTCAATAAAGAATATTAGTCCATTTACTTATCGCGGTGCTCATTTTAGCCACTAAATTGCACAATTCTGCGTTACATTTACACATTCCTGTAAACCAGTCTATATATAAACAGCTTATAATAGTTATATAAAGCAGACATAACGTAAAGACTACTAAGGTATATACAAATGTAACACATAGGTCATAACCTGAACATGTATAAGATCCAGGGACGTTTTCGCAGTTGGTAGAACCATTGCATGGAGTCAGTGAGCACTCGTCAATATCTTCTTCACAGTTATCTCCCGTCCATCCTTCTGCGCATGTGCAGTTGTAACTCCCTGGTGTATTCGTGCAATTTGATGAATGTTTACAAGGATTTGTCAAACATTCGTCCACATCAATATTACAGTTAACTCCCTTCCAAGCAGAAAGGCAGTGACAATCAAACGAACCCGGTGTGTTAATGCATGTTGCAGTTTTTGGACATGGGTGTGTTCTGCACTCATCTTTGTCAATAGTACAATTTCTACCAAACCATCCAGGAGCACAACGGCATTGATGACCACTTGTTGAAACTAAACCTAAATAAAGGATTACAAGAAACTAGTTCAATCATTATTGTTAATGTGAAATTTATAAAACTATACTAGTAAAAAAATGTACAATATAACATTCTTGTATTCTGTTCTCTTTACTGGTACATCGGTGCAGTATATACTAAAATATCTAAATATTTATGACCCTATAATAGTGCTATTTTCGTCTTAGAGCCATAGTACTTATGACAAAGTGTGTGTGTGTTGGGAGGGAGTGGGGAATAAATAATAAATTAAGCAATGCTACTTTTAAATCATATTTGAATTCATGTTCTGACCTTATTGCATGTTTATGACTTTTTATTTAAATACATGTAGTTTTCATAATAATGTACTTGTTATTGTGTTTAGATAAGTTATACATAAATGATGGTTTAATGTAAACGTTTAACAGTTTTAGTAATAGCTTACCGGTATTACGAAAGGTGCAAAACTCGTTTGATCGGCACATTGTACTTAAAAAAGAACAATATCTAGTAATGAAGACATATTTAAACAACTAGAACTTCTTTATAAAGTTAAATAAACGTAATAATAAACATTGGACTTTAAAGCATTTACCTCATATATGATGCACTGAGAAAAATATTTATTTGATGATTTGATTTGATGAGGAATAAGAAGATATATTCAATCTTATTAAATGCCATATCCACATATATATTTGTTAGCATAAATTTGTTACACTTTGAGGGATGACCTATTATTAAACTTTAAGAATGACCATACTCATTAAGACACTGATCCTGACACCATTCCCCAAACCATCCTTTGTCGCATTCACGTACAGTGGTTAAATTGTCCTTTATCTGACAATGATCTTCCTCGCCAAACCAACCACTTAAACACACACATCTAAAATAAAAAAATGTACACGAGTCACACATTCCATCATATACAAATGTATAAGAAAAAAAAGTATTTAACTATATATCTACCTTTTTGTATCTGTTTCCTTTTTTTGAATATACCTTTACCATGCAATTTTGTTATTCTATTCATAACAAATATAAATGTGTTTGAGGTGAATAACAAAAACAGGAAAACGGATAAAATCTTCTATGACAACGGTAATAAATACATCACAAGGGTCAAGTCATACTTGTAGCTTCCGATATTATTTTGGCACCGTCCGCGGTGAAAACACGGGTCTCGATGATAGCATTCATCTTCATCTTCACCACAATTGTGTCCCTTAAACAGATTAAAACCTTTATGTAAGGAAAGTTACAAAATGTGTGTATCGGTGAAAGGATGTGCTAGTTTTTTTTAACAAAATGTAATTAGTTCTCAATAAATTATTTACTTTAGAATATACTTTCCTTACTTTAATTTCTCGATATTTAATATTTTACATTTGTTTGATGAAAACTATTTTTATGCTTTTAAATCAATTAAATAAAACACAAGGATGAGAAATTGACAAATATTATTTGCATATCCAAGCGTCACAAAAACGCTGCCATACATAAGAATTATTTGTAACATTTACTCACTTTATATCCACGTGTGCACATGCAAACTTGTTCCCCATTACTTCTGTTATAACATCTGCCACCGTTAAAGCAAGTAGAATTTCCACAGTGAGTGATTTTAAAAGTTGATAATGAAATTGGTATGGTAACGTTTGAAGTAGTCATCTAGACAAAATAAAGGAATTGGTTGTCAACACAGTACATATACATTTATTATACTCCTCAAGTAATTCATATCTTAATTAATACCAAAAGATACTTTAAAAACATTTTTTCATTAGAACAAGATAATTGAGAGCGAACTCTTCACAATATAACGTATGTAGTAAAATATCGGCTATTATTCATAATATCATCGAAAACAACGGAGTGAAAGTAGAACTTTCGGTACAATTGTGATTGAGAATATGTCTGACAACCATTGTTTATTTAAATATTCCTACTGATGTGCAAATCCGACTTCATGTCAGCAGGTTGGCATTTTTGTACTTTCGGTTTCTACAAACATAAAAGTAAGTATATATACTCGTAAAGAATGTACTGTTTACTTAAATATCTATCAATTTACTTATTTTAGGCGGACTTTTACTTGATATATTGCAAAAGATGTCAATAACTAGCATTTAATTACTATTTCTTTACATGTTTAGTTTCTTAGCGTATAATAGACCGAAATACCGTATATATTCTGTGTATTCCTACTATTGTGTTCGAGGCCCTTATTCGAAGACTGACGGAAAGGGCCGAAAAGTTGCGATTGGCAAAATAGTAAAACAGTGAATGTAATATAGACATTGATTTAATTATAAAATATGTTGGTTACTACCGGTATCTTGTACTTACCCTCGCGACTATTTGAAATAATCTTGATGGATTCAAAGCATTTTATTTCTTGAAATTGTCAAATTCAAATATATAATAGTTACTTAAAGTATATATCAGTTTCATTGTATCAGAGCCAACACTGTGTTGTGAAAATAAAGGAAATAATTTAAAAACTTATATAGAATATTCTGAGTGTTTTAAACTATGTTTTTGTAAAATGTTAAATATCTTTCTGAGAATAATATGCAAGTTAACTTAAACATTAAGGCTTAAATCATCAGTTAAAACAACGCATGGTTTTTGCTTGTATTGTTCCATGACAAAAATAAATGTGAATGAAAAACCGTTGGGTGCTCAACAGTAACAATGAAATTGATATATACGTTTTGTAACGACGAATATAAGGGAGAACAGGGTACAGACTGAATGAATAGTGGTTAACGTTCATGCAAGAAAAGTGCATGTCGTTCGGAACGTTTTGTATTCTGTAGTCGTACATAGGTGTTTGAAACGCTGCCATGTGGTATACTTAACTACATCATTATCAAGGGACAGGACGTGAAGTAGTTGCACACTTGGTTTAAGCGAGAAATTTGATTGCAAACTTGACAAAATGGCTACCGAGTCATCAATTTTCCTAACACTCGCGCGTATTTTCTCCAGGTAAGTGAGTTTGTATGTTATTTTGGAATTCTTTAATATGCCCATTCCTTAAAGCAATGTTATGGCACACTCAGTTTAAGGTCTCAGCTTCCTAGCTTTTGATTTGATGAAGTTATTGAAAATATAACCTTGGTCGTGTAGATATTTGAGATTTGACAATTGACAATCCAGGGCGATTTTTATGCTAACTGTAAGTTTTAAAGTTCACCAAAGAAAACAAAATAAGTATCTGTCAAGACTGTGTTTAATTTGCCTGTTTCAAACAAAGCTTCAATACACAAATATATTTTGTTCAAGCGCACTTTGGTTGCAAACTTGTACTTCAAGAATCTCTGGTTGCAAACTTATTTGTCAAATATAAAACTGCCAAAGGATTTAACGACTATCATATTGATTAGTCACAGTTATTTCTTAGTCAATGTTATACAGTTATTTCACTGGCTTTTAAATTGTTTTTATATGGTTTTGACATTTTAGTTGTTTTTTTATTTAGTTGTTAATTGTCCCAACTTCTTTCACCACCCTGCTTTTTGTTTGGTGCCCTAATGAGTACCTTTGCGGTAGTCGAGTGTGACAGTGCCAAGATTCAAGATAAGGAGATCTAAAAAATCCCGGCAGATTTCTTCCTTTTTTAATTTGGTTTTTCAGTCTTTCCAAAACTCAAGTAATATGTATAAAATATTACCGTATAACGGTTATTATATTTTATATCATTGCGAGATCAAGAGTTGGTTAACATTGAGTGAATATCAAATGCACTATTTTCAAGTGCGGAAAGCTCAGACTGAAAATAAATAAGGAACTGCTGACACGCGACCGAAAAAACGGCATTTTTGTGCATGCAAAGGGGATGTTGATCGTTTTCATTACCCTTTATGTACAGGCTCAATAAAAACGAGTTTGCAATGTTAGTGCTTCAGAAGGATCGCTTTTTCCAGATATTAATACATTTTTTGTTTTTGCCGAGTAGCATCTAACGCGACAAAGTCTTTTCGTTGCAAAGTCCATGAAGAAAGTTTTATTTATTATGACGCGTTTTCCAACTGAAAAATTCTTTCATTCAGTTTCTATTTTATGTTATTCTTTTTTAAACTTCATCTAAGCTATTCTGATAACTTCCCATTATATTCCATAATTCTTTTCCATTAATGAACTGAGAACGTGCAATTAATAGAAATACGCGAGTGTATTATGTCTGTGAAACAGGAAAAACAAAAGAACAAATGTTTGCAATGCAAAGGACATTACCCCATATAAATCTAGTATTACTTGACTGCCACAAAGGCACTCAGAAGGGCACATAACAAAAGGCAGGAGAGGGAACAGAAGTCGGAATATGGTCATACGAATAAATTATAACTGAAAACTAAATAAAGAACCCCTAAAATGTCAAAGTCATATTAAACAATTTTAAAAGCCGTTGAAATAACACAACCTTATACAACTGTCAAAGAAATGTGACTAATCAAGATCATATTCGTTAAATCCTTTGGCAGTGATACATTTGACGAATAAGTTTGCAACCAGAAATGCTTGAAGTACAAGTTTGCAACCAAAGTGCGCTTGGACAAGATATTTTTGTGTATTAAAAGTTTGTTTGGAGCCTGCAAATTGAAACATTTACACAGTTATGACAGATATTTATTTTGCCTTGTTTGGCAAACTTGAAAACTTACATTTGTGAATAAAAGAGCATAAAAAACCGCCCTGGATTGTCCCTTGTCAAACCTCAAGATATCTACACGACCAGTTTATATCTTCCATAACTTCATCAACTCAAGAGCTAGGAAGCTGAGACCTTAAACCGAGTGTGCTATAAACATTTCTTGAAGGAATAGGCATATTTGAAAAAATCCAAATTTACGTACAAACCCACTTACCTGGAGAAAATGCGCGTGAGTGTTGTGAATATTGATGACAGGGTAGCAATTTTGTCACGTTTGCAACCAAATTTCTCGCTTGAACCAAGTGTGCAACCACTTCACGTCCTGCCCCTCGGTTATTTTGTATGTTTTGTTATTACCAATTATGCTTTTTTACACATTTAAATAAATAATTTGTCAGTGCAGTTATATTATTGCTTACAAATACTGAACTATACCTTCATTAGTAGAAAAACTCCGGCCGCATAAAAGATTTTCATTGTCTGCTTCTTAGATCTATCCTTCGTCAAATGAATATTATTTTTCAAACAAATTTGCTCAAGTTGTCCTTACGAAACGTTTTATATATTCGATCGCCCTTCAAATGACATCATTAAAATCGAATGTAATTTTTTGAGATACGTGTTAAATCTTATTAATTGATATGAGAATATTTCTTTATTTACGTAATATTTACAGTATCTCAGTATGAAACAAAGATAAGACATCTATCTAGCTAATAAACATATTGATAAATACGTGTTTTTAAAGGCTCTTTTACGTCAAAACGTAAATTACCGTTTCCTGTATAGATAGAACCATATTGATCTTTTTATACAGCTGAAAAAAGATAAAGTAAATTATACGAGTACTTACTAGTATTTCAAGGAACAGTAAATTATAAAAAATTGTGTAAGGATGAAAGTTTGGTTTGTTTGGATATTGTGTATGAAAACAAAATATATTTGAAATTTGTGAATAACTACCCAGTCCTCAATGTGACATTTGAGTCCACCAAGTAAAAGACCTATTTCGGCCCCTAAGAAAGTAACACACTTAATGAATCCTGCCTGTTATGACCCTCTGTCAAAGTGTGTGTGAATAATTTTTGTGTCTATCCAGATCAAAGTTATATTAGTTACTGTCTTTGCTCTCGAATGATGTGTGTAATTGTTTCTCTAAATCAAAAATCTAAATCAACTCATATGTCTCCGGATGATTATATTAATAGTGATTTCGTGATTTAGCACATAGTACGATGTAATGATCATAAAGAACTAAATATATGAATTTATACTATACGAGATATAGATTTAGACATGTTCTTTGCTTACTTACAACTAAAAAAGTAACTTTCCAATCTTATTCTGACATAAGACATTAGTACCTAAAAACTTAGATAATGTTGGCTTCCAATATGGTTACATTGATCTCGTTGTATTCATAGAAATATAAATTGTTTGATTTTAATAAACCTGCCAATTGCTGTCAATGCACACAATATATGAATCTCTGATAGTTTCGGTAACTTACGCAGTAAGATGTGATTAATTTGTGTTTATGAAATAGTTACACTGAGCGTTAAAGCGCAATTGGGTAGACTACGGATTTTAAATATTATTTCCAAAATTAATGTTCTATGTTGTAAGATCCATACCGCGTAGGTCGATGCTATTTCTGAATTAATTTTTAACATTATTGAAGCTGTGGTTGATTTTTATGTTGTTCGTTTTGTTTTTAACAAGTTATGCACTAATTTGGCAAAGTCTATACTCTTTTTAAATAGCATGGTTCATTCGGATGTATGTAATGAAATAAAACCACCAGATTTGTTGTTAGTGGAGCATCCTATGACACAGAGCTTATCTTTCCCAATTATCACAAGTGGTATACAATCAAAGTGGCAATTTGAACAATGCACATTATATCTTTTTATATAACTGTTAAAATAGATAGCCAGCATAGAAAATAATTTGTGGCTTTTCATATAATAATTATATCGTTTATAAACATCTCGTGTCCTTGAAAAATGTTTAATAAACAGAAGTTGATGTACACATAATGTTATATTCTTTTAAATCATAAAAAGGTTCAAAGTGTGATGCAGTCATTATTTTTGCTGATTTTGATATTGTCACCATTGTCACATCTTATCTAATTATCATGTTGTTATTTTTGTTTTTCAGTGGCCAATGCTACTCTGATTATGTTGCTCTTCTTCAGTGTAGTTTACTCTACTGTAGTATTTATTATGTCATATTATTTCAGTTATTTGCTGTTGTTTTTTAGATATTGTTAACAGTTGTCCCTGCTTCACTGTAAATGATGCTACTGTTCCTTGTCTTCCTTATGATGTTGACTAGCGACTGAGGTTGTACACTTCCGGGATTTCCTACAATATATATTTAAGTACATATATATCAATTAAACTTTGTTATATACGTTTATCACATACCCGTGCCGATTTTGCGACTCCGTAAAAATGGTATTGCACGGCCGTGCATATATTTTGACGTGACGTCATTTGCGTTATATAAACATAGCGTTAAGACGCGCTAAATGTTAGCGTTATACTATAGGCGCGTCAATGAAAAATGGTTCTTTTTCACTTCAAACGGTCTTTATTTTTGGTATGTGATAAATAGAATATTAAATTCGTGTAAGTTCATTACTGAATTTATTGAACTCGTTGAATAAAATAATATTATGCTCGCCAGAGGCTCGCATAATATAATTTTATTCAACTCGTTCAATAAATTCAGTATTAAACTTACACTCATTCAATATCCCCTATATATGTATTTTAACTACCTATTCAGCAAATAAGCTTGATGTATATTTAACTTTTCAGAAAACTCGGACGTGATGTCTGCAAATCTCTTATTTTTCATTAACGATTTTGATGAGACAAAGCTACCCTGCATTCAAATGGTTGATATAAAATATAAGTATTGCTTCATAACATGTAAACAAAGAAACAGAATCGAAATGGACTTATAAATAAGCTTGCAATCTGTCTGATTGTATGGTATCAGCAGACAGTTACGCTGAACAAACTTATGATAAGTAAAACAAAGTGAGACTTTTTCATTGACAGAATTTTATAATTCATATTTATACTGAATGCATATTTCACGGATTAAACTTAACATTACATTTACCAATTTGAGAAAATTACCTTTTAATAACTAGAAGACCAACCACGAGACATACGAGTAAACACACTGAGCCTACAACCGCTCCTATGATAACATACAAGTTACCAGTGTCAGAACTTCCTGTAAAAAATAGAGAAAAAAGACGAAAATAGGAAAAGAGGTCAAAGTTTCTTAACAATTGACCAGTATTGATTAACACATTACATGTAGTCAGTTTCTAATGATGATCTCTTACTATGATAATGATATTATGTAAATATGATGGCTGATTTGTGTCATGTTGTATTTTCCCTTCCCCGAGCTGCCAGACAAAAATACGGCAAAGTGACCAATTTATCGTACATTTGTTTCACAAGGCGAAAAGGCGAAAACATGATATCGCCACTAAGCACTTATCGTCCGGCGCCTTCGGAGCGAAAATAGGACATGGTACTAATCAGCCACCATATTTAAAAGAATGAACATCGAAATACCAGGTTATCTGATATGTTATTTCTTTATTGTATCAAAGTCAACAAAAACACTTTCCCAGTCGTCACAATATCAAAACCCCCAAAAAATGTAAGCAACATCCATGTAGCCAGTCAACAGTCAGTACGGAAACTGGAGTGCAGGTAACTAATACCTGCATTCCAGTGAACGCATTATAGACTTATGGGTATACGATTTAACTCTGACATATTTTCAATAGAAATGTCCCCAAACTATGATACAATTAAATTTATTATCATTTTGTGATGATTTTTGTGATATGTCATATTTAACATCCTTGAAAACAAAATTACATAGAGAACATATGCTTGTTTTGCGTGAATCTGCTTTAGTCATCGTGCCTTACCAGTACATGTATAAGATCCAGGAACGTTTTCGCAGTGGGTAGAACCATTGCATGGAGTCATTGCGCACTCGTCAATATCTTCTTCACAGTTATCTCCCGTCCATCCTTTTGCGCATGTGCAGTTGTAACTCCCTAGTGTATTCGTGCAATTTGATGAATGTTTACAAGGATTTGTCAAACATTCGTCCACATCAATATTACAGTTAACTCCCTTCCAAGCAGAAAGGCAGTGACAATCAAACGAACCCGGTGTGTTAATGCATGTCGCAGTTTTTGGACATGGATGTCTTCTGCACTCATCTTTGTCAATAGTACAATTTCTACCAAACCATCCAGGAGCACAACGGCATTGCTGACCACTTTCAGAGATAATACCTTAAAATTTTAAAGTCAACATAGAACTTGGTATCTAATATGCATGTATAATATGTATGCACAGTACGATCATTCTACTTTGTTATTCCCTGCGGTCTGGAGACCGCAGGGTATTGGTACGCGTTTAACTTTTGAGGCATGGAGGAGCACGTGACCTGTATTCGGTACTTGGAGGAGCATGTGATCTGTAAACCGTACATGATTGGTTAATTGACCTTTTCGAAAACCTAGCTAAATACCGTTTGCCGGTACTTTACGGATTTACCTGTAGGGAATTAGTCCGAATTACCTAATTAAGAACAAAAAAAACTATTACGTGATATTTCTAATTTCCTATAATTATTTTACCGTTTAAGGTGTAAAAGCTTGAATGATGTGTTTAAAAAATTATCAATGTTTCTTTAATATCTATCTCAAATTTACAAACAATAAATTGTTTATACTGAAAATCTACAAAATTAATATATTCGTAGTGGCATCTGCCATAATAAATAGAGATATTTTCTGCGTAAACTTGTGTGTTTACTTTATTTATTTTTTGCTCGGAATTATTCATAAAATGATAGGCCTATTTAATCATTTTCTTAAAAAGAAATAATTGTCTTATGTTCGACCTTCTCCGGTCTTCAACTGTCACCAGTTTCCAAAGACCTTCTTCTATATTGATCGTTTATCCAATCTGATACAAACGTTTATTTATCTATGGTGGCATATTTTTGCCACCAGATAACGTGATACCTAACTAGTTAATTAAGAGGTTAACTAGTTACGTAACTAGTTAACCTGATAACTAACTAGTTTATAAGAGGTTAACTAGTTACGTAACTAGTTAACCTGCTACCTAACTAGTTAATTAAGAGGTTAACTAGTTACGTAACTAGTTAACCTGATAACTAACTAGTTAATTAAGAGGTTAACTAGTTACGTAACTAGTTAACCTCTTAATTAACTAGTTAGTTATATGGTTATCTGGTGGCAGAAATATGCCACCATATATTTATCCCCCCAAATAATGTTGAAAATAGTTAAATGAAATATCTTTACATCATTAAAAAGTTCACCGCAGGAAACCATTTTACTTGTCATGTTAATGAATGAATGCTTAAATAGCTCATAGTATTGCTCTTATGTACGCCGCTTACTTCGGAAAAGAAGAATAAGGTATCTCCATTTCATTAATATAATATAGCATGTTATGAATTGTAGAGAAAAGTTCTTTTATTGCCTTCAAGAAGTCTAACTGTTAGTGTTAGGAAGTAGATATTTAAGAAAGTATTTGAGCTTACTAGTATTATGCATCACACACACTTCGTTTGGTCGGCACATAGAACTAAAATGAAGATGATAATTTCGAATTACTATTAAGGTTTTTTTCCCTTTATTTATGTCTTTTCTAAAATACCTTGATCATATTTTCATCTTGATTGAAAGTAAAAGATGATATTGTTTAGAAAATTAAGATTTTCTCATTTAGAAACGTCATTTAAACATATTAATGTCATTTTTACGTTTAATGGTAATATATTTTATATTTATGGGTTCAAGACATTACTCATTCAGACAATGATCCTGACACCATGGCCCGAACCATCCCTTGCCACATTCACGTAGAGTGGTTTTATTGTCCTTTATTGAGCAATGATCATTTTCGCCTAGCCAACCTTTGAAACAAACACATCTGTAATAAAGTAATCAATAAACTTGAATTGGATATCACCCACAAGATTAATTTTACAATAAGTTTCGTCGGACAACTAAACTTTTATAACATTACTCTAAAATAAGCAAATAAAGAAGAATTGAAACTGCATTCATTTGTAATTTGACGTTGACTGTTTTGTGAAAATATGTTCCATTATTATGATATCAATATTTCCTTAAGTCTGTAAAGGATAATATCATAACATTATCTGTCATATGTTGCGGTTCGGACCGGAATATCCGTCCCGAGGGGACCCGCCCATTGGGCGGTAACGAGGCTTGCTTGATTGGTGATTTATATTAAATTTATGTGTAAGTATGTGCGTGCATGCGTGTGTGTGCGTTTTTTTTTCTTTTTCTCACTTCCACTGACAAATCAATTACTTGTAACTATCCGGAAAATATGTAGTATAAAAGTTAGACTTTGTGGGAAGGGCTGTTGCTAATGTTGTAATAACTTGTAGCCCAACCCATTTGCACTATACTTATATTTACATTTGTTTCTTTGTTTGTGTGTTATTCATATCTGACATGTATTATATAGTTGCAATAAAATATTATTAAACTAACGAGGCTTGCCGAGTTACCGCCCAAGGGCGGGTTCCCGAGGGACGGATTTTCCGAATCGAACCGCAAACATATGTCAGATATTTTTTCTTGCATATTCTGTCATATTATTTCATATTTAAAATGGTTTACCTCAATATGATATATGTTCATGGATATTAAAGTCATTTCATCCATAACTATTTTCTTACAAAAGCGTATGAACTTACAACTTAAACAACAATGGCGAAATGACGTCATCCTAAGCACATATTTCCCTTTTAAAACAACGTCATTTTAACGCGGTTCATTCATAAAGTGCATGGGTAAAACTCACGGAAACGCCAGTCTCATATGCAACACATTGTTTGTCCCTCATGGTTTCTTGCATAGCAGACTGGCGTTTCCATTAGTTTTACCCATGCCGGAAATTTCATCTGGCATGGGGGGTGCCAGATGAGTCGCATGCCAAACAACACCGTCATTTTAGCACACTTTATGAATAAATAGCGTTAAAATGACGACGTTTTAGAAGGGAAATATGTGCTTAGGATGACGTCATTTCGCCGTTGTTATTTAACATGAAGTAATATGGCAGAAAAAATGCGAGAAAAAATATCTGACATATGCTTGCGATTCGGATTGGAATATCCGTCCCGTAATTTCTTGCATAGCAGACTGGCGTTTCCATGAGTTTTACCCATGCCGGAAATTTCATCTGGCATGGGGGTGCCAGATGAGTCGCCTGCCAAACAACAACGTCATTTTAGCGCACTTTATAAATGAACCGCGTTGAAATGACGTCGTTTTAGAAGGGAAATATGTGCTTAGGATGACGTCATTACGCCGTTGTTATTTAATATGAAGTAATATGGCAGAATATGCAAGACAAAATATCTGACATATGTTTGTGGTTCGGATCGGAATATCCGTCCCTCGGGAACCCGCCCATGGGCGGTAACTCGGCAAGCCTCGTTACCGCCCAACGAGCGGGTCCCCTCGGGACAGATATTCCGGTCCGAACCGCAACATATGACAGATATTATTTTTCTTGTATATCAGACTGGTGTTTCCGTTAGTTGTACAAATGCTGGAAATCTCATCTAGCATGGGGTGCCAGATGAGTCGCGTGCTATACAATGGCGTCATTTTAGCGTATTTTATGTATGAACCTCGTAAAAATGACTTTGATGTAAAAATGATCATTTCTGCGTATTTTAGAACGACGTCATGGATTCGTACGCTATTTTAAGAAGATAGATACCAATGAAATGGCATTAATTTCCATGAAAAAATGATATTTTGAGATAAGGAATTTTAAATATGATGAATATGGTAGAATATGCGAGAAAAAAAATATGCAAGCCTCGTTAACGCCCAATGGGTGCGTCCCCTCGGGACGGATATTCCTATCCGAACCGCAACATATGACCGATTTTAATATTATTCTTTTTAAACGACTAAATGAGTTTCACAAGTTTAGAAGGTTGATTATGTCAGGTTAAAGAAAACGAGTTATCTACTTGTAGCCTCCAATAGAGTTCTGACAATTTCCACGGCGAAAACATGGGTTTCCAAATTTGCATTCATCAAGATCTTCATCACAAGTCGATCCCTAAAATGAAAAGCTGTACATGTGCATTTACATACAATTTCTTATGTACTGTATATATATATAATTAATTGTACTGCATCAATGTTTTAATTTGAGTGCAAGTTTATTAGCTTATTGGTTCGATTTTGCTAGTGAGAATCGCTTTTGCAAGGAAGGGTTAAGAAAAACAGCATGACATCAACTAAATCGAAGTATGTTTCATTGCACGTATCTTCGTACAAATAATCGTGGCTAACAGTAAACACAGTTTTGACATACAAAACTGTTTTTAATATTACAAAAATTAATTTTCTCAAAAATCAATTTTGAATTGCTTGTCTTCAGAGTAGGTATCATGTACGGGTTTTAATTGCTAAACAATGTTAATCATACATGGTAGCGTATTAATGATTTATTCCATAATAATATTAAGTAGTAAACATTAAGAGTAGCTGTGCAACAATTTTGTTAATGATTTCACGTTAATTTGGATTTTACAAACGTTACTTTTACAAAATAATTTACGAGACTCTTAAAAACAATGCGTTTTACATTATTTTTTTCAATGATATCAATGTTATAATACTTCAGATATCTAGAGCAGTTATTTGTCTTGCTTATATTCTGTCATTCATGTAAACCATTCAACAATTTCTCGTCAAACAGAATTTTTCAACATTTACCAGCCTATCATTTACTGTCACCTTCTTTCACCTTCTCTGCTTGATTTGTTACATTATTTCATGTTGTTAATGGACGTTGGTATAATTGGAATGGTATTCTTCCACAAAAAAGAAGGTATCCATGTTTTTAAAATTAGTAAATTACGCATCTGAAATGTTTTTTTCACTTGCAGATGGCTTCTAAAAATCACAATTTTGATACTGTAATTGATATTTAGACGTTTTGACTGTTACAGAGTTCAATGGACACTTACTTTCATGGACGAATACATTTAAACTTATATTGTAATCACAGAAATTAAGTAAACATGAAAACAGGCGTGTCCCGTATCTGGCTGAACTGCCCCGAAAATAGTAAATTTAATTGTGGATTATTCATTCGAGTAATAGGAAATTTTGATTCCAAGTTAACCGGTGTAAACGCAATAATATTAGAGTATATTGTATTAATTGTAAGAAAGCAGATATTGTGACAACTATTTAGTATTTGTCCTTAAATGAATACATTCTGAAAACTTTATAACATTTTCATAGATGTTTTAGTTAAATGGGATATGACTATTCATTCACTTTATATAAAATATTTTACTTTATCTAGATTACTTAACCCTTTCCCTCAAGAGCATATTGTGAAAAATGGCCGTTTTCACTGAAAAGCCTCCTGTTACAAGTTCAAACTGCTATGAAACAATGAAATATGCTTCAATTCTAATCAAACTTGGCACAAATGTTGACTGGACCATTGCCTTTGTAACGACATGCTCAGTCTTAAATTTCCTGTTACCATGGCAACGAGGGGACATCTCAAAATTGCCAAAAATCACTATTTTGCCTCGATTTTTTCCATCAAAATTTCATTCAAAGTGCTGCAACTTCTCAAGGGATTGAGATAGAGTCAAAGGCTTTTCAGCGTTGGTTACACGTTACCTTATGATCGACCTGGGTCATTTTTAGCCTCTCACAAGTCCAAAATTTTCTTGGCGATGAGGGGGACTCCGCCCCCTTCAAACCCCCAAACAGAAGGGGGCACATCCCTGGCAACCCCCTGATGTATCTTTTGGATAGGGGCGGCGCCGAAAAAGTGCTCACTTTTTTAGCAACATTTCTTAAACGAAAACATGTGTTTGGGGCCCAAATAGGACATTTTTTCACTATTTCAGGCCTAAAAAGGGGGGGGGGGGGTCGAAAGTGCGTTGTTTCGCGTATATATGAGGTAAAGGGTTAATATCTGTTTTAAACAAACATACTGTACAGCATTTTGCAGTTTAACTGTAAGATAATAGTAATAAGATTGATGTGTCCCGTAAATGACTAAAGTGAAAAAAAATTATAATTTTATGATTTTCTCAATACAAATGATAATTCTATTAGAAAAAAATATTTGTTTTGATTTGTACTATTGTTATCCTTTACACTAGCTTGGATTTATATGCTTAACTGGCAATTTTGTTGAACTTCTAAGACCACATATACGATCTTTTACTCAATTTTTGACTATTTTCAGTTTAATTGTTTAAATGTTGTTAATATGGCTCAATCTTGCCAAAAGAATAACCGCTCCATTTCATAAATAAATATGTTAATCTTAAATCATTATAAATATATAATTCAAAGTTCTGTCAATCCATAGCATCTGGAGACTGGGTCACTTACTGGACAATTGTAAAATCATTTACGAGTCCTTAATAAATTGTCAATATATGAGATGACGTAAATTATTTTACATTCGACAGTTGAATAATAAATAAGTAGGCAATATCAAGAATTTGTCAGTAATTTTCACATTTTCTTACCCGTCTGTGGATTTTGTAAGGTTATTGAAAATGAGATTTAAGCATATTCGGTATGAAATGCATTTCCATGAGTTGTTTTAAAAAAGATGTTTTTTTGTCAGTTCAATGATTGATTCCCATTCCCAGATGTTCATATATAAAAGGTGATGGAAAGTTTATTCTATAAGAGACAAAATAGAATCGCCATACCATGGACCATTGTCTCGAAAATGACGAAATTTATTTTCTTGCTCTATCTAGAAAATCTATCATAGGGAAAATCTTGGACATCTGTACTGGTAATGTTTTATATTTAAGATGTCGAGATTTTAGAATGGAGTATATTGCATTAATTGTAAGAGAGCAGATCGTCATCTTGGCGCAAAAATACAGTAACTGGCATTTTAAAAATTTTACAGAAGACACAAAAAACTAATTTGTTCATTTTGAGAAAACACTTTGAATAACAGACAATAATGTGAAAATATCATTAATAAGTACCATTTAATTGGTTTTAAGGTTACAATTATTCATTATGTATAAAAAGTAATTAGACATTCTTCTACACTTACAAGACTTTTTGCACTGTTTTTTTAAATGCAAAAAGTGATGTAAGTGCACTTACAAGACTTTTTGCACTGTGTTTTTAAATGCAAAAAGTGATTTAAGTGCACTTACCATACTTTTTGCACTAACTTTTTAAAGTAACTACATTGCATAGACATGTAATGATGTTAATTATAAATAATTCAATTGTTACTTTGGTTTAATGTGCACCATTGTGAATTATGAACCACATTAAATACATTAAACATAAGAATGGAAGTTTAACACTGAAAATTTTAAAATTAATTTAAAATAGCTACAGTAAGTCCAAGGCAGAGTTGTTTTTTTTAATTTCAAAGTGAATGTTAATATTAATCACAACAAAATTACAAGAAAACTACAAATTCGGCTTGATTTAGTCTGCACATGAGCAATAATGAAAGAATGTAACATGCCTCATGCCCCCCTAGCACCGACTTGAGCAGTACTCAATTTTCAACACTTAAAAAGTGCTGCAACCAATGATCTTGAAGGACCAGAATAAACCTAACAACACTGAAGTGGAGTATGGGGCAACTTATTAAACCATGTTTTTGACTTTTGAAAGGGGTATTCAAAGGTCTATATATCAATGTCTTAATAATATCCAACCATCACAGGGATGTAAACTTTGAGATTTTGGATAAATACATAAGGAATCCTGATTTTTTCTATACATTTTGGTTTTATATACATTTTACACTTTTCTTCTCCAACATATCCCAGTGAGATCCTAAACATGACTTCACTGGAATCATGTTGAGAATCTTACAAGCCTTTTCACTTGGAACTTTATTCTGATGATACATTTAGGGTCAATGTTGCACTTTTATATTATCTCTCATGAACAGACTCAATAAAACCCAAGTCTTCAATTTTCATATATATTTTTTGTTTTCATTGCTTCTCCTTTTCAAAATTTGGATATATTCAATTAAATTTGTCTTATTTCCTAGCCTTATACACTATATTACTATCATGGTTTAATAGATTTGATTCTATACTAATCAAGTCATACTATATCAAGTGACAAAAAATTCAGAGTAATTTCTGTGACATAATATGTTTTTTTGTTGTTTTTTTTTGTTGTTTTTTGTTTGTTTGTTTTTTTATCTACAAATGTATGTGCAATTTGTACAATTGTTGAAAAATGTGATTTTCTGTTAATTAAGGGCTTTTACATGCATGACATAGGGAATGAACTGAGTCTTTCATATTTATTGATATGACTACATTCTTTATGTATGAATGTATGGGAGTTGTAGATTTACCACATCAGATGTAACATACTAGAAATTATGATTTTGACCAATATGTTATTGAAACAGATTACATGCCTTTGTCTGCCATGTTTTTATATAGAAATTAAATAGACAAAATAAACCCATGTTAGCAACTATTTCATTCCAAATGTAACACTAAGCCTTATAGTTGAGGAGGCTATAAACAGTGAAACTGCAGATACATTTTTATAATACAGTTGTCCTTATGTAATACAAAAAGAATGTACTTTAAGGCAAGTTTTATCTTTATTTCCATAATAAAACATGTAATTGAGTAAATAATTAAAAAAATACCTAGAGCTGTCATATTTATAAATGATATTAATGTATCGTTGATTTATATTTTTGATCAGTACACATTTTTAAAAATGGATAATTTTGATTTAATAATTGAATATCTAGAAATTGTGAAAATTCACCCAAAACATATGCACAGTGATGACAAAAAAGTGTTAGCAAAAATCATGCAATGGACATTTATTTTGAAACAGGACACATTTATTTATACTGGAAGCATTAAAACAATTATGAAAAAGAATTACAGACAAGTAGTTAATACTTAAAGCATGTAATTATCGATATATAGGTGTATCACCAATATTTTTTTCATCTTCTATTTGCTTTGCACCAAATCAATGACATCTCTCATATTACTTGAATCATTTTTGAAATATCACTAAAATGTGAATACTGAAAAATACTAAAAAATTCCTAGTTATATTAGTTGTTGTCATTTGTGACATGCAGAGATTAAAAAATATTGACAAAAAGAAAGATAAAATAAATAGAAATAAAATTTAAAAAAAAAAACGAAAAAAAAAACCATTTTCTTTAAATGTTTGCTTCCAAATGTAGAATTATATATAAAATTTGTATTTTAGGAATAATTTTGATATTTAATAAAATGCAATAGTGAAATATTTTAATGCAGTAACAATTTTGTAAATAATTGTAAGTGGACTTACTGTAGTTTTTCGCAAACAAATTCTGAAGCTGCACTTACGTTTTTTACTTTAATGCCAAAAAAGTCATTTTTTATCAAAATTCAGCTTCTACACTTCAGAGACTGGTGAAACTTGTATTTCTTACCAAATAATGACAAAAAAGTGATTTTCTCAAAAAAAAAAGTCAGTTACATGACTTTTTGCTCCAAGGTAGCGGGATATGGCGAGAACTACTTAGTATTTGTCTTTAGATGAATACATTCTGAAAACTTTATAACATTTTTTCATAGATGTTTTAGAATTTATATATACAAGAAAGTTCATTTTTCAAGTTAATAAATAAAAACTGTGTAAATAAACGGGCCTTAAACGTCGTTTTGATTAAAAAAATAATAATGTTTAAAATGTGGGCAAAATAAATGATTTATCTTTAAAAATAATAGCCTTAGTGCTGTCTTAAACCGATATAGTATGGAACATCTACTCACTTTAAATCCGCGTTGGCACATACAAAACATGTCTCCATTGCTTCTGTTTTCACACTTAGCATTATTTAAACACGTTAGATTTCCGCAGTAGGTGACGTTAACATATGTTGTTGACATTGGTATGGTAACGTTTGAAGTTGTTAACTAGATTTTAAAACAATAAGCCATTAAAATACTGTTAATAAAAAGATCGATCACGTTAGTTATATCCTAAATAGATTCGTTGATGAAATGTTTACAAGACTTCTTCCTTTATAAATCTGCAAATTTTATGTCGTTTATATAGAAAGACATAAAGACATATGTATGTTATTATTCATAAACTTCATAAAATTTAATTTTGTCCGACTTCACCACTTTCGCCCTTGTTTACACTAAATTAAAATGTGCTTGCTACATTTTCGGGTTAACAGCGACAGACGAACCGTTATATTTTATTTTTGATATAAGATAATTTCACAATTAAAAATAGGAGACAAATAAAACATTATGATATAAACAAATGAACATTCTTACAAGCATGTCTGTACGTAAAGGATAAAATTGTTCATAATTTATCTGATAAAACATTACGTGAAAAAGTTCAACAAAGAGTTTAAAAAAACAGCCATTTCTTTTTTAACTGTCTTATTCTAGAAATATCTAATGAATTTTGAAACATACTGCACTTTGATGGTTCATTTTAAGTTAGAATGCAAACATGTAAATCCCACTTGTTGTGAAGTTTATTCATTACGTTCAAAATACTTAATGCCGGATGAATCATAATAGATATTTAAGAAACGCTTTAAAAATTGAAAGTTTACCTTTAGAAATAAAACTGTTGTTGCAAATAATAAGATATTCATTGTATTTATACAACAGGTCCTTAATACTCACACATTAAGATCTATTTGTGTAAAATGTTAATAAATATATGAAATGTTGTACAAAATAAAAAGTTTTCCCTTTTATCAAATAAACACTCAAAGATTTTCATTTTTAACAAATACATGTACCAGGCCTTTTAATTTCGGAATAAGTGTAAAAACGTGCACATTAAGATGAATAAATTACCCTCTTAATGTAGATCTGTTTTTAACATCTCAGCATGTTACTGCGATAAGGTAGTGCTCATCTTACTTACTAATTGATAAATATATACACTTAAGATTGTATTTGTATGTGCTTTTCACTGAATTCTCACCATGATTTAACGTTTTTGTCTAAATAAAACCACGGGCATAGTTTTTTACCAAAACCGGAAAATTAAATTTTATTCTGTAAGAAGTAGAATATATTTATAACAAATTCGGTGATAAACAAAAATCGTTTTTTTTAAATGTCATATAATATGATATTATGTTTAATCAAGTCATGTTTTTTTCTTAAGTCAAGGAAATGATTGTTTTGCAATTTATTTAAAAACTTTATACAGTTAACCAGGGTCTTTCAAATATTTGCTATAAAAAATGATGCAATGATAATACCTCACTCAATTATTGTTTGCAAGTCAGTAATTAATAACATTTTTTATGTATTTTATGTGACTTCTTTTCTCAAAATCACATCAAGAACTAGCGCATTCATTCTAAAGAAAATCCCGAAAACAAAGAAAAAATATTTGTTGGTCGCATCGGTGAATAATAACAAACATTATTATATAATCTAAAAATAGCTGCAATCTCATTGGTCCAAATTGTAGTCATAAAATCATGTTCACTGGGTGTAGTATCATATTCACTGGCTAAATTGATTTTTCCAGTCTAAAAATAGATTTAGACATACACCATACACTGTTATTTACCCGTGTTAATTAAAAGATCATTGTTGCGTTTTGTTCTTTATGGCATATTTCTCGATTAAAATATCATCACTTTACTATTATACTCAAGATTTCAAGATTTCAAGATTTTATTTCAAAAGGCATAAACATTTTACATTGTCCGTCGCCATAAACAGAATGACGGTTACAAATAGTATATGAGAAAAGTATGTAACTGAATACAAATAATTTTTACATTAACATTCTTATATTGTAAAGAACACATATGCAATGTATTTCAATATATGTTTGTAAATAAAATTATTCTATGTATACCAATATCAGTATTTGAAAACAATCAATCATTCGTTCTATCACGTAATACATTTGCAAAGTAGATATATTTTGATACTCGTAATTACAGTTCCATGCTTAGAATTTTTCATTAAAGATATAAATTTTATCCTTAATTCCCTATAAAATGGACAAACAAGTTAAAAGTGATATTCTGTTTCAATTTCATTTAAATCAACTTGGATAGGACAATGTGGTGAAAGTATATATATCATGTACTATAAAATTTGAAACCAGGGGAAATAGATCATCCGAGCATATAGCATAGTCAATTAAACTATTACCGTTCGTTGACAAATATGTGAAACTTCCGGTCCCGGCATCATCGCCAACTCTCCCGTTTATAATATATAAATTACTGCTTTGAAATATTTCTAATAATCGATTTCCAGATGTATTTACAACAGGGTCCATTGAAAATCTACAAGGGATATTAACAAATCGATAATCATCACCGTCTCTATTTTTATCAGTTACAGAAATAAATTTATCATAGTGCGAACATTTTTGAATTAAATCATTCTTGCCGCCACATCTAGCGTTTACATCGCCAATCACGGCAATTTTTCCTAAAAGAGAGTATTTTCTCACGCCTCTTTCTGATAATAAAAAAAAGCCTTCTTCGTGCATGGTAAAATATATAGAATTACTGGGCGGGATATATATCACTATCTAAATTGAAAAAAAGATTTACACAGTTTAATCCATATAACACCATTATTGTCTATTTCAGCTACTGTAATACCACTTTTTAAATGACTTCTGTAAAATAAACATACACCCCCGTTACCTCTTTTTGAGTTTAAGCTTTCGGGTCGGGGAACTGAAATGCATTCATACCCATCTATTTCGTACACATTATTGATTTTTGCCAAGTTTCACAAAAGAAAACAATATCAAAATTTACAACAAAATTCAAAAAGTCTTCATCACTTGAACAGTTACCTAAACCTTCAATATTCCACGATACAATAGATAAGGCATACTTTTCTCGTCTGCCAAGAGAAAAAAAATGTACCGCCATTCTCGCGCATGCGCACATCACATACTTATAGGCTACTATAAACTTGAATTACTTTTACATGCGCAGCGTTCGAGTAGTCATTGTACGCCTAACACGTGCGTCTTTTTTCCCGCGCTTCAACGAGGCAAAATTTGTATATAAGGTTTTACTTTTTGTGAGGCTATCTTTTCCAAAAGTGCAATATGCCATCTGCCGGTGAATATCACATCATATTCATTAGCTAACTAGTCATTAATTGTATAATATCACGGACAAAAAGTTAAGCGGACATAAAACATCTGCTTTAATTAAATACAACAGGGCTCAGTTCATTGCAGAAGGTGATAGTATGTTATTTATTTGGTCTATGATTCGCCTGTGGCACAGAGCATAACAATTTCAAAAACATAAATTAACAGACTGAAAGGTCACCTAGCTTTCTATCCAGCGATTGGTTGGGAGACAACTCAATATATAAAATAATCATAAAGTAACACATGATTGTCAAAAAAGAAAAAAATCAAACCATTTCAAGCAGTTTTATTTTTACAAGCAGTTTTATTTTTATATTCAACAGGCAAAATGTGTTTTCTTTTACATTAATAATGTAAAGCATACAAGATAAGGTCTAATGTTAACATATTACTATGATAAAATGGAATGGTTAGGTCGGCTTTTTAATCTGTGATACTGATAAGAAATAAGTTGCAGAAACAAATGTAAAAACAAAAGTACAAACACGGGAACATTGGATAATTATATAAAAATTGCTCGTTTGTTGTTCCTATTACTTACTGACTGATCATTTTCATTTGTTTGGGTCGTCAGACCAAACAAATAATGGTAGCGAAATTTCAGAGTCTAATGTTGTTAATTGCAAATGCCGAAAGTAGTCCACTTTTTTGAAGCGGTTACTTCCCTTTTGTATGTACACTAAAGCCGAAAAATTCAGGGGAGATCACTGCGTAAAGATGGTCAAAGACAGGCGCATCAATTTTCAAGCAAAGTAATTCGCGAATGGTCGAAGATTTCTAATATTGTTTTATTGTATTTTCTGATCGAAAATAACTAAATACAAAGCGGACATTCAATCTCTGACACAGAAGTTTACGACAAACCTAACAACAAGTAGTTCTCAAAACAGCTTAAAACTAGCGATTTAAAAGAAAGAAATATTTTATTTTGTTACAAGTATCCAACAAATTACAACGCATTTAAAGTTAAACAATAGCGTTGGCTTATAGAATTGTCAATAAATGCACAATCACAAATTACGCGGATGAATATGATTTTATCAATGAAAATACTATTTTTAGCCATGTCGATTACAGAATACTACACAAACCGAGTAGTGGAATATATAGATTCTACAAGTCGGACTGTTTGGGCGAGAGGATTTTCGCTAAAACATTTACTTCAATTTTAAACAACAGGTTTACCCTGAACAAAATACCTCGAAATTACCCGAACTGCAATGGAAGTTCTAAATTTAGAATGACTTCTTATTATTCAGACTTTCTGTGTATAACTTCTCCGTGGTGCAGTGGTAACGTGCTCGCTTCGTGAGTGAGAGGTCCCGAGTTCGATTCCCAGTCGGGGAAACTTTTTTTTTTTTGTTAAATTCTTTTTTTAAGTGTTTTTGTTAAGGAAGTAGCCATGATATACAAGGATAAAGTGTGGCTGTCGTAAAAAAAGAACATAAATGATTTTTTGATGCAACTCTAGTTATGCAGAATTCCGTATGTATCAAACTCTGGTGCCTTACAAAAGGAATTATAATACATAAAAATAAAGTTATACAGGAAAATGCATACAGATATACAGTACGATTTAGATTGCAAAGATCAGAAAATACCACAGAACTTGCAGCCCTTTGATTCTTTATAAATATACATGCTTATAGTAAGCTCCAGGATTATTTACATCTGTGTTAAACAACAGTTAAAGTCGTTACAAGCCCTAATTTAGAATAATATGGTTTTCTTCATGCCGTTCACATATAAATTCACCGTGGCTGAAGGGTTTTCGGGCTCGCTTAGGAAGCGAGAGGTCTGGAGCTCAAATCCCAGTAAAGGTAACTCATTTTTTTTAAATTGTTAAAGTCAAATAAACATTGGATTGAATATCAGTGTTGCAATTAGTCTTATAGCCAATTTACTACAATTAAAACCTGGAAAGCATTGGTGGCACTAAACATATAATCTCACAACCTGCACCTTTCTTACATTCTGAGACCCAAACAAATTCAGCGCCTTCTGTGCTTTGATTATTTGATAGCATCACTTGATTGTATTCTACATAGGTTGAGAAAATTAGAATAGTAAATTAGAATATAAAATGATGAGAGAAAGGGAAACCGAAAAGTATGTCAGTTTGTTAAATGTACAATAAATGGATACGAGACAAACAGTAAACCCCATTCTTTATAGTGATCATGCATTATTATCGTCACAAAGTAAAGGAAAATATTTTCATTCTTAAAAAAAGTTAAAATAAATATAAATTGCAGAATTCAAGTACTCCAAGCAGAGGCAACCGGTCTGTTACATAGATATTATAACAACTGTACTTTCCTTACGAGTTGGCTATAAAAACAATATATACAAATTAACTTATCTATGCTGACGTAATCTTAACAGAGATGTATATAATAGTGTCACGTTGTGTTTATTTTTGACAAAACGTTTTAAGGCAGCATGCCTCCAGATTCATGCTTATTTTCATGAAAATTTTGAAAATGTATTTAAAAGTAAAATATTGTGTAGTGAACATAGAAAGTAATTTACACATTGTAAATGGCACTTATAACACACGTAAATTACCAAAAAGAGGTCAAAATATACATAAATACCTCTGACAGGGTTAGTAACGCAGTAGAATTATAGTGATTGGTACTGCAAATATAGTCATTAATCGCACAAATGTAAATAATTAATAAGATTTTGACTCTTTTAACTTTTATTAAAATCTTAATACATTTTTCTAAAGACTGAATTTCTTGAAATATTTTCGCTCTTCTGGAGGCGTGCAGCCTTAAATGCATTACACAGGTGTGAGATATCAAACAGTTAAATTAGAATATAAATATGGAGGCCAGCGCTGCCGCTGTCATGATGATCATACTAATGATGTACAAACAAAGAGATTTATCCGGTGTTGGGGTTGAACTGGATGGATTTACGTAGTCATCGTCTAATTTCTTGCCAATACTCCGTCCATTTGACTTCTTAGACATGTCTTTAAGTTTGTATTGTTCTTGAAAATAGAAATGAACCAATTAATGATTTCTCAGTGATGTGATTTTATATGGAGCATTCTTACTGCGTTACACCAAAGTTATTTTTGGAAAAAAAAATACAAAAAAAATTACAAATATCATAATATTATTGATATAGGGACCTGCCATGCTATATGTATAAACTATTTTTTATTATGTTAATTTAGTTTCACTTTAATGCCCTTTTGAAAGCGAAAATTTCATATGTATTGAATGAAATGCGTGTTTAAAGTAAAATTGCATTGCTATGCAAACCAATACTTCAACAATAAGAAAGCTTTATAAAAACCTTCAGTAATTAAAAATAATATCACCAAAATTTGATATAAATGAATCAAAATTTCATAAGAAAAAGTAAATAGTTATTAAAGGAAATGAACATAACTAAAGAAACCTCCAACATGTACTTACCGGAATGGTTGCGTGAAACAAATTTCTTGCTGATTTCAAACCATAGCTCCCACAACACTTGAATACCAACATAAACACCAAGAACAATGTTTGCAAAGTACGTTTGGGGTTGAGGTATTATCTCATTGTTGAAAGCAAAGAAAAATGTCACAGCTGGGTGGATAAAAAATAATTTAAGTGAAATAAATAAACAACAGAAGGATAAATATTATTAAAATGTAATATGCTTGTTTCTTGAAAACTCTGAACACGTAACAGTCAGGCTAAAATAGGATATCTGTAGCTGAGTGGTTAAAGTCGTTGACTTCAAATCACTTGCCCATCACCAATGTGGGTTCGAATCCCGCCTGTGACTTGATTCTTTCATGTGATGAAGGTATTCAGCTACCTTACAGCACATCGGTGATTCTACCCAGAACTAATGCACAGAGGGTGGCCTTCGGTCTCCCTCTAGCAGTAAAGCTGAAAAGTCGCCATAAGACATATTTTGTGTTGTACGCCGTAACACCAAACCAAATATAAACCCCAGGCTAAATGTTTTAGGTTTTTATGAATTATAATATGAATCCTACTTAAATCAGCCCAAATAAAAAAAAGAAAATGATAAATTGATAACCGGAGAATGTATGGCACGTGATCATTCACAATTGTTATCAATTAAAGACTTTGCATTACTGTTTAAATATACAGAATGAATTATATTGTACTAGAAAACGTTCAACATAAATGAAATTATACAGTATGTACCTGCAATGATTATTGTACTCTTCCCTAAGAACCAGTGACCCCAATTAAATATAGTTCTCATTTGAGAGCCTGGTTTCGGTCGTAGCAGACCCATGGCTACTTGTATAGTCGAAGCAGACATCACAGTTATTCCTAAATAACTATGTACTTCTGCGAGCTGAAATGTCCGATATTTGTTCAAATTTACGGTAATGCATCTAATAAACAAAACAAATTAACTGCAGTACAAATTAATTTAGGATCATAACTTTTCGCACTGACACTATTGTTTACATAACCATAACGGATATTTCGATTAAACTTGTAATAGCTGATATAATTGGAAAATAAAATTCTTAATACCTGGCAAATGTGCTTAATAAATTTGATTTTCAAATACAGTATGGTATGATCATTTGCATTTGTGCGCTAAATATCTTTCAAGTAGTTGTCCATCTTTTGATTGGACGAAGCACTCCTCATTTTTTAGGAAAACTTTCAAACAATGACTGGATAGTCAAAACTCCAGCCCATGATCAGGCGGCTAGATGTGCCGGTTTATATGGTCTGCACTGGTCTCAAGGGTAGAATCAATTACTTCCAGTAGTAAGCAAGGAGTTAATGTCACAATAAGTATAATATAAATTACCTCGGTTAACCCGTCGACAACTACAAATATCAAAATGAAACTTGCAACTGTAAGAAGCCATGTTAGAATTGTCAAAGTTCTATGAATCTGAAAATACATTGAAATAATTATTTGAGCAGACTCTTATTCTTATTGTTGTCTTGAAGTTTTCAGACGAATTTACCTTTTTGTCATCTTTTCTCTTTTCTTACATTTTCAAAATATTTGAAACAAATAAAAGTTAGATTCTTTGTAGGCCATTTTTTATGTAGCTTCGCAGTCCTTTATATCAAGAGAAATTATTGCAACTTAATGACTGCGAACACAAATTGCTTGCAAATTGGAAAAAAAAACAATTAAAACTGTACGGATATGCTTGCGTAAAAATGAGCAATATAAATGAACATAAATATAATCTAACCGATAATTTAATGAGCTTTGTAAATAAGAAGCGAAATATATTTTTGAGAACACAGCATCTCACCTGGAACCATATTTTACTTCCACATGCTTCTTTATTCTTAAATCCTTGTTTGAAATGTCTGGCCACGATTGTTGCTAGGCAAACTAACCACATCCAGCCAATCAACATTAAAGCTCCTATTTGTGATATCAAATTATATACAAATTATATACATGTACATCATGTTTTGTCATTTATCCTTATTTTATTGCTTTATTGCAGAAAAGGAAAGCAAGGGGTCACACATATTCAGGGTTAATTCCAAATACAATGACAATTGTATGTTCTAGGTCGTTTACCTGTATAAAAAATATCTAACCATTTTTAATGACTAGCACTCGTATTTTTCTTAGCTGATTGTTAAATGAGACACGCAATTCCTTAAGAAAGCCAAAGACGGTAAAATTAGAAATGTTGCAAGCTCGTTGTGACTAAGCCTGTTCTTGGACGGACGGTACTGGAATGTGAAAGCTACCGCCCATACCCTAGCATTAGCTTAAGCAGAATTCATCATTTAAACATGGAAAAGTGGTCATAAAAAGTAAAAACAAATACAGACGATAGAATTAAAGGAAAGTTAAAGAAAGGAAGTATTTTGATTTCATGCAGAGCAGAGTTATCAGTAATGATTAGGAATAGAATTTACCGACATTATTGTCATCCTCAAATAACAAGGAGCAACACTTTATTTGGCGCTTTTAGTACACATTTAAAGTAGATATCTCGTTCTGAAGACATCGATACTCAAAATAATGAAGAATTAATTTACCATGTGTTTGAGTCAGGAGTGGTAAAGATGATCCTCTGACGATACCATGACTTTGAAAATTCACCTTTTGACTTGATATTAGAGGTAGAACTTTGTGTATTCCCATCACTTCAGTTCCTTTGTTAAAGAAATTGAATTTTTATTCAATGTTATAAAACTATTTGTAAATTTTACATTTGCAAAGGAAATTAATGCGATACCATAACAAATCATTACAAAATTTAATGTATATTCTACTTAGTCTATAAGGGACAGAAACGAATATGAAAATGCATGACTTTGTATACTGTACCGGTCATCTGAATGGGTTAGCTAATGGGCATAGAAAAAATAAAATAATAAGTAAGGATAATAATAACTAAATCAAAATTGTAGTATTGCAATTAGAACAACAGTTTTGAACACACAAAACTCATTTCAAGTAAAAATATGACATTTTATCCAAGGTTAATTGAAATCTGTTTAAGAGCACAACAACAACACTTTAATAATAAGAATATTTTACCATGATAAATTGGACCCCATGCAAGCATCAGATAAAACTCTTCAGACAGGTCATAATAATGCTTTGCTTTATGGCCCTCTCCTATGTAGACAAACATTGACAAAGGACGTTTATATCTGCAGTATAGTCTACCATCACTGTATGTCCCTTGTATATCAAATAAACCGTACTGGGCAGAAAACAAATAAAATGTTAATAAAAAACAGAAAAAAATCATAGATATTCTGGTTAAATCATTATGTAACTTCAGTTACAAAAAGCCTCTAATATCTATATATAATTAAGAAAAGAAATGTATGTAAATATATGAATTGATAAATTCAGCTTGCCTGAATCAATCTAAATAACTCAACCATATAGTTTTATTCAAATCACACTATAGATTAATTTTACATTTTATGCTTAGTGCTGCAATGCCAGTCAAAACCCTTCGCTCTGTTTTCAAATTTCAAGTTGATTACACAAACCTTTAGCTGTCTTTCGTTATAAAGTTCTTCATGGTTGTAACCACGTTGTATCGCATGCTTCGATCCCCCTGTAGTGCAGGTGATTGTTTCATCATTACCCTGTAGTATACGATGACATGGTATATATAATAATCAGACATAAAATATAAAGTTAATTAGCCTTGGCTTATTGTCTTGTAGACCATTTATTACTTTATCTATTGTACACTTGTATATATTTATCGTCTTTTATTAAAAGTTGCAGGAAAAGCTATCTTAACAACTGTTGTAACCTTAGGGTCGAAAGTTATGAAGTATGAAACAAAAATATGTATAGATATGTAGATACTAGTAGGTGTTTAGAAAAGAATGCAAGTTTCAAAGACCCCCACACGTACAAAAAAGAACTAACAAAAGACCGCTTTTCTATAAGGACACAACTAATTTGGGGAAAGGGTAGACATCTTTGATAGATCGATACATTTAAAAACAAACATTAGTTTTAAGATATATCTGTACATTAAAATACGGTAGATCGAGACTAACGAAGCTTAGTCACAGTGTCAGCTTTTCATTTTAGTAATCAATATAAATGCATCTAGGGACAAAATTCAGATCAAATATATTCTATCGCATGTTTGTCAACAGAAAAACTATCAGGAACGTAACATTCTGGTGAACTCAATCTGGTTATCTTAAGTCTTATATGTAACAGCAAACAAGAAACATTCATTACCGATCCCACATATCTATCTAAAATGATGGTTACAGTTTTCAAAGAAAAATGTCCATAATTTGTTATTGAGTACTTGTTTTAAAACCTCGTTGACAGACCAATACACAGCATATGGAAATTTCTGGCTTACCATATGAACATCTTCAGAAAATCCGACAGAAACGTAACCTTCTTGTGAACCAAACATCTCAAATTCCACCGTGTCATTTGTTGTCTTAAATGTTACTGCAGCATAACAGTCATGACCCGAGCATGTTCTTGGATACAAGAAACATCCTTTACTGTTCCCGCACGCCGACCAGTCAATTATCTCAAATGTTGGTGACAGCTGTAAAATCATTTGGGGTATTCAATATTTCACTTAAAATAAAAATACCGTATCAATAGAAATATTAATGATATCAAATGACATTAATTTCAAATCAGTATTTTGAAAATTAATAAGTGTTGTTGCTTTATACAAATGTTCTAATTTGCAATGTGGAGTAACTCATTTCATCTATACATCTCATTCGAATTCATTCATAATGTGTCATCGGTCAAATTACTCATGTTTGGTCTTATATATTGCAGACTTTATTTTTGTTATCGTAATTTACATTCAAATACCATCAAGGTTCAATATGAAATGTTATAATAATTAGTATGTTTGAAATATACTACTTCAAATAGTTAATATGAAACAACAAAATGAAGAGAAAAGAAAGTATGAAAAAATCGAAACAGTTACTTCTTCAGTTGGTGGTTCATCTACTATTTCAACTGCTGACAGTTCTACAATCTCGTCTACCCAGAATATTGTAAATTCTTCAACAAAGCTAATGCTGTTATAACCAAATATGAAAAAAGAAGAAATAAATCAACTTGTGTCCTTATTACTTTACTGAATGTCTTATAAAGACAGAGAGACGTTTTTTCACACAATAAGAAAAAGTATATTAAAAATGATAAGAAGAATTGTTGCTAATGCAAGTCATATAAACATGATAAATAATGTATTAATAACGAAGAACATTTATATTAAGAAAACTACTTTAAGTTACCAGATTATACAAAAATTGTGCTACATGTTCTCGGAATCATGCGCATTTTATTTGTAATAGTTTTTGGCTGAAAACATAAACAACTAATGTTGAAACATTTTTGATCAGATAAACTAAATTGATCTGTCCTAAATGTAACTCTGACTTAAATATAAATCTCCATTGTTACACGCTGACGTTAGCCCGAAACACGCTAAAATTAGCATTTGGAGCTTTAGATATTGAGCTGAAGTGCCATTAGAACATTAGGTCAAACAGACCCCATATCAAAAACAAATAAAAACTTCTAAAACAACGACGTGAGCATGCGACGTGGCCTAAAATTGGGTTCGATTTAGTTCAAATTTTTACTTAGAAAATCACTGTTATAGACTTTAAGAATGATAAGTTCATCCGAAACTTTACCAAAATTGGGAAAAAACGTTTGTGTGATTATGGAATGAGAGATTCAGGGAAGGTTGGACGTTTAAAGTTTATAGAACACGATAAAAGAGCAGTAAAGAACATGTTTAAATCATCGGTTGAACACAGAACATTTGTCGCTCACATTTATGATAGGTACTTATTCTTTTATTTTCTTCAATATTTGAAGAGCATAACATATTATTGAATCATTTTTTTTGTATTCACCGTGTGTGTATGCTTAGATTAAAATGTTTTAGCGCAGTTACCCTTATTGAACAGATCTCGTATATACTCACACAAATTCTATATCACCAACTGATACATTCGGGGCTGTCCATGTTAGGTCTATGTAAGGGACAGGTGCATTATTGCGGTGGGTAATCATATTCTGAAAGAAATAAAGGCAAATTCAAGTTTTGCTGCAAAATTAGATATTTTAAGTAAACACTGTATTGTATTTTCTATTATTTGGCACACGAATGTTGCTAAATTTAATTTTAAAATTTACAAATGCTTTTAATACTTGGAATGTTGATCGATAATTGGGTTGTTGATTGATAAATAAAGAGAAACATTTCGTACAACAAAGTCTTTACAGCAGCTTTAGACTTCATTACTCTATATACCAAATAAATCTACTTCAATTTAAATGATATTGAATATATTATGTGGATATGGTTGCATAATACAAGTTTATCTAAATTTTAACCTTACTGTAGACATGTATACTTAAATTGAAAATACGATACAACTGCTGACAAATAAAAGATTCCTATGATGACATTACCTTCACTCCACCAAGACAATCTAGAGTTTGTATTTTGTTTGCTGGCCAATCTATGAACCGACCCACTATTTTCTCCGTATCTCCGTATTTCGGCCGTGCACGAATCATAATTCCCTTGATCGTATTGCCGGGTATACTAGCAGATATATTAACTGTGAAAAATGAAAAGTGATTAAGCTAATTAGTCCAATATATATTTTTATAAGGTCTTTTAACCTCAAATTAGTGAGTTGAATGAAATGCGCTATCAGTGCAAACATTTTCTTAATACAAAAAAAAATGTATAATATGTGCTAAATTATTCGTCACCTTATATATAATATATATATATATATATATATATATATATATATATATATATATATATATATATATATATATATATATATATATATATATGTGTGTGTGTGTGTGTGTGTGTGTGTGTGTGTGTGTGTGTGTGTGTGTGTGTATTCTAGTAATAACAGAATTGATGTAGAGCTGTATATTATTAAATATGTAAGAACAATTTTGACAATAAGAGAAATGAAACAAAAACAAGGTGTTATTATAGGGAACCTCAATTTCAAACAAACAGAGCTACTGTTATTATTCTATATTACCAACAACATATAAAGGTGCTCTAATAATAAATGCATTCATGATATTTTTCTAAGTAGCTGCTAATAAATATATCAAAGATAACGTTATACAGAAATGAGTTTGTGTTTACTAACCTCTTATGTACATTTACAACAGGGAATATTCATTAAGTATGTTTTCATTATCCGCGATACGAGTAAAATATGCCATACAATAGTTATTAAATGATTCACGTTGGTATGAATAAGTGCAGTAAAAAGTATTAATGAGTCGTTCATCAATACGTATACATTATAATACATGCCAAAATTAACGATGAACATTTACGTTCACTTAAAAAATATCATTTTCGAATATATAAGAAAGGTAATATGTTACGTTGTAATATATCTGAGGGAGAATAAGTTGATGTATTTGGTGTCAGTTTGAAAGGACAAGGCGACGGTTGACGTTGTGTTCCACTGTGTTTAGGAAACATAGTAAGACACGTGTCCCATGGTGCTCCGGACGGAAATCCATGAACTGAAAAAATAAGATAAGATAGCGAATAAATGGTACATGTATACGTATATGCTATAAAACATATAAAGTGTTTTGTTTTAATGTTGCTAGTATTAGAATCCATAAGATTTTACCAACAAGTATAATTGCAGTGTAAACGACTGATACTGTAATTATCTTAGAACAAACTACTAGTATTGATGACTTATCTGTACAATATTATAGATATTTATGTATTGTCCAGGTCAAGCAAATATAACTGGCAAGACGAACTTGTTTGGTATGAGATAAAACACAACACTTAGGTTGAATGAAATAGGGCATTTATTAAATGCCATAAATGACAAATGTTACATAGTAACAAACATGGCATGTACATATTTGCATCGAAATAACCAAACTGGGAGGTAAAAAACGCCAAAAAGGGAACCTTCCGCCTTATAAGGAGGCATTGTACTTCACAATTTAAAGATGATGGCTGAAGATAATATACAAGGGTCAAGTGTTTATCAAGAAGAGTTTATACATTACCTACCTCTGCGTGATATTATTCAAACTAGTGACTTTAACATACTAAAACATCTAGATTGTGCTTGTTAGTAATAACAACAAATCTACACAATTCCTATCATTATCATCAGTACCAATCAGTTACAAGAAGCCGATTTTGTATAATTTGAACAAGGCATTTGATCAATTTGGCCCATTTTTCCTCAGGAATGCTTTCATTTTTTATTTCTCAAAAGCTTTTTAATTTTGATGAACTTCTTTAGTATCCCCCAAAACTACTCATTGGCCAATTACCTAAACCATATGTTTTCATATGTTGCTTTTTGGCAATAAGTACTAGTGAATTAGTATTTTGTATGAAAGTCAAAATACTACTCTGTTTATATTTTCTTACTGACAAATTATTTCAATTTTATTGTTACTAACTTCAGGTAACAAACATTTTACTTTCTCTAAAACCATAATTAAAACATAAAATGTTTCTTTTTTCGAAAGAAGTAAACACTTATTTGTTTCTTTGGCATAATATGCTTTAAATAAGTTTATCAAAAACCATTGAACAACTAATAAAATCAAACATGTACATGTACTTTGAAGTTGATTCTCCGTTAAATAGTGTACTGGTCATTCTACTATAATAAAATGTGACTGTTAAAGGGAATGATTAATAATGGATGACTCTTAATGGCTATCAAAAGAAAACTTAATACAGAAATATAACTGGTTTTTTCTATTTTGTTAAACTTTTATTATATACAATTGATAAAAATGCTTATAAATCTTTTTTATGAACCGCCACGCGAGGAATAACAAACTATCAAATTGTGTTTAATGGCCATACCATACTATAAGGTATGGCCTCTGTTTATTGTTTTAACCAACAATACTTAAACATGTGCAAAGAATAGTACATACATCAATATTATGCAAATTAATACAATATAGAAAATACACATGTAGGAATAATAATTAATCGAGTTCTACTATAATAGTAAGAAATGTGAGGGTTTCGTAAGAAAAACTTAATCGAGTTCTACTATAATAGTAAGAAATGTGAGGGTTTCGTAAGAAAAACGCACTGAAACATGTGCAAAGAATAGGACATACATTAATATTATGCAAATTAATACAATATAGAAAATACACATGTAGAATTAATAATAAATCGAATTCTACTATAACAGTAATAAATGCGAAGGGTTCATAAGAAAAACACCCCTTACATAATCATTAACATTACAAGTGTTACAGAAAGTATTGCATGTATAAAAAAGTAAATACTGCCTATCTTTCTAACAATCACTGAAATATGTGGGTTACACTGAGACCCTTAAAATTTTGTTGTGGTGAAGGGGGTGGAGGAGGGTAAAATTTTTGCTTCCTCTTTCTACGCTTCTTAGTAATTGCTAACTGGTTCAAGACGATTTTATGTAGGGCTATTATCCGTTCAGCCGTCTCTACGAACGGCTAAAACCCGTACCTCCCGTGGCGGCGCATAAAGTTCGCTGATGCTTTTCGGCATAGCTCATATTTATGAACCGCCACGCGAGGAATAACAAACTATCAATTGTGTTTAATGGCCATACCATACTATAAGGTATGGCCTCTGTTTATTGTTTTAACCAACAATACTTAAACATGTGCAAAAGAATAGTACATACATCAATATTATGCAAATTAATACAATATAGAAAATACACATGTAGGAATAATAATTAATCGAGTTCTACTATAATAGTAAGAAATGTGAGGGTTTCGTAAGAAAAACGCCATAAAAGCTAGAATTAGACTAGCTTTTCCCCACATTTCACTGCATAGGAGAGAAGACCAAGGTTAATGATCTTGAAACTTTAACCAATAAAGGGCTTATTTAACAGAGAATTCCCGAAGGTATAAAAATTGGTTAATGGTATTATTATTATTTTTTTTTTTTTTTTTTTTTTTTAACTGAAGCTAACCAACCTATGATATTTAATGAAATAATAATCAAACATATCATTTGTCACAAGCCCCAGCAAGTGACCCGAATACATATACACGCAATATAAAAATACACTTACTATCACTATTAGTATTGTTCTTGAAAAACCAAGAATGTTAAAATTAGAGTCACTATAAACAGATCTTATCTTATCTCATCTTATCAATGTATATTTATCACAAACTGTTCTTAAGTAAACATGAAGTTCAAAATAAAGTTAGGATTAACGTGTTATTTATACATAGTTTATTATCACTCTTGTGCGTTAAACTACAAAAACATTTTGATTTGTTAAACTGATAAACTAAATTCAATATATAAGCTATAATTAACATTTAAGCAATACATAGTTAACATATACTTCAATATGTTAAATTAGTCTAACTGTGATTTAATTTATTAAGACATTTTATTCCTTAAGTGAATGCATAGTTCGAAAAGAACATACAAACTTTATGTAATTGTTAATTCAATTTACAAGTTAAAATTAACATTTAAACACTACATATTTAACATACACCCAAATATGTTAAACTAATATCTTAACAAGTACTGTCTCATAACAACATATTTATTAGGTACAGGATGCATAGTTCGAAAATAAAATGCAATATAATTTTATAATTAATGTATACATTATAATTAATATTTAAACAACACATACATGTAGTTAATATACACCCCCATATGTTAAACTAGTGTCGTAAACTGGGATTATCGTAATGCTCACATATTCACTCTATTAGATTAAAATCTATTAACTTGTAAATCGTTAATGCATAAATCTTGACAATGTTGTCAAATTAAATCAATTTCAACCAAAAAGTTTTATCTTTCATTCTAGCATCTCATTTTTAACATACACAATGATGCATCAAATTAGAAATGTGTTATAGACACAATATTACTGTGTTACATACGTAGTCAATTTAGGGAATGTTTTAACGTCAATAACGCATATTATTGCTAACATACTTAGAATATATCACAATATGTTTAAATGGTGTCGTAAATAAAACATTTCTAAAATTTATAAAGAAACTCGTGATTAAATGAATAACATAAAATGTAAATAACACTTTCGACGTTAATAATAAACACACGCTAGGATTGTAATTTTTCATAATCGTTACCATTTTATAAATTCAATTGTACTGAATTAAATGAATATAATTCTTTAAATGCTTCAGAAGTAAGTTTCAGATTGATAAGTCTAACAAATGGACCTATTAAATGCCTATAAAATCATCCATACGATTTGTTACATGTGGTATTAATTAACACAGGTACTTAAACTACGCTACACTACAGTGATATTGATTACCCATCAACTAACATTGCATGTGTTCAATAGTACTATCAGCAGTGTTATGTAATATTGTAATGATTATCATTTCTGCATTGCAGGCAGGCAATGGTATATGCTAAATTATGTAAATTATCAGACTTGCATGTAACTTGTAGCCGATATCGCAACGAGAACTTCCAACAAATAATTAATATTACAAAAAAAAATCATTTGTTGAAATTTAACTAAATTGTTATTATGTTATTATGACAATCAGTCACTATAAAATATGAGTTTGTCAGTATAAAAAAAAAAAGTGTGTTATTAATACTCTTTCGACTTTTAAATTTATGTCTAAATGAATTGTCTACTTATTACCATACACCCCAATATGGTAGCAGTGGGTAAAGTTCACAAGATATCACAGATCAGGTGTCAGAGTCTTAAAGTTGTAATCCAGAAAGTCTCACCAATGATATTGTATACATGATATGTAAAATTGTCAAACTCCTCAAGGTGCCTCATGTATTTTATCATGTACTTATATGAAAGATTTATGAAATGGTTCACACTCAAGAAATGTTAAAAAATTGAAATATTTGGAGTCGGTTTGTTTTTGCATCAGTTTTATTTTTAAAGAAATCGTTTTTTTTTTTTTGTTTTTTTTTTTTTTTTTTTTTTTTTTTTTTTTTTTTATTTTTTATTCCAAATGCTGGAATGTAAGAACAGTCATCTAAGTGTTTCCATCCGTCAGATTGTTTGTGGTCATGTTTAGGTTTTATTTCCTTTATAACAACTAATTATTCCCTGTATGTGGATGTCCTTCTTTAATGTTTTTGTGGTATAATCTCGTACACTGGTACTTCCGTAATTTTGTATTTACTAGTAGCTGTAAGCAAAGTTTGTAGATTCTCTTCAAGGCTCTCCTGTAAAATAAATGAGAGAGAACAAGTACCTTGTTTTTCAAACAAAAACATAAATTCATTTTCAAAGGTATATTCCCTTAACTGTTGTTTTACATAGCGGATATGTATGTCGGTAGTAATTGTATTGAAGTATAACGGTCAGTCGATACGCAAATAAAATAATAATAATTATAATAAAACTGCCATATTTTATTTATTTAAGGTTTTGTTATTCATAACAAAATCAAAAACACTGACTACTATTATAATAGTACCAGATTAATATAATAATCTGGTACATGAAATGGAGGCATGGCCTTTGCCGCTGAAACATTAAATATCAATTCATTAGGAACTGACTACTATTATAATAGTACCAGATTAATATGACACTGGAGGCATGGCCTTTGCCGCAAATATTTAAATTAAAAATAGTAACACTTTAAATTCTTAATAAGAATAAATCCATAATTTATTTAATTCGTAATTAATATATGCTTATGTTTTTAATCATTTTAATTTCATGTTGCCATATAAGAGATACCACCCATTAAAATTCTGGCTATTATATATATGTGTGTGTATTTTTTTTTTATCTATTATTATTATTATTATATATATATTATTATTATTTTATTTTTTTTATTATTTACTTATATTACAAAATATATACATATATAGATATGTATTAAGTTTTAATACTTTGTTCACTTGTTTAATATGTATTCATATTTTATTTATTTTCTTTTGTATTTAAATATTTATTATCATTATTATTTATTTTTATCTTTTATTGTTTATGATCATTCTACTTCCATTTGCTTAACCATACTGATAAAGTAATTAGCTAGCAATACAATAAAGCATGGACATCTTAGGGATGAGAATGTATATCAATGCCTACATCAAAGAATTCACAGTTCAATGTTACTATTATCCTGTTTGATGATACCAATATCTCTGCAGGGGTACTGAATTAAGCATGAACAAAGTTTTATGACCCTAACTTACTTCCAAGGCATCTTGCATCTGGCATTAATGACCATGACAAATTACTGCCAGACAGACAATTTCTCTATCTTCCTCTTTCATAAGTGCTTATGCTATCTAAAAAGATATATTCACACATTAAGTAAGTAAACATAAATTTATGGCGGTCCAGTCATTAAATAACTTTTTTTTTTCTTTTTTTTTTTTTTTAGAATGATGTTAAAGACTAATTGCTCAAAAAACAATTTATTAAAGCCTGCGCTAAAGCCCTAAGGACTCGCAGAAATTATAAAAACTTGTGCTAAAGCTCAAAAGCTCACAGAAAAATATAAACCTGCGCTAAAGCCCTAAGGACTCGCAGAAATTATAAAAACCTGTGCTAAAGCTCAAAAGCTCACAGAAAAATAAAAACCTGCGCTAAAGCCCTCAATGACTCGCAGAAAAATAAAAACCTGTGCTAAAGCTCAAAAGCTCACAGTAAAATAAAAACCTGCGCTAAAGCCCTCAATGAACTCGCAGAAAAATAAAAACCTGTGCTAAAGCTCAAAAGCTCACAGAAAAATAAAAACCTGCGCTAAAGCCCTCAATGACTCGCAGAAAAATAAAAACCTGTGCTAAAGCTCAAAAGCTCACAGTAAAATAAAAACCTGCGCTAAAGCCCTCAATGACTCGCAGAAAAAATAAAAACCTGTGTTAAAGCTCAAAAGCTCACAGAAAAATAAAAACCTGCGCTAAAGCCCTCAATGACTCGCAGAAAAATAAAAACCTGTGCTAAAGCTCAAAAGCTCACAGGGGAAAAAAAAAAAAAAAAAAAAAAAAAAACCTGCGCTTAAGCCCTCAAGACTCGCAGAAAAATAAAAACCTGTGCTAAAGCCAATGGCACACAGAGAAACAAGTTATTTAAGCCTGCGCTAAAGCCCTAAGGACTCGCAGAAAATATAAGAACCTGTGCTAAAGCTCAATAGCTCACAGAAAAAACATGTTGTTTAAGCCTGCGCTAAAGCCCTAAGGACTCGCAGAAAATATACACACCTGTGCTAAAGCTCAATGGCTCACGGAAAACATGTTATTTAAGCCTGCGCTAAAGCCCTAAGGACTCGCAGAAAATATAAAAACCTGTGCTAATGCTAAATGGCTCACAGAAAATAAAGCTGTGCTAAAGCACAATGGCTCAAAGAAAACAAACATAATAATTTGAATAAAGTTAAAGATCTGTGCTTAATGTGATATGCACAGAAAGTGTTCCAAACAATTGAACATTATAATGGTAGACATTAAGTGATTGTGATCATTGTCTGTTTATATTTCACTTTGGAGTTTTTTGTTGTTTTTTTTTTTTTTTTTAAATTTGCTAAAGACTATTTATGGCTTATAAAAATTTATAAAATTTCTGCTATAGCCCAATGGCTCTCAGACAACAATAATTAAGTTAATTGTCTCTGTAAAGACTATACTGTAATTATTATCTTCATGATAACATAAATAATATTATGAATATAGTGACTCTACAAGCTATAATATTCTATTCTATGATATCATATTATTTATACTGGCTTTATTCCCTTCCACCTTCTTATCAACAGACAGGTTTTATGATGAACTAATATACCAAAAAAATAAAAATTAACAATACTCCCCTACGACCGATCCTTGATTACCGAGCTGACATGATGGCATGTCTCAAGGACCTGTAAAAGCGTCGCTGTCCATTGTGGTTAAGGTGGATTCCATCTTTCCGGAATATGGGAGTCTGTGAGTAAAACAGCCTTCTGTGCTTCCAGAATCTTGCTTTATCATGCATATCCAAAAGAGTTTGCAGGATTGATACTGAATGCAAGCGTTTGTGTTCAAATAAATCTGACGTAACTTTCGTTGGTCGAGCACGGGTGAATATTTCGCACACTACAACTTTCTCTACAGCATACTCCTGAATAATTAGAGCTGTAATTTCTTCAATTCTATTGGCAATGTCCAGAGAAGATTTTACTGAATCGACGTCGTTTACCTCCTAATTGAAGAAGTACGATGTTTGGCTCAACTTGTCTCAGAAAATCCCCAAATTTTGAGCTGAAATACGTAACTGCATCACCATCACATACTCTAAAGCCACCTATACCAAAGTGGACCACGGAACACTCTTCCAAATCGTAGTTTGCGGGATATGAATTTTGTTTAAAGTCTTCATGCAGCCGACGAATAAAACTGTGACCTAAAACAGCGACACGTATTCCAGTCTGAATACGACCCAATGCCATATTCCCGTTTTGACTCGGTGACAGTCGGCGATATAAACAGATAAAGAAAACAAAGTTTTTAAACAATCGGTGGTAATCACACCAAAGAAACAAATATATCCAACCTGGTACTTTCCAGATTAAGTTTTGTGTCCTATGATATCCACAAATGTCCGTAAAATTAGCTATATAAAATCACTATATATCAAATCACTTTCTCTAAAATTTTTGCTTCCTCTTTCTACGCTTCTTAGTAATTGCTAACTGGTTCAAGACGATTTTATGTAGGGCTATTATCCGTTCAGCCGTCTCTACGAACGGCTAAAACCCGTACCTCCCGTGGCGGCGCATAAAGTTCGCTGATGCTTTTCGGCATAGCTCATATTTATTCACTTCCCTTTATATGTCACTTTTTTACAATTGTGACACAGAAATGTTTCAAGGTTTTGCACAAAGATAAGTAAGTAGTTATAAATGAGAATAAAGATCAACATGGCAAAGCAACATTCACAAAACGCAGCCCCAAACATAATCCAGTCACACCAGTAGAGCACCCAGAAGGCATCATACTAAATAAAAATTGGGAGAAGACGCAAGGGCGGAGAAACACGGAGACATATGTAATAAGGTAATGATAAGAACTAAACGGTACAAAACTACTTATAAATCTTTTTTATTCATTTCCCTTTAATTTTTTTACAATTGAGATACCGAAATTTTACAAGGTTTTGCAACAAATATAAGTAAGTAGTAAGTAGTAAGTAAGTTCGTTTTTAGTTGAACCTGACTAATTAAGACAGCAGTAACTACTATCGTGTTTGTAGCATTTTAATTTAAAAGAATGAAGGGTATGTACTGTAATTTCGATGCTTGAACTCATAGTGCTAATTACAATTCCTTACTTAGTTCAATTTTGGGTTGAGTTTCGCAGGTGCTTTAAATTATAATGGGATGTTAAGCGTTTGTAAGGTGTTATTTCTGACACGTGTGACCTCTTTTAAAAAAAATTAACGACATCTTGTAATTTTTTTTCTTTAAGAATGTAGACATCAAAAAACATTAATGATTAGAAAATTAGTTGTAAAGCTACGTTATACTCGTAAAAAGAAAATACAAAACGATTTGTTACTTCGTTTGTTAACAAGGATTCATGTCATGTTAAACAATTAACCTCTAACAATTTACAGCCTAAAGAATAACCTTTGCAACTCTACACTCAATAATCGGTAAATTATGCCTCTTTCTATTATGAGATTTAATTCAAAACAAAAACGTTATATGTCATCATTTTCCTATATAAGTGTTTATGAGATAAAAATATTGGATTAATTTTCAATTATATACTGAACAAAAGTTCCATCTAGACCCTATATTGTAGATGGTATAACATAACACAAGTATGGACATGCAAGAGGAATTTATAATTCATTCAATATTAGTGTAACAATCATTTTTTTCTTTCAATATCTTTAAACACAAGATTCAACTGATTTACACTATCATAAAACCAAATGTTTTGTGTGTCTTTTATAACCTTTTGTAATAACTTAGCAGATGTCGGGAATTTATAGTCGCATAAATTGTTGTTATTATTTAACTAATATTTGACTGATTGAATTTGCATAGTGTTTTGAAGATGAAAAAGTCTGATTTTCACACCATTGAATGCTTTATTTTCTCTTTCATGCACACACTGATATAACATAACAGCACCATCAGCATTCTGATTATTTCACAAAGTTGAACTTTTGTTGAGTATATTTTATTTGGCAATATAACATGACTCAAAGAGATAAATACAATTTTAGTAGATTTTAGAGAGAAAATGGCATGTCATTCTTTATTTTTATTTTTTATTAATGTTTTTGTTTCGCTTCTGTTAATTATTCATATCTACATGTGACCTCTATTAGCAACAAATCTATTGTTTTATGCCTTTCTGCGAAATATCATTAACACTTCATAAGATTTCAAAGCCTTTACATTTTGAATAATGAGTATATACTGCATCTGGTGTGACACTTGATTTATCTCCCGGTCACGTGATTCTAGACCATTAAGCCTCATATATATTTATATGATATATGTATTCTAATTAATGATGGCAAATTAAAATTCAAAGCATGCTTAGCAATGAAGAACATTTATCTTATTTGTTTTACGTTTTTTATTGATTTATATCATAGAAATGACATGCAAGTGTTTCATTGTAAACATGGAGCTGTTTTGTGATATAATTTGGTTGGAAGACTATCTAATATCATATTTAGTATAGTATAATTTTAACATGATGTAAAACATTAGTCTGTTGTTGTAATTAAATAAAGTTAATGATAGAATTCCTACCATAGCATGATTTTATATGAAATAAAATGTCGAAGAATAAAAAGAAGACTTACTAATATATATGAATGGTATGAATACATTCGTGTTAACTGTTCTACAAATATTTTGGAGTTATGACTTTTTTGGGCATTATTGGGCACATCTTAACCGAATAAATAAATAAATAGATAAATAAATTTATGACAGTATCTTAAATACACGTATTGTGGGAATTAATTTTGTATCAGATATGAACTTGATTGAATTGCTTCAGACCAAAATAATGAGCCTGCAACATTTTCAATTTTGCCGTTTTGGACGTTCTTTAGGAATTTCTTTTTCCTCTCTATGATAATAAAGGTTTCTATATTTACAATAAAATCTCATTTCATGCATCGTAAAAACGAAACGATTTCTGGAGCAAGCATGATTTGTCCTTTTATTTGTCATAGACACGAAAATACATTCACACAAGATCAGGCTTGTAGGAATATATGTCGCCATGTCTTGTTGAATTTTTTCCTAATATTGTATAGAAACAAGATCATTTTATTTAATCAACAAAAATAAGTGTCATCAATTAATATTTTTAATCATCAACAATTCATTATCATGTTATCGCAAACAAATGTAAAGGAAGTCTTACCTATTTTTATGATGAAAATGACAAATAGTGCAATTAATAAATTCATAATTCCGTTCGTATTGTAAGTACACAAGTCACATATAAGTAGTAGTGAACATATAATAAAGCTTCCTACTGCCAATACTAATCCATATGGCAGTGAACTGATGATAACAACCGTCTATATTCTACAGTAATGGTGCAATTAAATATTGCGCTAAGATGGGTGTTTGTTTAGTTTACGTAATTTTACAGCTAAACTCGGATAAACGGACACAGTGTCAAAAGCTTTGCTGATATAGATGCAGCTATAAAAATTCCCAGTTACCAGTACTTTAATAAAGTTTAGAGATATGTGGAAACACCCATTATAAAACTACTTACAAGTAATTTATAGGCAGTCATACTAGAAAAATTCACTTTATGATAAGGTCAAAGTGGATCATTATATTATCAGAACCGTGGCGAATATAAATGATGCGAAAAATACAGTAAAGAGGAAAGTTTTTTGCTGTTGTTTTTGTGTGTTATTTTGGTATGTGTTGTGTGTGTGTGTGTGTGTGTGTGTGTGTGTGTGTGTGGTTGCTTTTTGGGGTGGGGGGGGAGCTTTTTTAATAAAAAATTAAGGCAGTGATGAGAGAGAGGGAAAGACGTGGCACAACATGAGCTACATTACATAAGTATTTAACAATAATTTACAATTAGGTTTTAGATCTTCGGCAAAAAGCAAAAACAACAAAAAACAATCAGGATAAGAAATCAGGTCAATGAAAATAGGAAATTGAAATTTCTGAATCCGGTGTAAGAGGAACTCTCAATTAATTTGTGCATGATTTATGACACAATGTAGAATTGCAATCCATCTGCATTTTGTTGTCTCTTGGACTTACAATTGAAATATTAGAAGTTCAATGTGATGGTCAAGTTTATATTATACAAAACAAAAACACTAAAACATCTTTATAATTATAACAAGTTTAATATTTTTAACAACAATATTTACATGAGTGCATCATATTTTACGGTTCTTCTTTAAACTTTTATTACGGCCTCAAATATAACTTTCCGCTCAATGATCAGTAAATCATATCGCTCCCAATTTATAACATGTAGTTGAGTAGCTGCCTTCAATGATTTATTGTTGTTATCGGACGTGATTAAGTTTGAAACATTAATTTATTTGCATGACAATCATAACCCTAATATAAATAAGATCGATAATGCATTTCGACTAGATTGTAAGAGAAATAAAATAGTTTGTTTTTTGTCCACTTAAAGTTTAGTAGAAATAGGAGGGGATAAATCAGTTTCGGTTAAGTTTATTCTTTTTATTTATTTGTATTACTCTCGTATGTACAAGTGTTTTTAAATGTTCAATGACACCATCAACCGTATTTAAGTATTGGAGTTTTCTGACGTTATTTCTAGTGGGTGTTGATTGCAATTTGAGCCGTGTTATGACAAAACCAACATAATGGGTTTGCGACCAGCATGGATCCAGACCAGCCTGCGCATCCGCGCAGTCTGATCAGGATCCATGCTGTTCGCTATCAGTTTCACTACTTGTTATAGGGTTTGTAAGCGAACAGCATGGATGCTGATCAGACTGCGCGGATGCGCAGGCTGGTCTGGATCCATGCTGGTCGCAAACCCATAATGTTGGTTTTGTCGTGACGCGGCTCATTTGTATTAAATACTGACGTCCATGAACAGGCGTTATGAACACAGCTTCATCATTTTTTTCCTGATTATATTGTTACTAGATTGTTTTCTGGTAATGTGAGTCACCCATCTCGGAACCATTCTGTTCTTTGTAATAATTTTGTTTTATGTATAATGTAGATAAAGTAGAAGATGTAAAAAAGAAATACATGTGAAAACGCATTTTATAACATAACATAATCATATTGTTAAGCTTCACAATTAAACTTAAATGTAAAAGGTTACGGAAGTTGAAGAGGTTGAAATGGAATGTGTTTATAATATGGTGTAATAATGTTTTCTATCAACAATGTAAAAATATTTGGAATAAATGTTAAAAAATAGTATTAAACAATAAAGGCACATTATGCCTCAAACACGAATTTTTTCTTTCTTAAGAAAGTTTAAACATGAGTTTTATAATGTTTAAATAATAGTTTTAGAGCATTTTAGATGCTTATCGCTAAAAGAAAGTAGCGCTGAATGTGAAATAATTTGTCATAAAAATAGCAAAAATTACACAAAGTAGTATTTAGTCTTCCATATTAAATTACTTAATCACTATAACCATACATGTACTAATTATCACAAAGATGGTTCAAGTAATTGGCCAAAGAATGACTTTTGGAAACTCAAACTGGACACCAAAAAGCCTTTTTATCAATAAAACAAGTTTCAGAAAAATATACCATTTTTGTTACGTTGTGCTTCCAAAAGATGTGGGGTGGCATGTAGAGGATACTTAGGTGGCTGTAAGTAACTGTACTTTCTGATTGATGTCATTCATTCCGTAAGCCTTTATTGTCCTATTTCACTTTAATGTGGCTAACAAACAATGGGAAGAGCACCTGAGTAGCCACATACTCTAGTAAGTACTGTCTCGTTAGAACGTCTGTGTCTTTCTTTATTTCTGTCCGTACGTCCGTCCGTCGACACAGGAGCAATAAGTACTTGTAGTCATTCAATTCGTAAGCGTTTATGTGGCTATTTCCCTTTTTTATTTGGTTATTTTTCTTTTATGTGCCTTTTCTTTCGTCCGTCCGTCAACCCTTTGTACTTTTTCATCTGTTGAGCCACTGCTTCGACACCATCCCTCCGAATTTCATTGCAGATTTTGTGAAGGAGGCGATGCACATCCAAACCCTAGCCCAAGTAAAACGTTCGCGAGAATTCCGTGCACACGGTCCGTGTTTCGTTGTTACATCCTTATCAATATGTAAATGTACGTAAAAATACAATGCCCCCACAGTCACTGCTTCGACAATTTCTGTCCGATTCCATTGCAGATTCAATTTTGTATAAGTGTGAAGGGTGTGATGTACAGAAATGTAAGTCTATAAGCCCTAGCCAAGTAAAACGTCCGCAAGAACTCGGTGCGCGGTGCCCGTTTTCGTTGTTACGTGCTTATCAATATGTAAATGTATGTAAATAGACAGTGCCCCTAGAGGCACTGCTTCGACACCATCCGTTCGATTCAGATGCGGATTCGATTATGTTCAAGTGGGAAGGAAGGAGATGCACAGAAATTATGTCTCCCAGGCCTATCCCAAGTAAAATGTCCGCGAGAACTCGGTGCGCGTTGTTAAGTCATTATCAATATGTAAATGTACGTAAAAAACACAGTGCCCCAACCCCTAATGCTTCGACACCATCCGTCCGATTCCATTTCGAATTCGATTTTGTACAAGTGTGAAGGAGGCGATGCACAGAAATGTAAGTCTCTAAGCCCTAGCCCAAGTAAAATGTCTGCGAGAACTCAGCGCGTGTTCCGTTTTTTGTTGTTTCGTTCTTATCAATATGTAAATGTGCATAAAAACACAGTGCCCCAACAGCCACTGCTTCGACACCATCCGTCTGATTCAGTTGCAGATTCGATTTTGTACAAGTGTGAAGGGTGCGATGGACAGAAATGTTAGTCTCAAAGTCCAACCACAAGTAAAACGTTGGTGAGAACTCGAAGCGCGCGCGGTCCGTTTTTTTGTTGTTACGTCCTTATCAATATGAAAATGTACGTAAAAACCAGTTGCTTCGACACCATCCGTTCGATTCCGTTGCGGATTCGATTTTGTACAAGTGTGAAGGAGGCCATGCACAGAAATGTAAGTCTCCAAGCCCTAGCCTAAGTAAAACGTGCGATAACTTGGCGCGCTGTTACGTTCTTATCAATATGTAAATGTATGTAAAAAAACAATGCCACACAGTCACTGCTTCGACAGGATACGTCCGATTCCGTTGCGGAATTAATTTTGTACAGGTGTTCGGAAGGAGATGCACAGAAATATAATTCTTTAAGCCATATCCCAAGTAAACGTCCGCGAGAACTCGGCGCGCGGCCCGTTTTTCGTTGTTTTGTTTTTATCAATATGTAAATGTACGTAAAAACACAATGCCCCTCAGCCACTGCTTCGACACCATCAGTCTTATTCAGTTGCAGATTCGATTTTGTACAAGTGTGAAGGGTGCGATGCACAGACATGTTAGTCTCCAAGTCCAAGCGCAAATAAAACGTTGGTGAGAACTCGGCGCGCGCGGCCCGTTTTTCGTTGTTTTGTCTTTATCAATATGTAAATGCATGTAAAACACAGTGCCCCCACAGTCACTGCTTCGACACTTTCTCTCCGATTCTATTGCATATTCGATTTTGTACAAGTGTGAGGGGGTGCGATGTACAGAAATGTAAGTCTACAAGCCTTAGCCAAAGCAAAACGTCCGCGAGTATTCGGCGCACGCGGTCCGTTGTTCGTTGCTACGTCCTTATCAATATGTAAATGTACGTAAAAACACAATGCCCCCACAGTCACTGCTTCGACTCTATCCGTCCGATTCCATAGCGGATTCGATTATGAACAAGTGTGAAGGAAGTTATGCACAGAAATTATGTCTCCCAGCCCTATCCCAAGTAAATTGTCCGCGAGAACTCGGTGCGCGTTGTTACGTCATTATCAATATGTAAATGTACGTACAAAACACAGTGCCCCAATACCTTATGCTTCGAAACTGTCCGATCTGTCCGATTCCATTTCGAATTCGATTTTGTATTAGTGTGAAGGAGGCAATGGACAGAAATGTAATTCTCCAAGCCCTAGCCCATAAAAAATGTCTGCGAGAACTAAGCGCGTGGTCCGTTTTTTTGATGTTACGTCCTTATCAATATGTAAATGTGCGTAAAATACAGTGCCTCAACAGCCACTGCTTCGACACCATTTGTTCGATTCCATTGCAGATTTTATTTTGTACAAATGTGACGGGTGCGATGCACAAAAATGTTAGTCTCCAAGCCCAAGCGCAAGTAAAACGTTTGTGAGAACTCAGCGCATGGTCCGTTTTTGTTTTTTGTTGTTGTTTTTTTTTGTTGTTGTTACGTCCTTATGTATATCAATATGTAAATGTACGTAAAAACCAGTTGCCCCCACAGCCATTGCTTCGACACCATCCGTCCGATTTCGTTGCGGATTCGATTTTGTACAAGTGTGAAGGAGGCCATGCACAGAAATGTAAGTCTCCAAGCCCTAGCCCAAGTAAAACGTCAGCGATGACTTGGCGCGTTGTTACGTCCTTATCAATATGTAAATGTACGTATAACCGAAACAGCAATAGGGGCGGATACAGAACAGAATATTCTGGGGGGGGGCTGACATATGGGTGGAAGATTTTGACATAAACAAAAGAAATACAATGCAACAGGAAATTTTTTTGCATGTTTGAAGATTGGACCAGCATCTTGTTCATGTGACAAAAATTGTAATTGATGTGTTTTATAGCTCATCTTATGAGTGGCAATGCACTTTTTCTTATATATGTGCATACTACTGTTTTGTAAATATTTAGAGGAATATTAAGAGTGGAATTAAGAAAGTGTATGTGATTGGGGTGGGTCTGGCAGGGGTGTCCCCTGCCATAGACTGAGAAAATTTTGAAATATGAGGTTGAAAATAGTGTCATTTCCTTGACTTTCTAGTGCTGTTTATTTTTAGTGCTTTTGGGTGGTTCAACATCACATGGTATTTTGTATATATAAAATAACAGCATACTTACCAATGTATGCGCGACCGTTGATAAAAATACATGTAGTTTCAAACACTCGATCAATTTACTCATCTGAATAATAGACGATTTTCCTAAATAAAGTGTTATTTAAACACTGCCTTTCTATTGTACAAAAAAAACCCCCACTAATATTCAATAAGATTTTTTTCCATCAATGAATCCATTACAGATTATGACTAAAGAGGTCAGTACAGTTTAAATTTTATTTAAAAAAATATAACTGCCATAAAAAGTTATTAAAAGCAAATGACCAGTCATTTCATCTTAATAAAAATCTTAGTAAAACTAGTTATTAAAACGTGATTCCTTTAATATTATCTTTATAAAACTTGCCACCTTGTATTTACAAATCATAATTTTCTATTTCTTAATTATAGGGCTTTCCCGAAGAAAATGGAAAGACCTTTGGAAAGTAACAAACCAGTCAATTATGCAGTTTAAACAATCATGTTGATACATAAAGATATCTGGCAAGCCCCCAGTCAGGAGATTAACAACTGGATAACAGCTTTAAATGTAAACGTATATTTGGGCCTAGCTGGGGAATGGGCGCTGCAGCCCCGAAGCCGGGCCTAAATCCGCCACTATTAATCAATTACTTCAAAGTTCTTCAAAAGCGGCTTTAACTTAATGATTGACACCATTTGTTGCTGTTTCGGGTTTTTAACGTTTTGCATGTACTTGTCCTTGGTATCAGTCGCAACATAAAGTTGATAACATAAATAAAACTAAATTTACATTCCAAACTATAAATAACATGTAGAAGCTATGGTTTGGACCAATGAAGGACAAACTAAAAAAGTTAATTGGGCAATAAATAATTAATAAATCCCTAGAAACGATTTTCTGTTTGTGACTTACTTCGACAAATGCCCCGTCACTGGGAAATTATTTTCAATCCAAATTTTTAACAGCTTTCACAGTAGTTTATAAGCACGATTCTAAGGATGTATACTTTGAAAGCAATAACTATATTTTACCCAAATAAGATAAGAATATGTGAAAGATCATTTCCATCCACTCCCGTATAACATATACATAATATATAAAGTGCCATTTTTGCAGACACATTGAACTCGTGTATTTTGCATTTCGATTGTAGGGTATACCATACAGCCTTTTTGTATTCACTGGTGACTATCATATTTGGTAGGTAGATACATTTGTTAGTGAAGTAAATGTCAAGGTCACGAGTGTTAAACAAATATTTTACACGTTTAATCTTACAGCCTTTATTTATTGACAGATACATTGACAAATATGCAGGTCTGGGAAACATCCAACGCCAAATGTCCTGTTGGTAACACTAAAATAAGAATATTTTTGGAGTGGGAAGAAAAAAAAACACAAATAAACAAGCTAAAAATTTTAACATATTTTATTTACAAACATTGTAAATATTGCTTACAGAATAGTCAAACAAAAATCTACGAACACGTGAAATATATGAATCCTCACCAGACTATTAAATGAAATAAATATGCAAGAAATATGTGAACTAAATAAACAGGTGCAATACGAAGACAGACCAAGGGTTGGGATAGGTTGGGATACGCCCTTATGACAGCGTTAAACTAAGGGTAAAAGATATTTCAAGAAGACAGTTACAGCGTGCTTTAAATGGGTGTTTTGTCCTAACTGTACACAAATAATATGTAATTATCTCTACCAATAATGAGAGATATCAATAAAATTACAAGGTAAAAGATCGTCACAACTATAAAAGATCTTCATATCTAATACATTCTCTTAAGCTTTCGAATTTACGAAACTGAAAGACAAAATTCAAACTGCTAAAGAGAAAAACATACCGTATATATTTCTACCACCTGGGAGTCCTTTCAATTTAATTTAGCTTGACAACAAGTATTTCTGTCGTCTAAAAATGCAAACAAACAAATCTTACTTGAGCAATTTACAAAATGACTTAAATCAATTCAGTTATACCATTTTCCTAGCATTAATAATCAATTATGTGTTTCATTTATAAACCTGGACTAATTAACACCGTGGATACAGTCTTGTAAGTGAAGCTAGAAAATGAAACAATGAAACAAAATCCCTGGCATTATGCAAAACAACAATCTTAAAAATAAAACAAAAAATAAAGATTTGAGCACAATAAGGAATGCTTAGAATTTCTTTTTTCAAGGACAGTGTTGTACTTTCATCAGTTAACACAATCTCTTTTCCCAATTACAAATTGTTTAACATACTAGAAGTTGTTTTTAATTTTGAAACTATATGTAGTTTACTATTAACTTCTTGGATCTTAACTTCAGAATTGTTATTAGAACATCATTACTTTCAAATATGTACTTCAGATTTTAACTTAAACAAAAATAAAAAGCTAAAACATTTTTGTGAAACATCTCATTCTATTTAGAAATAATTTGAGATTTTTTCTTACGTCTTCTTTCTTAAAATCAACCTTTAGGGTTATTTAGTGCCTATTCATCTGTCATGATGGAGAAAGACTGAATATGTGAGACCCTGTAATAATTTCACTTTCCTATTCTATGAACAATTTAAACATGTATCATATATAGTTTGTGTTAACTGATTCAAGCACAGTGTAATAAGATGTCAGCAAAATGATTGTATGTATTAAGAAGTTTAGTTCATTTTTGACAAAAGATTGATGATCACGCAAAAAAGTGTTCCATAAAATATATTTTCCGGTGAGTAAAATACAAAGAAAGTATAAATGGAGGGATTTTAACTATAATGTTACAACTCCATTAAACTAAATGAGATAAATTTGACAGTTATGTGATAAACCCTTACTTTCATCAAACAATAAACATGTACTAGCATATCAGGACAAATCTTTTCTTTTTCCATTTATTAAGTCCCTTTTTTCTTCTTCAGTTATATTATAGAACAAATCCACACATGTAACTTTATATTAAAATGCAACTATGGTGACCGACCTAGCACCAATGACATTAACAACTCCGATACTGATGATGATTTACACTTGAACTTCTCTGACAATATCTTATTCTTGTCTATACAACTAATACAACATACAATTAGGCAACAACAAAACCTTTTCTCTTCCTGTCAAACTTACAAATGTATATAGGTGGGTGAAAATCTGTTATTGTTTGACCTGATTAGATTTCCTTTCAAAAAATGTATCCATAAGAACTTTTTCTCCCAAAAATAATGTGTTAATACAAATTTAATCTAGCTCTGGTATCATTTTTCATGCAGTTGATTCAACATTTTTAAAACAAAATAATTTGTACTGTTGGTCTAATATTTCAGATATCATTATCTCAGACATAAACTTAAAAGTTGAAATCTGAAGAATCTGAAACCAACTTAATATGACAAAACTACTGGCTAGTTGATGAAGCCGACTTACATGCAATGATCATAAGCAATAAGCTGCTATGTAAAAAATTAACAACTTTTAAAACTAAATTCTTCAAAATACAAGGTTGTTTTCAGAGTAAACCCAGCAGTTACGTATAATAATACTTAATTCCCTAGTTTGTGCATAGACAACATGTTTCTCGGATAGTCCAAAGTGTTACTGCTTCACACATTTACAAGTCTTAATGCCTTCTAAACTTAACAGACACATAATCAAGAAATATAATCCATTTATACAATTATTATCAGTTACCACTTTTTTCTACTCTACAACTAATAAATATACCAAAATATTTCAATAAAATCAAAGTAACGAATTAAAACAATAAGGTGGTCACAGGTATATTCAACTTAATATACAAATATACTGTGTATAACTAAACTGTGCAAGAAATGCTACAAAAATACAAATCCAAAGCACCTGTACTACAATTATGACCATAATATAAACCTTAAATACATATACATAACAGCAAACTGAGGTAATTTATTTAGCATAAACAATAACATAACATCATGTGTGTGATAAGAACTACTATTCTAATGAATTATTGGTATAACAGAAAAATCTATATTAATCTCAAATGTTATTTTAAAAAATTGGTTTAATGCAAAATAATTAGCAAAGTATTCCACAGGAATACAAAATATTTGCAAATTGTGAAAGAGATAGGAATCTAACTATACATAAAAACATGTTTTTAGTAAGAGAGATCTGGGCAATTATAATGTTCAGATGAACCACTGTCAACAGGACAATGATACATACTGCCTCAACCCAAACAGATAACCTTAATTAGAACAAGAAAAAAAACATGTTTCAATATTTGTTGTATCTAAAAGTCAAACAATATTATCCCTTGCCCTATTAATTTATATAATGCATTTGCCCTGTTTTGATTTTTAGAACAGTCCATTCAAATTTTAAGGGATTACAGTATCAAAATACAAATATTTAGCTACCAACAATATAGAGTCTGGTCACATGACACTGATGTGCAGGCTGACATGGCCCTATACGGCGGTAAAGGCTTATCCCTTTGGGTTCCAACAGATTCAGGACCAAAAAATTATTATAATTATAATTTCTTTAAAAAGTGTTGTATTTCTTAAAATCTTGTAACAACCGTATGAAATAATCAGTTTATAAAAGTTTTTGAGATGATGGTAGTTGTTTCAACAGACTAATAGGGTAACATTTTTACACTTGTTCCTTTTAAACTCGTTCTTGTTCCATTTGAGAGTAAAAACAAAAGATTTTTGTTACAGCAAGCTTACAAAGAAACAATGTGTATATAAATATGGATATGAATGAATACAGCCTCCCCAAATAAATATAAGCAAACATTCAGTAAATTACTCAACAACAGAAAATTTTTTAACACATGTGAATTACATGTATCTGATTTGTTCTAAAACAAGTGGTATGAAAACCTTAATGTAAATTCTATATAACAAGGGCATCATTTGTAAGACCTATATTCTCTTGCATACAAGCTGAGGTTAATGGTCATTAACAAGTATTCCACATCTGACAGAAATATCTGTGAGGGATCAGGTGAAATGATATGTGAGGGAACAAAATTTTAACTTTAGGACACAGAATAAAACTTCAGTAAATTCTGTGTCCATGTTTGGATGTTGGCTCTGAAAATGTACAGCCTATAAAAACAGAACAGAACAGAATAAGGTCAGTCTGAATCCATTATATATGATGAAGGTCTAAAATTGCCCATTTAGCAATTCAGTGTGGTAAGTAGATGTATGATAGAGGGATATGTTACCCAGTATTCTACATCCCTAAATATTTCATTAGCAGTGACTGTGTGCAGTCTTCATTGAAATATCAATCAAGTATCATTCTTATATTGCTTTTATAACAAATCAGTTTTCCATTTAAAAAACTCATTATTCTTTCAAAGGAAAATAAAAAACATCATCATAGATGTTTTGAATGTGTCTATACATAATTTACAAATTATAAGCATCTACTAATATTACACATAACTGGAATCCTTATACATTAGGACCTTAATATGTCTCTTTTGTTATTTTCAAATACTTTAATATTTCAAATAATTATAAAGAATGACATGCTAACAGTTACTTAAGTAATTATCAATAAATTATGAAAAATCTTAAGTATAATTATTTACCACAAAAAATTAGAATGGAAGACAAACTAAGAAAACAAAAATTAATTTACCCTTTCATACAGTTCCATTGTTTAATACACAATGTTTCAGAAAAGTGTCATTAAATGACTATATATAATACACTATCATTAATGTTATTCTAAATCATACTACTCATGTTTATCCATTTTCTTTATCAGAATAAAATAATCAATCAAATTTGGTACTTACAGTACCCTACATTCTTAAAAGATCAGAAAATTAAAACAGATCCATGCCATTTAAATAGAAACACATAAATATTAAAAACTAAATTGAGTTCAAATACAATTCAATAATACATTATACACTTTCCTGTAAGGTTCACCTAATTACAACCAATGAAAAATCTTTTTATATGCTTATCAAGAAAATCGGCCAATGACAACATCTGTTTTACACTCTTCCATACTAAATCTATGAAAAAATGCAACACAATTACAATTAATTCATCAAAAACTGTCAAGAGTATCATTGAATGAGATCTCAGAAGCAAATAAACAGATAAAGGGAATAAGATTGACTAAAATAAGCAATATTTTTAGCCATAAGAAACAACTTAACAAGTTCTTAAACAAATGAAAATAAATTCATGAATTTTCTAACATAATTAACACAACTGATCAACTAATAACTAGTAAAATGATGCTAATCACTTTAATAAATGCATTTTTCTATCATGCCTCTTCCCATTAAAGAAGAAATGACTACATGACTTGTTCAAACAAGAGCTGTCGGACAGCGTACTCAACTTTTCTCAGTTTAACATATCAACATAACCTGAAGCTGACCAACAACAAGAGAAATGTGTCTCTATGGATTTGTATTAAAATATCAGACACAAAATTAGTTGTTATTTTTTATAAACATTGAATAGTATTTTCTATTTTAAGAATTCTGAAATTGTACAGCTTTTGTTAAGTTTTTCTATATTTTACTTTTTGCAATTTCCAAAGAATCGCTGTCTAAACTTTGACGATTTCTTTTTACACAAAATAAAAGATTAAGTTATTAATTGATCTTTTTTGGATATTTTATTTATTTTATCGTATGAAAACGTTACACATTTGATAAAAATCTAGGGCAAAATCATGCATAACAAAATGGTGAGTGAAAGACACGGGGTATTCATAATGTTATCCCAACATCCCAACTTACAGCACAATACCTTGTTTTACTTGACAATGTGTTAAATAAAACATGCAATCAAATATAAATACCACTGATTATCAATTGTTCAGACAAATGAATAAATTAGCTAACAAAAGAAAGGTATTCTCACAACTCTTTTAAACAATAGCTGTCTGGTGGACAGCATGCTCAACTTTTCTCAGTTCAGAAAGGGTCATAATTCTGTCAAAATCCATGTGAGAGTTATTGGCCTTGGATAGAGACTTCATATTATGTTTTCGAATGAGTGTGTGAATTTTCAACCTACTCCCCTCTGTAGCTTTGGAGATACCAACTTGCATGCAAAAACTTAACCAAAATGTGATGCCCTTTCCTGGTTGAGTACAATAACTCTCCCAATTCCTTGAAAAGTCAAGGTAAAAAATCAAACAATTTTATCAATGAAAAACAGAAACATTAGAAAACAACACTACTTTATTGTTAAAAAATGCCCTTAAAACCTATTTGAATCTAATGAATCTTTTTCGTCTACAATAGGAACAAAGCATTCAAACTCATTCAGACATGCAATATTTGTGATGAAAAAAATCCTTCATTTATTACAATTAACATGAATCTAGTAAACTATGCTAACAAAATAGTGTTGTTTTTATTTCTATATCATTGAAAATAAATGGCAAATGGCATATCATTGTGTAATCACAATTGAACATTAGACATACCATTTTCAAATCACAAATAAAGAGTCACTGCATTTTATATACATGTAGTTGATTCATGTACATTCCAGTAGTATAACATGGATGTACCAATATTAAGTAGTGATTCAATTCAGTTAACTATTTTAAGATCAATTCCTCCTATTGCAATACTGGGAAATGCCAACCGTAAATAGGTTATCAACTATGTGATCAAATATATTTACATTTAAAAACATTCAAAAACTGTCATCATCTAAACACCTATCAATCAAATTAACTTTCTCATATACAATAGTTTCTATATGTCTCTGTACCCAAAAATTTATTTTGGACAAATACAGCTAAGGTACATGTGAAAAATATTACCTTTGCACGGAAATGAGAAATTATTAAAGGACAACCATGAGATATAAATTTTGTATATGGCAAACCACTGCTTTTTCTTTAATCCCTAAAATACAAAACCAGCATTCCTCATAAAAATACATAATGTTTCTTACTATAACGCAAGGTGTCCATGAAGATACATGTAATGCATTATTTGATATCATTAGCATCATGAAAAAGCAAAAATTGTCACACAAAAAAACAACAACAAAATAACACAACTAGAAATGTGTCATCATGCCACGGATGCCCCCGCATGCAGCCAAAATTTCAGATGGTGCATTAATTATTTTTTTCATTTTAAGTTCAAAGCCCTTAAAACTTTAAAATGTTAACGCAAACCATTTTCATACAATGTTCAAGACACTGAAATTATTCAGTCTTAACCTTTTAAAAATAACATATTTCATATTTGTAGCCAAAATAATGGCTAAAAGTATGAGTGCTGAAACTGAAAGTACAAAATTTTTCCAACATTCAGGAAAGATAAGTTTGTCTAAAATCATTGAACCACAACCAAATTCATACTTAAACTGCTTATTCCTAAGATGTATCTATATTATTTTCAAAGTGAAAGGGACATAACTCTGCAAAAAAAATCATCAAACCCTGACCAAATTTCAACTTGACCTGCCCATTCCTTTGACATATCCATATGTCAAATTTAAGTTGAATATGTAACACTGTTGGGTAGATAATGAACAGAAACTGTAAATTTCATATTATTTTCAAAGTGAGAGGGGCATTACTCTGCCAAAAATCATTGAACCATGACCAAATTCCAACTTGGCCTGGGCATTCCAAAAACATATCCATATGTCAAGTTTGAGTTGAATGTGTTGTACTGTTAGGGAGATAATGAACGGAAACTGAAAATTTCATATTACTTTCAAAGTGAAAGGGGCATAACTCTGCCAAAAATCATTGAACCATGACCAAATTTGAACATGACCTGCGCATTCTTTTGACGCATCCATATGTCAAGTTTGAGTTGAATGTGTTGTACTGTTAGGGAGATAATGAACGGAAACTGAAAATTTCATATTATTTTCAAAGTGAAAGGGGCATAACTCTGCCAAAAATCATTGAACCATGACCAAATTTGAACATGACCTGCGCATTCTTTTGACGCATCCATATGTCAAGTTTGAGTTGAATGTGTTGTACTGTTGGGGAGATAATGAACGGAAACTGAAAATTTCACATTATTTTCAAAGTAAAAGGGGCATAACTCTGCCAAAAATCATCGAACCATGACCAAATTCGAACTTGGCCTGTATTTTCTAATGACATATCCATATGTCAAGTTTTAGTTGAATGTGTTGTACCGTTGGGGAGATAATGAACGGAAACTGAAAATTTCATATTATTTTCAAAGTAAAAGGGGCATAACTCTGCCAAAAATCATCGAACCATGACCAAATTCGAACTTGACCTGTATTTTGTCATGGCATATCCATATGTCAAGTTTGAGTTGAATGTGTTGTACCGTTGGGGAGATAATGAACGGAAACTGAAATTTCATATTATTTTCAAAGTAAAAGGGGCATAACTCTGTCAAAAATCATCGAACCATGACCAAATTCGAACTTGACCTGTATTTTGTCATGACATATTCATATGTCAAATTTGAGTTGAATGTGTGCAACCATTCTTAAGATAATGAACGGAAACTGATGATGACGGAATGACAGAATGACGGAAGGACGGAAGGATGGAAGGACGGAAGGACGGAATGACGGAACAGGGTAACACTATATGCCCCTGCCATTACATGGCGGGGGCATAAAAAATAATCACAAGGCAAGTTAAAAACATTCTTGCTCTCACTTTACAAATAAATGTAAATTGCCATGGAAGCATTTAAACAATGGTGAAATTATTTTCTACATTTATGCTTTCTCAAATTATTTATATCAACCAATCATCACACATGCTATTAATATCAACCAATAATCACACAAGCTATTTATATCAACCAATCATCACACAAGCTATTTATATCAACTAATCATCACACATGCTATTTATATCAACCAATAATCACACAAGCTATTTATATCAACCAATAATCACACAAGCTATTTATATCAACCAATAATCACACAAGCTATTTATATCAACTAATCCTCACTCATGTTATTTTTAACAACAAATCCTATCAACCAATCATATGTATAGACAGTCACACAACAATCTCTAGTCATGATGAACATATCACAGTTATTTATAAGGAAAAGGCTAGTGCTGATGAAGTCTTGGCCGTTGTCTTGAGCGAGTACGAGGCAATGTCGCATATGGATCTGATTTTACCTGTAATAAAATAAAAAATTTATATCATTAAATACTTTACTGGATAAATATATATATCAAACAATATAAACTCTATACAGTATCTTAATTATGAAATAACAATAGAAAATGAATGTCATTTTTAAGTTAAAATTGTAAGTTAATTGTTAATTTCCAGTATCATAATCAGACATTCATGCATTTGATATTCTTTTTATTAGGTAACAATTCACATTTATTCTTCTAAACTTGAACAGTTAGATCTCTGCATGTGAAACAGTAGACATGTTCACATTCTATTAAAAGTTATTCAAACATTTTCTTCATAAATATTTAGTTGCAATCAATCACAATGCCATAACCTGTCTGAAAACAGAACATTTGAAGCTAGGAAATTAACAAATTTCCCATACTGAAGATAATAAGGAATAAACTAGTTCTGATTGCAGTCATATATGCACATTTAATAATTCAGAATAACTTTAGAGAACTTATACAAAGTGGTAGTTTTAGACAATGGGTGGATTGGGGTGGAGAAGGTTTTTTTTTGTCACCTTAACATGAATTAAGTCTATATTCAACACTCTTGTTGCAACAATAACCATGTAATGTTAGAGATGGTCAGATAGGTGGCTACCATGGAATACCCAACACACAGGATAATATAGAACAAACAACCAAAAAAATTACTCAGCAAAGAAAGCAATGAGTATGAAACTGAAACTTATTTTTGAATAACCATTAAAAATGAGCAAATTCAAAAATGTAGGATATTCTAAGTGTTTGATAACAAATTTGTTTGTTTTCCCTGCAGAGATGATCATATGGTAAAACCCTACTAAATTCATTGAAAGACAGGTTAGACTATATTCCCTACTTTATTTGATAAATAAATAAAAGAACAAAGTAATGAATGGCAAAGAAGGAATGTAAACACACAGCTTATTATCCTTTCTATACACCTTGCTTCTGAGACGGAAAGGCCATGGTTATAAATGTCCGATGCATATTCTATAGTCAAAAACCCACAACTTAAGGCCCATGTGTTTGATTGGGATTTAAGTCACACTGACACAGTATAGGTCATATGGTGACTTTCCAGCTTTACCGATATAGGAAGATCTCAGGTGCCCTTCTGTGCATTATTTCAGGCACGAACGGGCGCCTGAGTAGAACCACCAACGTTCTGTAAGCTAGCTGGATAGCTTCCTCACATGAAAGAATCCAGAATCCCTGTCAGGATTCAAACCAAAAGTGGTGAGGGGGCAAGTGGTTTTGAAGTCAATGACCTTAAGGCCCATGAGGAATTATAAATGCCTATGTGTTTAAATACAAAGCATGTTTGCTAAAGGTATTTGAATTTATATACAAGTATGTGAAAACTAGTAGTCGAATTATAGAATGTGCATCTTACTACAGTTGGGTGTACCTGGGGCTTATTTCAATAAGGTGGTCATATAGAAAATAAGTTACATGCAAGTTGGTAAAGTGATTTATATTGATACATTAGCAGAGTTATATATTAGAATCAGTTACATACATATTAGTATCTGTTATAAACCCTAACCTGCTGACAATTTTAAATGCATTTAAAGACATTTTCAGGAGTTTTCATATAGACAAACAGGCCAAAAAATGTTCCTATTATCATATTCCAACAACATGCCAAGTTTAAAGAAATTCTATTGAACAGTTTTAATTTTGTCTGTATGTCTACAGTATATGAAAACTCTCAAAAACGTCCTTAAACCCATTTTTTATGAACTGTCATTTTTGGGGAAAGGGGAAATAAAAAATGAAAACTTTAAAGTTAACCAGCCAACAGTATAGAGCCTGGTGGTACTGGCTGGCCTGGCCATATATTGGTCAGCCAACAGTATAGAGCCTGGTCAGACTACATGGATGTACAGACTGGCCTGGCTCTATACTGGTGTCCATGGGTTGTCACTTTATTGCCCAGCAGGTAAAGGGTCATATAAAAGAGATAAAACCCAATTCACTCTTCCATCCCAACAAAGGAGAGCAAAGTAAAGGTTACATTATACAAAGGTTAGAAAAGCTTTACAATACCTTTTAGATTTATTTGGCTGATGAAATATTGCAATATATACAATTAGTTATATAACATACAAAGCAGAAAAGGGGAGAAATACTGAAGCCATTAAAAAATATACTGGGATCCTACATGTTTACCGGACAATCAGTTTACCGGACAAAATCTATTCCTGTAAAAGAAGGCTTTATTTTGTGCTTCAATTAAAAAATCATCCGGTCTCAATCCTACACACACTTTCTATTTCAAAGTAAATAACAACAAAACCACTCTCAGGCAAATATTGTTGATTCAGTTCTTTATTTACTAACATACCTTTTTGTTTACTAGTTATTCCGTGACCTGGTCATGTCGGGGAATAATCTGTTCTGCGCATTCCCGAATATTGAGGCCCTTAATGGGTTATTTTAGATATGTTTTACTTTTAATTCTTCTCAACATTACCTCAGGAGACAATCGTGACATATTATAAAGATAAAAAATAATTTTCTTTATTTTTCTTTAATTTTTTTTTAAACATGTTTAAAAGTTCTATTATTTTTCTTGATAAGTTTAAACGTGCTAATTTGTGCATTTATCACTTACGTGTATTTATGCTATAGAGCTATAGAGTTTTCTTACACATTCTGTTATTAAGGTCGTTTTGATAAGGAAAACCAGAGTGCAAATTGCTAACTTTCTTGTACATGTAAAGAAGCAAGTTTATAGTGAAAATGTTATGTATATTTAACTCAAAAATGCATATAATTGTTACCATTTTACATACTCTTTGAGATAGTGATTACGGAAAGAGTTTCTAAAAAAGCTTTTCAAGCTTCCTACTCAATCCGTACTATTTATTATTTGTCAATTATCATGTAAATGTAATACTTATAAATAAAATATTGTTTAAACTGAAAAATAATTTTAAATTTCGTTCAAACAATATCTCGTTATTGTCTTTTACAAAGAAATGCAAATTAAAAAAACATATAAGGAAACGGGTTACGCCCATGGGAGGAAACTCTACATGAAATGTACAAAAATAGACTTTATGGCTTTTGCAACATGCTACATGATGACCAAAAGGAAAATGTGTGAGAAAGAACAGAATTCCATTTGAATATCAAAATGTGTCATATGTTTAAGGATTATGAAGAATCAATACGTAAATTGAGTTAACCCATTGCTTCATGAGCATTTTGTGAAAAATGGCTGTTTTCATTGAAAAGTCTCCCGTTACAAGTTCAAATTGCTATAATACTATAAAAACTGCTTCAACACTAATCAAACTTGGCACAAATGTTGACTGGACCATTGCCCTTGCAACAACATGCTCAGGCTTAAATTTTCTGTTACCATGGCAACGAGGGGACATCTCAAAATTGCCAAAAATCACTATTTTGCGTTGATTTTTTCCATCATAATTGATTTCAAAGTGCTGCAACGTCTCAATGGATTGAGATAGAGTCAAATGCTTTTCAGCGTTGGTTACACGTTACCTTATGATCAATCTGAGGTCATTTATAGCCTCTCACAAGTCCAAAATTTTCTTGGCGATGAGGGGGACTCTGCCCCCCTTCAAACCCCCCAAACAGAAGGGGGCACATCCCCCTTCTGGCAACCCCCTGATGTATCTTTTGGTTGGGGGCCGCGCCGAAAAACTGGTCACTTTTTTTAACAACATTTCTCAAACAAAAACAAGTGTTGGGGGCCTAAATAAGGCATTTTTTCACCATTTGAGACAACAAAAAGGGGGGGGGGGTGAAAAAGGCGTTAAAAGGCGTGTATATGAAGTAATGGGTTAATAGTGTTAATTTCAATTACACCTCTATTATAATTGGCCTCTTCGTAACAAGCATGGCTGTCATGTCTATTTTAGTGACATACTGAGTTTTTCCAGTATTTTAACATTGCCATTCAATAGTCTTAGTTTCCTTGCTTAATTTCAATTTAAGACTTGAACAAATTTTGAAACACAATGTCCGGTAAATTGAGTTGTCTACACGATTTTTTTCCTCTTTGAATCCCCTACTTTAAAGACACATTTCTACGGTCAAATGTTTAATTTCATGTTTGATAAAGGAATGTTTACGTATATTAAGAACCCACAATTATTTGGCTAAAATTTCATTCTTTTTTATTTTTCAAAAAAAAAGGTACAGCAAAAAACATTATATTTTGTTCGTTAATATGTAGGATCCCAATAGTCTTTGAAGTTTACAACAAAGGAAAGTACAATGAATTCAATAATAATCATTTCATCATCATTTTTTTCAATACTCTACATTCAAAATTCCAGGCAGCATTACATTTGATTAACTATAGTGCTACAGTTAAATATTAAATCAATATATGTTTAATTTATCCACAACATTTTTAGCCTTTAGTATTATATTATATTTTAGTGATACAAAAACTGAGCTCAAACATATTACAGGTGAACTTTAAAACTTGATTAACAAAGAAAATGAAATTCACTAAAATCGTCTTTTTTTTTAAAAATTACTTTTACAATAAATAAAACTATGATGTTCTCCACATAGCAGAAATACTTCCAAACAAATTGTTGACATAAGAATACAATAACAACATAACATGCAAGGGATCTATAGTATTGTAATCAAGTGATAAGAAACTGTACATACCTCTTTACTTGTATAATGCCCCGATTTTCTCGGAGAGTAGTAGATGATTTCCTCCGTATATGTATCACTTGTCTCGATGACCTCGTCAATCTCTCCGCCACGCTCTTTCTCCAACATCGCCATGGTGTTCTCGTGTTCCACCTCCTCTACACGAGACAGACCTACAAACACAAATATGTATGTAATGTCAAATTGTTGCCATGGAGACTTGTAATTGTTTCCTTGGAGACATAGATTTTTTCCACATAAAAATACATAACATTTGTTATTATGACCTATTCTCCAATGTGTACCTTATTTTTGTTATACCATTTATGGTCCCAGCCAAGTGTGAAGTCATGACAATACAACTGTATTCATCAGTCATAATCAAATTTCTCTGCTTTAAATAAAGGTGGAGTAGGAGCCCATAAGTGACCCCTGTACAAAACTTCAGACACTGGACAAACCATGGGTAGAACCACTGGTCATATTTGACAGTACTTCCTCACACACAAAAAAATATCATCATTTTGCAAATTTAAATCATAAGGTTAGGGGGAAAATAGTCTGAAGTTAGCAAATGTAACCATTTGATCAAAAATAAATATATTCATTATTATCTTTCTACGGAGTTTACAAAAACTGAAGTCTTATAATTATGCAGGTAATTTTCACTTCTGGTGTATTCAACTTTAACAAGAAAGCTTTTAGTATGTTCACCTGTTTTATGAACTTTTATCTAAAAATTCAATGAACCAAAAGTCACTTTTAATTTATTTGATAAACCAAAATCGGAAAAGATTTTGTCATATAGACACAATACAGACAACATTTAACATCATCACTCCATGCCACTGTTATCTGCAGGGAAATAACTGAACCATAAAACTGATGGATAACAAAATCTGAACATGGGAGGAACTGGGTAAGTGCTCACAGCAAGCATAACTGAAAAGGCTGCAATTCAGCAATTTGCAAAATAATCAAGCAAAACTAAAACAGACCTGGATAAATCTCAATATAGTACAATAGGCTAGTTGCCATTTCTTTCATCACTTTAATCATTGAAATTAGTTATTTCCTCAAAACTATTAATTCACAATCTCTACAAATAATATATTCTAGAACTTCCAAAAGTTCTATAAAAGCACTCAATCATTTTTTGTTTATATGAAGTACATTAAACTCCACTTATAACAATATTGCTTACAATGATATACCACTTGTAACGTTGCTGTTGCCACAGTAAAGACTACTGCTATGGGAGTCAGTGGTTGCTATAAAAAACACTGGTTGCTATGGAAGTCAATGGTTGCTAGGGAAAGTCAATAGACAGGAATTAAGAATATTTTGGGTTTTCCAGCTACTCCGGGGGTACAAACAAACTTTTACAGCTACAGCTTAATAAGCACAACAGGTTGACTTTTCTATTGTGACTGGTAGTGCACCGTTAAGCTATAATGGTAAAAGTTTGTTTGTACCAGAGGTAAAGTTTGGAAAAACCCACATTTGCAGAGTTTCCATATAATGCCTCTGGGATAATATGGTAAGGATATAACGATATCCGGATGTATTGATATAAATTTGACGGTCCCTTGAATATCGTTATAAGCGGAGTTTGGTGTGTGCTATAAATTATACCTGAGATTAGTGATCAAGGTCTGTTATATAAGATATGCTATGATTGAAATGTGATGAAACTTGATGTAACCTTTACCTTCATCATCATTAGATGACTCTAAAATACATAAGTTACCATGGTGATATAAGGTTATTGCAGCTGGTACAATAGCCTTACTATAATGGTGTATGATAGCTGATGGTACAACAAGTATGAATGAAAATAAAACAAATCATGAAAAAAATGTATAAAGTAAATAATGAGTAAATAAAAATCTCTTTACCCTTGAGCAAAAAAATAATATAAGAATTACTCTGGTATAAATGTAAAACACTCTTTCGAGTTTGAAATGTGTCAATGACTAAAATATAAATGCAACAGGATGGCAATTGAAACAGCAATGTGCAATTTGATTGTAAAGCATTTGACATTGGTAATATAATCTAACTTGAATCATCTCTACCTTGAACTGATATTTAATAATGACCTTGACCTTAATTTTCAATAATTGTTCAATTACAAGCCTGACAAGAGCACAACAACATGCAGGGACAATGGTTATCTGTGTAGGTCATCAACTTAAAAAATCAAATATAAGTGAGCTATGGTGTAATGGTTCTTCTTCGTAAGATGATTGAATAGCTTTATGATTGTAAATATTCAAGATTCAAAAGTTTCATTATTTTCTATGTGAAAAAGAAGCTCAGCTCTAGAAACAGTTTTGTACCTCACCCCTATATTAATTATGCCAATGAGTATGATTTTAGCAAAAATTCTACATTCAAAAAGGGGCATAACTTCAAAAATATAAATTTAAGAATAATGCCTATTGTCTTAAGGTGGGAGTTCCTCCAAATTGTTATTGTTTTGGTAATAGGTTACATCAAAGATTTTGCATATTGATGAAAACCAAGTAATCAAAAAAAATTTACTATTTTTTTGGATCAGGTGAGCTGAATACTAGGCCTTAAATGTCAGTTATTTGAAAAGGTTAAAATAGTCATGGCAGTTTATTGAACAGCAAACTGTTTTTTTGACCTTGATCTTTAGCCTTTCATGACCACCAAATATGACCAAATCTTAAGCTAAGCAACATTTGAAAAGTTTATATATTTTTTGAGCATTTATTTCAGAGTAAATCCAAGCAGAATGAAAATGAATAAAATGATTAAAGCTCAAAGGTGTAATAAGCCATTCTGAAAAAACTACTATCAACCTTTCTGCTTTAATCTGAGTACAAATATATATAGATATATAAGTGCTGGAGTGCACTCTAGCACAGCAGGTAAAAGCACCTGAATTAGGGCGGGATCGTTTGGGTCTTCGCTCGGAAGCGTCACTCTTACTTCTTGCTAGGGGGCGCCTTTCTCTTTTCTCAAAATCTTGTTTTTCACGACGATCCAGCTCTTTGTTGTCTGCACGTAACCTGTTTTCTACAGAAAACAATGAAGTAAAATAATATTCACTTACATTTGAGTTGTGTTTCATAAAAAAATCAGTATTCTATAAATCTTTTGATTTTAGTAATGGTAACTGGTAGCGTAAGGCAAAAGTAAAAAGTTATAAAATTCAGAAAACAAATGCATTCCAGTGTTGAACATAATGATCCACTAATATGATCACAGCCTTTACAACTGAATAAATCAAAGCTCTTGCCAAAAATGCACTCGTTACTACTGATGCTGTTATTACTAAATGTATTCTGATTTAGCTATTCTATAGAATGAAAATGATACAAAAAAGGAAAAGTTGCAGCAATGTAAATGCATGAAAATGGTTAATCTTTACAACAAATGCACTGATTCTTGTTTTCTTCTATAAATGGAGAAGTTCTACAAATATTAACAAAGCATCATCTTTACTTAAAGCTCTATACTTTAAACAACACTTTTATGCAATCAACAATTACATGCAAAAGATGTAAAAATTTTGGTTGGAAAACCAAGAAACAACACTCAGACTGGACCATAATTCTATAAATCAAGATGGTCAATAATATGGGATATGTCTGAAAAGGATGAAATCTTTCATAATATATTGACTCATAAAATAAAAGGACAAAACTCTGCCAAAACATCATATTATGACACAAATTACACAAAATAAGGCATGGTAATAATAATTCGAATAAACATAGTTAATAAAAGCAGTGCATTTTTTACAGAAATGTTCCCGTGCAGTCCTGAATCTTAAATAAGATCTATGCATGTAATGATTTATATACAATCATGTGTCAATTATGATCCGCTCTATGTGTTTATATACAATCATGTGTCAATCAAGATCCGCTCTATGTGTTTATATACAATAATGTGTCAATTATGATCCGCTCTATGTGTTTATATACAATAATGTGTCAATTATGATCCGCTCTATGTGTTTATATACAATCATGTGTCAATCAAGATCCCCTCTATGTGTTTATATACAATCATGTGTCAATCAAGATCCGCTCTATGTGTTTATATACAATAATGTGTCAATCAAGATCCACTCTATGTGTTTATATACAATAATGTGTCAGTTATGATCCGCTCTATGTGTTTATATACAATCATGTGTCAATCAAGATTCACTCTATGTATTTATATACAATCATGTGTCAATTATGATCCGCTCCATGTGTGTATATAAAATCATGTGTCAATTATGATCCGCTCTATGTGTTTATATACAATCATGTGTCAATCAAGATCCACTGTAAGTGTGTATATAAAATCATGTGTCAATTAAGATCAGCTCTATGTGTTTATATACAATCATGTGTCAGCTAAAAGTAAAGGAATACATTGATACTATGACCCGGTTGACCCTCTAATAACCCTCTTGAGTAACATATTATTCTTAAATGTTTGACTAAACTTCAATCAATTAGATATAGAATTTTGGTAAAATAGGGACTTATCTATATTTTCAAATAAAAAGTTTTTGTAAAGGATACAGGGACGAAAATAATCATGACAATGTACATGCTTTTACACATACAAACAAGTGAATGTTATAATTATGTAACATTTGTATATGTCTTAAAAGCATGCAAAGACATACTCAAAAAGGTCACTACTATAGCATTAAATTATACAAGTATGCATTCCTAGAAAGTTATTCTTAAACAACTAAAACTGAGTGGTGCCCACAAAACTAACAAAGTAACCAATATGGGTGTGTAGGTTATTTTTAGTTCTGTGCCCAGGGTGCTTTTGATAAATATATATATTACATTGTAAACAAATGCACAATGATTTAACCAACATTTAAAATGATTTAGCATGAGGTTTTTGTCAATGTCATTGAATTACATAATTATGACAAAACTTCATATAAATGATAAATATTTTGTTTTTTTAGTGAACAAAGTAAAAAAAAAATTATAATCAACAGTGATAAGAGGTTATAGACACAGACAAAAACCCAGATATATCCATCCTGTATGTATTTCAATATTAATCGTCTCCAGTTCAATATGAACAAACACAATTATATGTAGGTTATCATTAAAGTCAAAACAAAAAATAAAAATGTTTCACGAAAATCAGTTAAACTTACATGTGAATGACACAGTTAAATTTTGTTTCAATGTTCCAAATCCAGCACCCTAGTAACAGTTTTAAGGCAGAGAGTAAGCTAAAATCCCAGGTTCATAAAATTCAACCGGGGGATATCAAAAATAACAAAAGTACCAGATCCCTTCTTTGAGGTAGACTTTGTTTTGTCAGAAGGCTTTGAAAGTTTTGAACTTGACTGTGACTCGCTTATTTTAGACCTAGCTGATTGTTTAGAGCTCAAAGCTGTGGGTTTTGGGTTTGAGGTTCCTGTTTCAGCCACAGATTTAGAACTAGGGTTTTGTGTTTGAGCTCTAGAGCTAGGGATTAAAGAGGTATCTGATGTTTCGGTGGAAGATTCTTGTAATGTAAGACCTGAAATATGGTGGATATTAAACTACATATGTACAGGTATTACTTTGTTATAAATATTCCTAAATCAAACCATAAATTATTGTTTAACTTGCCTTTTAATTAAAAAAAATTAAACATACAGTGTACAAAAATACACTAAAACCAGACGTTTTAGCCATACATACAACAATTTTTATTGATGTTCTTTTATAAACAAGCTTTTTTTCACCTTACAATATTCCATTGAACGGCAAAAATTCAGATAATTCAAATCAATTAAAAAGTAAAAATAAACATATTTCCATGATACACCTGTCCATGAGAAAAATGGTCTTAAAACGATTACATTTGTACACCCAGGCAAATTAAATTCATAACAAATTTAACACAAATTATGGAAACAACTTTCATCCTGTACAATATTTGATTACTATAAATAAACACATGAAACTCTACGCTATTATTTTGTTCAAGTCAAGTGCTGCCTACATATTTATTTTCACTTCATTATGTCATGCATTATTAAACACACTACCTACCAAACTCTTCATCGCTGTCGTCTATATATGGAACCCCATCAACATCGTCACGACCTCCTCGACGACCTCTATCATCTCTTACCCGTAAATCATTGGTACTATAACTCTTTTTAATCTGCTCAACTAAAGTGCTCTGCCCCTGAAAAGTTTTGATACTTTCATCAGTTTTGTTTCTTGTGGGTGGTGGTTTTTAAGTGATACTAATACAGTTTACTGAATGACTCTGGTTTAAGTGTCTTTGTTAAAATCTTGCAAAATTCCGTTGATGGTCGGCCATTTTGTCGAAAACGAAAGTACAAAACCTACATTGTACTGTTCCGCTCTCCTGGTTTCCTATGACTATGTGCGCAGAACAGTAGACAACAGTAACCATCAATTTATTGGTTACTGTTGTCTATTATTCAGCGAACGTAGTCGTAGGGGACCAGAACAGCGAAACAGTACGGTGTATGTTTTGTACTTTCGTTTTCGACAAAATGGCCGACAATCACTGTTGTTTTGCAAGATTTTAACAAATTGGAGTGTCCGAGTTTAAATGTAGGTTATTTAAGATTGTATGTAAGGTAGAAGGAGAATGTTAACAATTTTCTAAATGCAAGATGTGTAAAGAGTAGCAAAATAGCTTGTATTGTTACAGAGCTCGACATTGTGGTTGTTCCACAGCGTGTCCTAGTAAAGCTCCGTAGCGTTACGGCGACTAGGTGACCTTTTCGTAGTAATGGTATATAGGAAAAAAAAAAAAAATTTCAAATTTTTTTTTCTTACAATCAACCCAAAATAGTTATTTTTATGGGTTTTTTTTGTTTTTGTTTTTTTTTAACTTCAATTTTTTTTATATGGGCACCAAGACTGGACGAGCACCTGTGAATGCAGTGACAGGCAAGTGACCAGAACTTGGCATATTAAAGATACTCTGCCACAGAATGACTCTTTCCACTAATCAGTTTCTACTGTAAGTATTAACACTTAAGTGAATGATATATCAAGTTAATACATGTTACATAACTTAATGATACAAGTTCAGATATTGCAAGATAATCCACTGAAAGAAAATTGGTATTTAGCATGTTCATGTTGTATAAAATTCTGAATTATTATCACTTGTTAAATGAAACAATAATAGAGGAAATAATAAAGGAAAATATGGATATTCGTTTCCTTGAAAAAAGTCATGCATGGTCTTCATAATGTTAAACTGTTTGAAGTAAAGTGGCTAAAGTCAATCTTAACAAAGATAGAAAAATACATACTAGCATTGATATCCTATATATAAATAGAAAAGTAAAATGAGAATGTCCACATTTATGACATAAGAAAACTATTTTACTTTAATAGCTGTGTTTACTACAACATTTGTAGCATATGTAAGACCTCTATGACCTAGTGTCATCAATGTACTGTAACCCTTTGTCCGGGCTTGAGCAATAGCTTCATCTATCTCCTGTAACATAAGAAAATATGTTCTTAACCCTGTTACAGCAAGCATAGAAATGAACTAGTCATATAGTCATATCAAATAAATAATAACTTATGTTCACAAGGAGTGACAAAGTTATCAAAACAAAACCAATTTCAGAAGTAAAGACAAAAACAGAAAATAATGACAGAGAAAGTAAAAATGGCAGAGCAAGTAATTATGGCCGGAGTAAAAAATAATAGCACAGTATGCAATAATGGCAGTGTATGCAATATTTGCAGAAGATGTAATAATGGCAGAGAGAGTAATTATGGCAGAGTAACAGTAACAAACGTATTTTCAAGGATGCTTTCCACAGTAAAGATACTTATGTTATCAAAGGTATGTAGTACATCATACAAATAACAAAATATATTTAAGTCAAAGTTGCTTATTCAACTTGTTGTATAGGAAAGGGTGATGAATCTTATTAAAAAACAGAAAGAGACAGACAGACAGCACATTAATGCAACATTAAAGAGTCACCATTAGATGTATGCAGAAAAGTAAAAAGAATGAATTGTCAACAACAGAAATGTACAAGTTACTGTTGACCTTTACCTTTAACCTTTTTGACCTGAAAATTGGTGTGACAGGTAAAAGTCTGCATGGTGCATCCACATATTATAAGTTTCAATGCCCCAGGTAATAGCTTTATTTCTACTGAAGTTAACGAAAGCTTAATTAAAAAGTTAACTAAAGAGTCCAAGCAGGTAATGACAATAATTACTGTTTTGCTTTATCTTCAGAATGTAGAGCTAAAAATACTTTTATGATGCTTAAGATTTAGAATTATACTTTTAATACAGGTATTATAACTTTAATATTTTGCTATTAATAATATTATTGTGATATTCATAATTATTATTTTTTCATACTATGATCATTGCTAGATCTACCCCGGTACTTTAAATTCTTTATCTTCCTTATTTTCATTAATAATTACAGTAATGTTGTTGCTCTTGTTCAGACATGGGGCGATTACTTGACAATTGTAATCAATTAAATTATGATTATTTGTCAAAATGCTTGATTAAATTAAATTACTGATTACTCCATTTTGACATTGTAATTGATTAAATTACTGATTACTGACAGGAGTAATCAGATTACATTTATGATTACTGATTACATGTACATAAGTTAAGAAATGCAATGGTTCAACACTATCGTTTTATTGAACATTTCAATACAACAAATGTACAAAAAAATAATCAAGCTTAGTTTTACAGTAATTAATTCAGTCTACATACCAGTATGTACATGTGTTGCCTCCTATTTACTAAGCTATATTCTCATATTACATTTAATGTTCATTAGTTTTTCAAATGTATTTATAAGAGTCTTGTTTATGATTATTATTGCTTTTGTTCTTGGTGTTATACAAACATTCTTGTTTTCAGTATTAAAATAGTATTGTTTCATCATCATCATCAGGGAGATTTTTGTACTATCTCCCACAGCTGATAAAAAGCCCACCCCCAACCCAAAACAAGCTCATGTTTTCCCCAATTTTAATAAAATATTCCCGATAGCTGCCAAAAAAATATAACTTTTTGAGATTACTTTAATAGTTTGACTTAAAAAAAAAAGTTTAAGAAAAATTTAGAGACAGATCATTTGATCATACACTTTGAATAAAAAAAACCCATAAAATCCATGTTCAACTTCTTAAAATTTCTAAAAGTGCCTGTAATGGCATATAACTTTTCCCAATTAGAGCAAGGGACTTTTCCCAAAACAAGTGAAAATTTTCCATCATCATCATCAATTATTTATTCTTATTTCTACTGAATTTTTTTTGTAAGTTACCATAATTGCTTTAACTTCCAGTCATTTACATGGCAATTACATAAATCAAATTTCTATCTAACAACATAATTCATGTTCCAATTTGGCATACTTAGTATAAAAATGTCATTTCTTTTCTTACTTAACAATACAAGAAAACATAATTAAATGGTGAAAAATTGTCGCAGTGTAAAAATGTTTAAAGAATTGCAGTGAATAGACTTTTTGTTGGTCAGTTTAACAAATTAAATACCATGATATGACTCTTTATTTACTACTTGGTTACACTAACATAATAAACTGAAATAGTTCAATACTTGAATTTAGAAACTAACATTAAGGGACAAGATAAAATCTTAGCATGCTTGTGGCAACTTAATCTAGCCCTGTGACCAGCGCTGACCAAGATCAATCATTACATCTCTGCCGTCTAAACATGATCTGCACTGTTTGCTATATTTGTGTATTAATTCTAAAATTTTCTTTAAAATCATGATGAAAGTTAAGTTACCATTTAAGATATTTAGCTTTGTAAAGGTTGCTAACCTTTGATGGTAAAACAAAATTAAGATACTGTTAGTGTAAGATCTTATTTGAGCCCCGTCACCACAAAACCAACATAGTGAGTTTGCGACCAGCATGGATCCAGACCAGCCTGCCCATCCGCGCAGTCTGATCAGGATCCATGCTGTTCGCTTACCAACTCTATTTTAAGTGGAAAAACTGATAGCGAACAGCATGGATCCTGATCAGACTGCGTGGATGCGCAGGCTGGTCTGGATCCATGCTGGTCGCAAACCCATTATGTTGGTTTTGTCGTGACACGGCTCATTTCATGAATTTAGTTTCTTCAGACTTGATCTAAGTTTGATTGTGTACATATAGGAAGCTTATAGACGTACAATCATATCTATTCCTGGAACCAAACAGTACTCAGCAATCAGTGTAGTTTCTTGCACAAGGAAACAATGGCTTGAACCAACATGGCCAGCAATTAGATAACTAGTTTGATGCCTTTAACCATAAGGCTAGCTAAAGTGCTACCTCATTGTCCAGGGATCTAAAAATCCTGAATTTAGCATTATTTCAATTGGTTTTATATAGTAAAATGGTGCTTTCAGGAAAACAAAAAAAACCTGAACTCCAGGCAAATGCCTGAAAACTTGTACCTATGTATCTTAAATGATTCATGGTAGCTGTTACTTGTTATTTATCTATTCAAACAACATCAATATCCACACATTGATTTTCCTTACTACAATTCCTTTTTAAAAAAAGATTTATCTGCAATCTCACTTAACAGCTTGCTAACATACATGTATATATAAATATCTATCTTTCTTTTAATCATAAATGTGTGAAATGTTTAAATTATAATACAGAAAATATTCAACCCAAGGACATACAAATCTAAATATGGATTATCATTACATAACATGCAGTTCGAAAAGATCTAAGAGGATTAAAGGTAAGTTATTGATACATTAAAATAAACATGTCCGAATAAAATGCTCTTTGAACTATGACCTTTGTATATACATGACTGTAGATCCATATCATACAATAACAGATGTTAATATCCAATATCATGCTCAAGTACATGTATCATGATGTATACATGAAGCATCTGTTATGAATTTCTCATCCAAAGAAATAGTTATCTTTATTGTCTTGTTCAGCAGATACTGTATGTATATGTATATAGTTCATCAATTAGTATTGTATAGGAGATACTTGATTATATAACTAATTAATTAGTAGTATTTGAATTACAACTACTGATTTTAACTGAAGTATATGCACAAAACTTTATGACAGAACCCCTCCTCCCTGCACCCCCTCCACCACCACTGTTTACAATGTATTGATTGCAGCACGGTAAATGTATTAACTCATTGAACAAAGACTGACTGACATAGAAAATCCATGTACATGTGTATCATTTTATACATTCAATAAATACATGTGCTGAATATGGTTTGTGTCAAATCCCTTGATAAAGACACATGTTTTAAGGATGATCCATTGGTCTTAATATAGGGCAATACTTTGAAAGTTGAAAATTCATGAAAATACTCAGCTGAATTATACTAAAGTATCTATAAATTTTGCAGTGCAATGCAAAAGAGGCAGGAAGAGAAGTTTTCTTATAAAACAAATACTCCAGTGCATTTATAACAACTGAATTATTGATATCTCTTGTTCTGTAACATACAATGAGTATATAAATGCTCCTGTTTATTATAATAATGCCCATTCACCATCCAAACAATAGAAGGGACTTAAGACTGTTTCATAATTTAACCTCTTGTGCACGGTCAATCTACTGAGTAAGTATGCTGGTAATATCCCCTCTTAATGCCCCTGCAATGTGAGTCTGAAATATCCCCCATTATTTCTTGCACAAAAATAAAACAAAAGGCAATTATTTACATACAGATCAATGACAGAAACTCTGTAAAATCCACACTATCCCCCTGCATTGTCAAAGTGATATGGGCTCGAAATTACAACCAACTGGGGCATATATTAAAGTCTTACCTTTTCTCTCTTGGCAAGATTTGGATGAACAAATTTCCTATATATAAAGCTTGATCCTCTAGTAACAGGTGATAGTAACCAAAATACAAATATCATCTTTATTTCATAGTAAAATGGAATCCTGAAAAATCATCAAAAACAAGAAATGGGTCATTTATCATGGCTTACAGGTCAGATCACAATATCTTTTTATTAAAGGGAGTAGGTCTATAATGGACGATTTGTAATACCATTAATAATTATGATGGTATTATACTATTTTTTAATATAATAAGTGAAAACAAACCATGAAAAAATTACATAATTATGGATGTTGTTGGTAAGTGAAAGACATGTGATCTTCCATTTGATGACATGTATCAATATATCTTTATAGAGCAGATGATAAAAATGCTCTTGATTCATAATAAATCACTTTAGAACTCAATCCAGAAATATTTTTGAAGATTATCCAAATGACATATTTATATTTTTTTTATCAAGCTTTTTAAAGTCAAGGCCCCTGTGACCTTGACCTTTGACCCCAAAATCAATAGGGGTCATCTACTAATCATGACTAACCTCCATGCCAAATATGAAGACTGTGGGTCAAAGGAATCTCAAGTTATTGGGCGGACAAGGTTTTTTTAGTCAAGGCCCCTGTGACCTTGACCTTTGACCCAGTGATCTCAAAATCAATAGGGGTCATCTACTAATCATGACTAAACTCCATGCCAAATATGAAGACTGTGGGTCAAAGGAATCTCAAGTTATTGGGTGGACAAGCTTTTTAAAGTCAAGGCCCCTGTGCCCTTGACCTTTGGCCCAGTGACCCCAAAATCAATAGGGGTCATCTACTAATCATGACTAACCTCCATGCCAAATATGAAGACTGTGGGCCAAAGGAATCTCAAGTTATTGGGCAGACAAGCTTTTTAAAGTCAAGGCCCCTGTGACCTTGACCTTTGGCCCAGTGACCCCAAAATCATTAGGGGTCATCTACTAATTATGACTAACCTCCATGCCAAATATGAAGACTGTGGGCCAAAGGAATCTCAAGTAATTGGGCGGACAAGTAAAAACCGACAGATGGACGGGGAGAGGTCCGGACAAGCTGATTCCAGTATACCCCCCTTACAACTTTGTTGTGCGGTGGTATAATAAGTGAAAACAAACCATGAAAAAATTACATAATTATCATTATGGATGTTGTTGGTAAGTGAAAGACACATGATCTTCCACTTGATGCAATGTATCAATATATCTTTATAGAGCAGATGATAAAAATGCTCTTGATTCATAATAAATCACTTTAGAACTCAATCCAGAAATATTTTTAAGATTATCCAAATGACATATTTATATTTTTTTTATCTGAGATGCTGCAGAGCTAGGATGTCATATAACATAAAATATTTCAATCATTATCAATGCTATACTAGTAGTTAGTTTATAAGGATCTTTAAAACTATAATGAGCTCTGTGAACTAAATGCATTCAATGATTTTAAAGATACAGTTTTTGCACACATAGATTCAATCTGGAAGTTTCAAAGCTTTAAAAGGGAAATAAATTTTATTCAGTAAAACTAAATGAGCTGCATCACGACAAAACCAACATAATGGGTTTGCAACCAGCATGGATCCAGACCAGCCTGCGCATCTAGTCTGATCAGGATCCATGCTGTTCGCTTACAAACCCTATAACAAGTAAAGAAACTAATAGCAAACAGCATTGATCCTGATCAGACTGCGCGGATGCCAGGCTGGTCTGGATCCATGCTGGTCGCAAACCCATTATGTTGGTTTTGTCGTGACGCGGCTCAAATACTATAGTTAGTCTCAATGACCTACAATCGTAATGAGGATATGTGAAAACTTAAATGTGATATGATAACCATATCTATATGTGTGAAGTTTCTAGAGAATACCTACTACATAACCATTACAGCACTAAGGGAAGTTTCCAGTATAAACCTTTAACAGTTATGGTGATAGAGCTTGCAAGCAGTTACCAAAGTTTGTAAGTAACAACTTCCTTTTTACAGACATTTATTAGACATGAAACAAAATTACTTGCTTTAAGTCAACTTATGCAGGAGTGGACTAAACTTCCTGATCAAATTGTGAACAATGAACCAAAACTTAAGTGAATAAAATTCTTGGATTTAATTTTTTTTTATAAATACTGACATGCATATCATATAATTCTTTGACGTTCTTTGATAAATGTACATCATTATTTTTCTGCCAAATGAAAGCAAAGTTAGATAGATGCTGTCTGGTGAATAGGGGGAAAATAATAGATCCAACCTATGAGTTAATTGAAGGTTATTTAGATAATATAACACTCACCATGATAGAAACACGTCAGCAAAAGTTTCTGCTGCACAAAATAAAGCAAATACTATCCAATACATCATCCATTTTACCTGAAAAAACAACACAACAACAACACAAAATAAATACATCTAATCTTGTACATTGGACTGGTCAATCAAATTAGGCCCCACTGTGCCATTTTGAAACACAAATTTTCTGAAAGTTTATATCATAGATAAGTGGCTCAATTTTGTATTTGGATCCCAAGGATAATAAAACTAAATTAATGTCTTACTTATCAAATTCTCACACTGTAAGACTTTTTATTGACTCAAATGATCTGACTTCTACTGTAACTGAATGTCATAAATGATCCAAAATGTGTCTCTACAGTACAGACTACTGAAAATAATAATTCTATCTTCTGAACATATATTTTACATGGACATGTCCATCTTTCAATCTGGACATTTAGGAAAATTCAAAATACAGTTGACTCTCAATAAGTCAAAATCGCTTTACTCAAAAGTCCGCCTTAGTCGAATTATTTCTAAAGTCCCGTCAAATTTCCTTCTTTATCTTTGTATTTTAACTCCGCTTAGGTCAAATTTTGACTAACCGAGACTCCTGTTTAGTCGAAAAGAAAATTTGGTCCCGTCAATTAAAGTCCAACATATTTTCATCTAAATTAGTCGAAGTGTGAAAACAGCAGACTGATCAAAGGTCGGCGACATCAAGGTGAGATGTTGTCACTCGTGATTGTAATTTTTAATTGCCGGTCATCATGTATTATTAACACGTCGTAAAAGTGACTTTAATCCGTTTCAGGACTTAATTGTTTTTAAATTGGTTTTTAATTAAATTAAAATTTGATAACATTTCCTTAAGAAAGTTTACTCGTGCCAGTCTGACGGGGGTTAGTCAAATAAAAGCCTAGGTATTGGTGTGTGTTATCAACGTAAATGACATATGTATAATTAATGTTCTGTCATATTGCATACATTAATGTGAACTTTCGGTTCACGATAGTTGCTAATTTCGTTTTCGTCCGATGATCAATTAAATCAAATATAATTGCGTGTTTATGTTTGACATTAATATACATGTATTCAATTTTGAATTTATAATTTGTAGTTGTGAGCGATTTACCGTCATTTCATTGGTTAGATATTGCAGCATTGCCGCTAACAACAATAACAAACCTACTTCTTTGCGCATTCAATCAGGCACATGTATATACATGTACGAATGTCAACGTAATAGCGGTAGTTCCATGTTACTCGAAGTCCGTTTCTCTCGAAGTAAAATGCCCAGTCCCTTGGATTTCGAGTTACCGAGAGTCAACTGTAGTGTAATTCAAAATGGTGTGTCCTATTTAAAGGAATAAAGAACAGTGGAGACTATGATCAGACAACAAAGATGAGCAAGCTAATCTAGGTCTGCACTGATCATATAGGTAGAATGTGTTGTCTACAGGCAGGCTGTAAGATAAATACATTCTTATTTATAACACAATTATACAACATTTATAAAATATGAAGCATAAATAAGTATCTATAATAGGGCTGTCATTGATGGACAATTTTGAATCGATATATCGAGAGACAAATATCGACAATATATCAATATATCGACTTTAACAGTAAATACAATGAAAAACATTTAAATGTGTGTTATAAATTGGGATCATGGAGTTATGCATGCTTGTATTAGACTCAAATACTACAAACTAACAGAAAGTTTCTTTTTTCTGTTTATTTGTCACTGAAATTTGAAAACCGAGTTTAAAGTTCAAGTTAGCCTAGAAAACTGGAAAAAAGTGACTTCTCTTATTAGGCACAATTGAGAGGTATATTTTAACTAACAGAAATGAATAAATTTTAGCTTGTACCGATATTTGAAAATGTGTATAGATATTGTATCAGATGATGAATATCGATGATATATCAATATCGCGATATTCAATGACAGCCCTAATTACATACAAGTAAAATCTACACCAACCCATCAAATATAACTGAACTTGTACTTTCTTCAGTCATTATTGCACATAAATTTCCGAATTTCTATTTTTATCTCAAAGAGTATTATTTTCTTCAACTGGTTGTCATGCTCAAATAGCCATCCTGTTTACCATAGTAAAACACAACAATGCCACAGTTCCTCATTATTTCCTTACTTTTTATATTGAAATTTACTTGGGAGAGGACACTCATAAGCTGTCATAGTTTGTTAATATTGTTCATCATGCATAATGTAAATATATCGAATAAATATGTTTAAACCAACCTGTCAAATAAAACATGCTGTATATTGAATATTCCTTAATGTTTTCTGGACAGAATGTCTCTACATTATAATGCATTAGATTTCCTGATTTCCCTAATGCATCTACCTAATACCGAATATCTTTTTTTCTGATCTTTTTTTTGCTTTTTGGGGAGAAGAATGAGGGGATATTTTGTAAATCAAATGCAAGGTTCAGACTCATTTAACAGCTATGGTTGAAAATCTTATTTAAGCAGCATGAATGTAGTAAATTGATGAATTTACTTCATACTGAGGTTTCATTATTAATAAACAAATACCAGCCAGAAATCAATTTAATATCAACCAAAAGAAGCAAGGTTGCTCAAACCATGTTGCAGGGAACTTTACCTGTCTGTCAGGTCTATGAAACCTTGGTCATTTTTACTTGTTTCTTTATATAATTATATTTGTTTGTTTTAACTTGGCTTTATGTCATATCAATACAGTAATACATTATACAGTGTACCTGTAGCTCATCTGGAAACTTCCTGGTTTACAGCAGAGCTTTAAGAAGACCAAACATAACATATATGCCACTTATCAATAAAAGATCATTAACCTTCTTTAGGCAACTCATGAAATTATTCTTAGAGTCCCTGGAGGCCCTGGCAAGATTTGAAATTAACATACTTATGTTCATGTCATTATGTGTAGTGACACAAACCACCTGCACTCAATAAAACACAAAATTGAATCTTAATAATAATACAATCTTGGTACTTACATATTCTTTAACATTTTTCGTCTTCACAGCTTTATATGATGCATAGGCTGGGTACAGTGTCCCGAACACCAGTCTACAAAACAAGTACATAATAGGTATTAATGTATGTAAGGTGGTCAGGAGAATGGACACTGCGTGACGATGTATCACCCTCCCAATATATATACTATTCTCCGACCCATACTGGTCAACATACACAGTTACCAGTACAACCGTCAAAATGAACTTGAAACGCTTAGGTAATCTCCATACCAACTGTGCAAACCAGCATAGGCACGTCCAGAAATGTCTAACAAATGTCATAGTCCATATTATCTTATGTTTTCACTTTAAAATAATACAAAAACAGTATTTTTACATTCAATATAAAATTAACAAGTTCACAAGAATTCCAATGTTGATCCATATCCCTTTTACACCACATTAAATACCGTCATATCTTCTAAGACTGAATAATCCCGTTTTCATCAAATATACAATGTAACAAGTCCTTTTTAATTGAGGGCTCACTGTCCACTGCTTTTTTAAATTCCTTATAAATGTGTAAAACTAAAATATCTTATATCTAAAATGCATATTGCATGCATCGACTTATTTCCTCACATCTAAATGATACCTCCCACATAAACATCAATTCTTGTTATATAAAATCCATGAATCACACAGTATGATCTTATATGATTGCATTTAATGATCATATTATAGAAACAGTATCCTAACATTCCATATGTGTGTTATCATATGTGTTCACTCATGTAGAAACAGTTATTCTCATCCATCTACCTAAAGCTTATTGTAATAACAAACTTCTCAATACAATACATACACTGTCTACCTTCAACATTTATGGTAAACACTTAAAATTTCACAAGCAATTCCACATTCATTTTTGCTAAAACTTTAGTTTAATTACATATTCATGTTGTAAATTTATACAACCTCCATTTAAGTATTACATTTCAAGTCATTTCCTGGTTTGTCAAAACAGTCTCACACATGTAACATATATATGAATTATTCAGACAATGATTGTCTTCAGAGCTGCATCTTCTCTCACAGCTTAACAAATACTGCATTGAATTATTCCCGTCATATAAATCCTGTATTAACTATTTTCATCATACAACAACAATAACAACCAGACAGTTAGACTGTCTTAGCTGATAATTACACAACACGATTTTCAATAATTACCCAAAGATCTTCAATAAAAACCCAAAGATCTTCAATAAACACAAGTTTTTGCTCCAGAGGACCAACACAAATTTACTCTCTTACACAATATCCCTACACTCACATAATCTTCTCATCTCAACACAGAAAAAAAAACATATGTAACAATATGTGATACATAATAAAAAGCATCCATCAACAAAGATATAGACTAGACTGTACATAAGCAACTCCCTGGGAAAATATTTTCTAGAACATTTACTACAGGTATATCGTACAGCAGCTGGTGTTGGACACTGCACGCTGTAAAATAAATGCTACCTGTACAACCTGATAATTCAGAAGATTTTCCAGGCATTATGTTAGATTTATTATAGTTTTAAGTGTATGTGTGTACTAGACTCAACAATGCTGTTTACCATTCTGTTTATTATCAAACTTATCATAAAACATACAACTCTTTCTTCTCAAACACCTGTATACAGTAAAAAATAACCTTAAATTAAAGTGCATCTTACTTGCTAACTTTATAACAATAAAACTTTCATTATATTTGAAATGTTCATCAATGTCATTACTGCTCAATTTTTACATTTAGTAAATTATACTTAATTACGTAAATCTATAGAGCAGAGAACTATAAATACATGTATGCACAATATTTTACCTCTATTTCATTTTTTTGTCTGTCAAGAATTAATTAATCTAATTAATAAATTAAATTCTTGACAGAACAAAACAGCAGTCAAGTGTCTTAATCAATCTATAATACATTTTCTAATAAAAAAAAAAACCAAGCAAAAAAAATCAAACCATGAATTAAGGTTGAATCTCAGGTAAATGTAACATAAAAACAACAAAAAGGCCTTTCATTATAACATTAAATGTTAATACATTAATTTAACCAGGCAGACAGGTTGTAATGTACAAGTCCTGCTATTCAAATGGATTATATCCATCAAGCAGTAATGTTTTCTATAGGCAGCAAATAGCAAGTGGATAAAAAATTGATTTGGGTTTGGATAAGATCCTTACAAAGCAAGTATTTGTATAAACTTTGCTTACAAGGCGAATAGAAATAGACTTAAAATCCTACAAAAATAATAACAAATAACAAATTTATCTGCTGTAAAGTGACAAAAGGGACAAGCATTAGGGATAAATAAATAATATTTAGAGTATAATATTGTCATCTCTTTGACCAGTGATAATTTATGACTTGTGGTGATGTTTGAAAAACGATTTGTTCAGCCTTCCACAACTTTGTTGTACTTCACTGTCACAAATACTTTAAATTAATTAACAAACTTTCAGACAGTCACACAAGAATAAATGTTAAAGTTTTATTTAATAAAATAAACCTATTCTAGATTGCACCAATGGCAACCAAGACAAACATTCTATGAAACATATGCCTCTGGGCCTGCCTATTTCTTTACTTCTATGACAGGTTTGTAAAGGCCATACTCAAGTTGTTTTTTATTAAATATACATGTTCAAGCCTAGAAGCATAATTATGCATAGTAACTACAAATTTACAAAATAAAAAGTTCAGACTATGAAGTCAGTGAATCTTCAAAATACAAGCTAAACAACAGAAAATACAAACAGAACAAGAAGCTGATGCACTACAAGTATATACAATCAGAAATAAGTTGTAACGTTTATCACACATTCTGCTGAAGGAAATTGCTATTTGTTGTTTTTTGTCATATACTACAGCCAAGCAAATGTTGAAATAGATTTTTGCTTTCTTGTTGAGACATCTGTGACTGTTAGTGTGTTTGATAAAATTTCTTTCTTACTGTCAGTCTGAAGTTAATTACAGTCATTACTTCAGTAATTTGTTAAATTTTCAATCAATTTCAGACTAATGATGTCAAAATGTGATTGTTTTAGAATTTCATTGATTGAATTGACATGCAACTTTATTATTTCTTTGAAAATGGGTAACTGTGTAGATTAAACAGATTTATGTCTGGAGGCAGTAAAACTGTCAAAACACTGACATGGTTACATTACCTGTGATCCTGTATATGATTTTCTGATCTTTCACAGTTATTACACATGCAGATGGACTATTAAATACTGTTGGGTCACACCAACACTGTAATGGTTATGTAACAGTTTTCTAGCTTTACCAGTAGAGGAAATAACTTACATGACCCTTTGTGCATTATTCTAGGCACCAGATGTTACCTTAGTGGAATCATTGCATTCAGTCTGAATGCAATGATGATTCTGTAAGCTACATGTAGCCGAATAGCCTCCTCACATCAGAGTTCAAAGTATCCACAGTGCAAAATAAGAGTCAAACATAAGTCCACTGACAGTACTATTGAGATGAATTGCATCTTATCTGGTGGCACAGCTGCTGCATTAAGCCTTTCAAAATTGACTGGTTAATTTTCTTAGGTAAAATTCTACAGAATTTTATATTTTATGATAAATACACAGGTACATGTATATAGTTTTAACTACTTAACATTTATACTAACACCCCAGTTACACAGAGCCATCTGTGATTGATCGGTAGTTTTTTTTAGCCAAATTATGGAGTGAACCGATGACACCAATATCACCTATTGGTCACCTGTTTTCCACCTATCAACAGCTATTGGGGAAAGATAAGTTTTATCGGTGAAAAATTACTGATTGGGATTTTTATACATGTTTAAAATTCTCGATCGGTGAAAATATTTTACAAATAACCGACAGCAACCTATATCACGAGATATGCAAGCTCTTAATCACCGATATCGCCGAATATGAATCACCGGCCATATCTGACAGAAAGTGTTAAACCACTGATGACTAGCTATCAAACACCGATTAATCAGCGTTACGCCCGATTTACAAACGATCAAAACCGATAATATTTCAGCATTTTTACCACCGATCCAACCCCGTTTGGGTTTGCTTTCGGTCAACACAGAAAACCAGAAATAAAATCATGCATGACAACCGATCATAACAGCGAGTAAATTTAAAATCAAATGACCGATTGGGGACTGACCGTCTGTGTAACTGGCCCTTAACATATCACGGTTATAACAGCTGGTACTAAGGAAGCAGACATTATATTAAGGGCTGTCTATTGCCAGGCATTTTGAAGTGAGAAGGGGATACATTTTACATAATACGAGAGCAAATTGCTTCACAATACACCTATGCCTCCATAAATAATGGAATGGCTCTCTGTAACCATCACTATGTCAAGTCCCGACATAAAATTGATGATTTTTCAGCTTTTCTTGTGTTATTTTAAATTGATTTTAAAGTTATTTCATACAAAACAAATTCCTACAATGAGTCTCTGAACTTGATGAAGCAAAAATCTCAGCCAATAGTGTCATATTCATGATACAAAGTTATATTTTTTTTTCAGTTTTCTCCTGATTGAACAATACTACTTTACAATGCTTTTATGTAGTTAGATATTGATTAGGCTTCAATTTCAGCCAACAATGTAATGTCTTTTCTTGGCCATTTGAGTTTTGCATCACACTAGTCATTATCACTGCACAGTCTTTTTATGTTATCCACAACACAATGTACTGTCCATATTAATTATCAATATCACTTTTTATCAGGGTTCTAGCCCACAGTCATGTAAGTCAGGAATTTCTTAGGGCATGTTGCAAAAAAATTAAAATTACTGTGCAATTGGCTCGGCTTGAAATACTGAAATTAGCAGTAGTCTGATAGCCTGTGACTACCGAATTTCTCTTTGGGCTACCAATATTTCGCAGTAAAAAGCCAGACTTGGCTACCATATTTTAAAGGCAATTTAAACAACTGTTTTAGAACAAATGAATTGTGCTAGTGTAATATCTTCCATGCTAGTGAAATTTCAATCTGCTAGTCCAACCAGCCTAGTGATTCATTTTCAAATCAGAATTCCGTACACTGTGATTGCTTGAAGGGGAGAATATGTAAGCAATATGAGCTTAAGAAGTATCTGCCAGTTTTGCATTTAAGTAATTTATGACTTTTATTTGAAAAAAAAAAGAGTTTTCAATAGAGCTTACACATCTAAATCAATGTAATTTATTACCTTTTACATGTGTTTACAAAATCAAAACAGAAGTAAAAAGCTAAATAGTTCCATAAATGTGTATATCTTATTATTCTTTACACTTATTCTTTAACCTTATTTTGTTAGTCATGGAACACAACAAAATATCACAAAAACAAACTTTTACATCACAGATATTCAGTTACACAGCATTATTCAAGGATATTATATATATATACATTGAAGAAAATTATAGTTTGCATGCATTGCTCCTTTAATTATTGACTGACAGCAATTTTACCCCCACAACAAAAATCACACCATACATATATATATGAGCCATCTTCATGCAGGTACAGGATACTCCAGTTTTCACCCTTTAGAAACATCACTAACACACAGTGCAATCAATGGCATTTTCAAAAATATCCAATGACCTGCCAGTCATATGTTTAGATTTTTCACAAAATTTATCCAAGTTTCTTACTTGTTTGGCACCAACTGTCAATGCTAGTTTATTAACTTTTTCACCTCCATTAATAGGAGAGTCAAAAGTACAAACAAAGCTACCGAAATGTTTGGTTAAGGAAGAAAGAATTACAATGACAGAGAAATATCAAAAGTTCAAAAATATCACCATGTCTGTGGTAATGATATATTTTACCGTGGCCATCATTCAAATATTTTCCCTGCCCTCTAAACAATAATTATGAGTGTTTATATCAGTGTTAAGGTTAAGACAAAAAAATACTTTATTTTAAATTTCTTTTTCCTAATCAATAATTACATGTCTGAATAATTTACATCCAAAATCAATCTATTTCGGGCAACACATCTCTATTTTAAGTTCAATTCACATCAATCAACAATTGATTTTTTGTTTAAAAGCAAACAAATCATATATTTTTTAAAGTTTAAACCCTTGAATGGTGTCTAACACAGCAAATATTTTCATTGAAATATATGACAGTCCAAGAATTCTAATGCAGATAGTATTCTGGAAAAATTGGCAATGGAGTTAGACTTCTAGTTTCACTTTTTGCAAGTTTAATATAGATTAATATGCTAATTAGAGTTTGTTTTCCTATTTATTTCAACTATTTATTGTGTTTGCAACTGAAAAAATAAACACCTGTAATACAGCATCAGTATTTGACTGTTTAAATTAGTTTTGTTCTCAGTTTTTGTTATAACTTACTGCAAGTAATCTAAATCATGTTTCTTACTGTTAAAAGAAAAAAAAAAGATGCCCAATAATCCTTCTCCCTTATCAACTCCTTGTTCAACAAACAACATCAAAGGTATACGCCACTAACTAAAGCCACAAATGACACAATCATACCACAATAACTGAAGATTTGTCTCATACAACATGCGATAACCTGATGGCTAGAACCTAAATATCAACACCTGACACCAATCAGACATCATGAAACTTAATCAATTGTTAAAATCATATAGTTCCTCCTAACTGACTAATTTTGATCACATGAAGTCAAAGGCTACTATCTCCCATAAAGTCTATTGATCCATTCACATGCATCTTAAAGCATTGCCCTGACTTAGTTAAACTTATAGTCAAATGTTAAAGCACATATTGTTTAATCTCCTAATAAAGTTAACACTTAGAATTTTGCAAGGACTACTGCCTTATTTTCTATGCTTTATATGTAACTACTTGAAAAAGTATGCGTAGATCCCTAGTTTAACTGGTTGGAGACCTGACGATAAAAAATAAAAATAAAATAAAAAGTAAAGAATTTACCTACTTATAACTTTGTGATACGAGCCTTTTTGTAGGGCAAAAACAACAATATATCCATTGTCTTTGGTCAATTCCATGATAAAAAATAATAAAATATGTTAAAACAATAAACATACTCACTATTGAAAACATTGAATACATTAAACATTTTCTACATACCCGGTAAATAAATGTTTAACACAAAATGGGGGGGGGGTGAAGTGTCTCAATCAAAAGGTCGTCAGAAAGTGGATGAATTTATGGACTTTTATAGAAATGTGGTTTTTTGAACCAGTAAAATGTTATGTTTTATTGCATGTTAAATGTAAATGAGTTAAATAAATTATTACATGTTTTTTTGTTTCTGAATTATTTACTAAACAAATATTTACTGGTTGGAGACCACCAAACCCTGACGACCTTTAAAATGCATGATTTTTTTTTTTATTTGTTCAGTGGTTCAGTCGCTTTTATATCAACAGTGACTGCATGTTTGGTCTATAATTAAGTAAGTAAATTTATTTCAATTTTCGTTCATGGTAATATTTTTTTTTTCAAGAACGTTGACATTGAAAATTTGGACGCCAAGAGTGTATTACCTGACCTCTTATACTATCTATAATCATTTGCAAAGTAAATAACAGAATATCCAAAACTTCAGCATTTGCTGCTGAAATATTTTATATCACATTAAAAATGAAAAATAAAAACACCAAAGCTTTTATTAAATTAAATCAGCATCATGGACATATCTGTCCGGACACATGGTACTGATGTGTGGACAATTTAGGTAATTTTGATACCCTCCTTCACAGGCCTCAGATATAAATGTCAACATAACCAGAAATAAACAAACTAGTCTGTTAGTTATGAGAAGAACCTAGCAGTTCTGTGTCAAATTTTCAAATCTCTAGCTTTAACATTTTAGCGAGCTCAACGAGCTAGCCCGAAGGGCCTGCTCGCAAAGCAAGCTTTACGGCAACGCGAGTACCTTTTGAAAACTTTCGTCTGAAGTACCGAATTGGACACATCGCAACTTTTTGAATTACAAGATAACAATAAAAGCCGATGTACTCTGAATGAAAACGGAAGCGTAGACTGGTGTCCTGCGCACTTATATAGGAACAATAATAGAAAGGAGGAACCAGAATAAACGGAAGCAGTGTATAAAATACCGAATGACAATTTTAAAACGGAAAATGTAAAATAAAAATGGATGATTATTTTAAACTATCTTACGGTAAAAAAAAATCGAGCTTGCTTTCAGGCTTTGCCTTTTTCATATTAAAATCTGTATGGAAAAATGTTAAAAAAGTGTCCGGTTGGTGGTCCCTGACCAGCACTCTTAGAAAAGTCTGTAAATTGTCCTTTAATTAAAAACTTATTAATTAAATAATACTAAAAATAATTAAAATAAACACATAAAAGCATTATTTTGTTGGCTTATTTATTTTATAGAAAAAAATTGGATATAATAATAGCGAGCTCGACAAGCTGGCCCGAAGGGCCTGCTCGCAAAGCGAGCTTTACGGTAACGCGAGTACCTGCTAAGTGATGGTTTTGAAAACTTTCGTCCGAAGTACCGAATTGGACACATCGCAACCTTTCGAATTTAAAGATAACGATAAAAACTGAGGAATTCTGACTGAAAATGGATGTGTAGACTGGTCACCCGCGCACGTCTATGGGAACCATAATTGGACAGGAAACCAGAATAACGGAAGCTGTCGATAAAATATCCAATGAAAGTTTTAAAACGGAAATGTAAAATGAAAATTGAAGGCGCCATTTTGTTTGAAAAATCTGATAAATAAAAACAATTTTTTGTCGAATTTTGTTGTGAAAACTATCTAGAATGAAAGAAAATGGTCTAACTAAGAAAATGAATCCGAACACCAATATCTTTTATTTAGTCGTTAACGCTGTACAGACGTTTAAAATATTGTTTACGTGACGTCACAATGTAGCGCCAAACAGCACGTGCAAAACAAACAAATCAAGTACGCTATTTTAATGTCACAAACGTTTTAAGTTTTACATTTATTTCACTTTTAAGAATCTTTATTTCGCTTGAAAAATTATAGAGTGAAATAAAATAAACAAAGTTTTATCAACATTGTCAAAAGTCGTTATTCATTTAACGACAGGGGCGGAGCCATATTTAACACAGTACGTGTAACGTCACATGCACTCGTCACTGCATTTGAAATAAAAATGAGCGATTATTTCATACTATTTCACGTTAAAAGTACATCGAGCTCGCTTTGTGGCTTTGCCTTTTTCATATTAAGGTGAAGTGTCTTACTGATTTTGGGAGGTGAAGTGTCTGGGGGTGAAGTGTCTTGCTACCAAAGATTCTATGTCTTATAACTGTTTAAGACCTTACCTTCTGCAAAACATTCAACATTATTTTGTTTAAGAAGTCATAAAAAATCAAACTTTGTGGTGGGGTACAGCAAAAACTGTAAAATTTAAAAGCCAAAAGGCAAAGTAAAAAACAACAAAAACATAGCAACAAATTTTCAAATTTCTATCTAATATTGTGAACAAATATAAAAGTCTGAAAGTCTTAATCAATACTTACATAACTACTCTCGAAAGAATTGCAGAAACCATTTTTGAATAGGTTTTGCAAAAGAAACTTGCAATCTTTTTACGTCGCACTGATACAAATTCAAATTTAATCGGCAGCCATTTTATGACGAATGGATCATGTGACTTCCAAGCTATTATCACGTACAACCGTAAAACCGGTGTATGGGATAACAGAAAGCGGGAAAACCGATAAATCGTATATTTAAGGAAAAACTTAAGATAAGATGTTTCTTAAATATCACTTAAGATTTTTCTTAGAAAAAAACGCTGATTTTAAGATTTTCTTATTTATAAGGTCATATATAAGGATAAAATATGATAAACAAGATCAACAAGGAAAGGCGGCGTTCAATGAACGCAACCCCCATATGACCCAGCAACAAGAACCAATGGCAAGGAGCAATAATTTAAGATAATATTATGATGTATATTGAATACGGACCCAGCTCCAAATTTTTTCATGCAAATTTCGACTGTAAATAATATTTTCTTTTTCATTCTTTCGGTTATGATGTGGTGTCCGTGGAACTTATGTTTTCTTCTCATTTTAAATTTATATAATTTATTTGCATGTATTAATCTAATGGTAATCTACATTTCACAGCACCAAGATTCACGGAATAAAATTTACAAAAGGCAATGATAAATAAAGGTACAGTACAGTATCAATTTACCGTACAGTACAGTTCTTTTCTTTAATTACGGCCACAAATTAAAGTTAAACTTCAAATAAAGGTATTTGCTATGAATTTAAGTCAAACAAGAGAAAAGTTTAATAAGCAACGGTATATCAGCCCTGTTGTTAAAATCTTAGTAAAAAACGTTTATAAACACACCATGTTTTTTTTTGGTGGGGGTGTTGTTGTTGTTTTTTGTTTGTTTCTTTTTACTTCACCACTTGACAATAAAAACTCTCTCTGTTGCATTATTTGTCTAAGTATAATGTTATATGGCCGGATTTTAATTAATAGCATTTTTTTTTATGTTAGTAAAGAAGACACAGTCACTTACAGTATAGTTTATACTTTGATTGCAGCGAACGTATTAAAAGTGCACTGTTTTAATTGCAATCAGAGACTTGAATATAGCTCTGTGTTGCAATTAAAACCATGGACAGTGTAAATAAATATGTACATGTATATTACAATATGCTGCAAATCCCTCATGTTTAACTTGTCAGCAAAGTCTCTCTGCAAAGTATACCGACCCTTCACTCCTAATACATCTTTTGCTGTATTAAAAACCCGTATTCAATGACATATCAACAAACATTTGAAAGTTTAATATATATATATATATATATATAAACTTTTCATGAGCAGATAATGTATCGCATGATAAAATTATAACATTTTGATATACCAAAACCAAAGTACGAGATATTTTTTATTCTGGATGAGAATCTAGCCTCCAGACCATACATACACGAAATAGCAGGCCCGGATCCACCTGGGCCTTAAGGGGCTAAAGCCCCTCAAACACCTTGGCCTACAAAAATCTATCAAATATAGCATATTGCGGGTAAATATTAGCAAAAACTGACTTAAGATAAATGTAAGTCGCTAAATCCTTGTATATTGGAGCCTGGACCTCTGCTGGGTTTCCCGTCAGTCAAAACACTGTATGTTGTCTTGGTTAGGTTCTGGTTGTTTAAAAGGATCCAAAACATAAAAAGAAACACCATGTAGCAGTTCTACTTAATATTATTATACTGTATATATAAAACACCTGATATGTTACACATATTTTATATCATGATCATGTCCATTCCACTTCACAAACTACTCCTCTCCAAACGTATGATACAAGGTGATTAACAACAAGGTGACCTGTAAAATACATTACAAATCCTTACTTTATAACTTGCAATACAATACAATCTCTGAAAGAAATCATTCATCTTCTCAAATAAATAATACATAAACATTAAAGGATACCTTTCATATAAAGTAAGTGGAATCTAGTGGCTTACACTCTTATTAACTAAACCTTAACATAGAAGGTTGAATATTACAATTTACAAATAAAGTTATCACCTATTAAAAACAATATAGTCACATCATACATGTACAATAACAATAATTTAACTCACCAGTGTATGGCACTGTCCACAATTATAAATAACACCTGCATAAACTCTCTCAACCGCCTCCTCACACTGTGACTATCAGTAAAACTGTAAATTTAGAGGTTATATTAAAACATGTGATAAGATATTGAAGATATCAAGTGATATTTAGATTTGTTAAAGAAAGTAGTCCCGTACCGCCATTTTGATAGTTTCATGTACATAAATTCTATGTATTAAATAAGTTACCAAAAGCTCACGATTTAATTAACACTCATTACTGAAAATGGATGTAAACAACAGTAGGTCAAATTATACCTCTATACAATTGAAGTATTTTCTATAGCAGGACCAATTTTAAAAAGCATCTGCCTGACTGTCTGGAAAATCCTTTTTTAATAGTTTTACCATAGAAATCAGTAAATATTAAGTTGTTTTTCTTTGACTTTTGCAAAAATAAATGCAATTTCAACATAATTTTAATAAAGTCGGAAACTTTGTGAAAAAAAATGTAGAATTTTCATTTCAAAATGTCCAGACGCCACCATTTAATATGTAAATTTCATTTTTTTCCTAGGGGAGGACCCCCAGACCGCCTACAAGGGGGAGGGTTTTTTTGACTTTCAAACACAAGCACCCCCCACCCGTCAAAAATTTGTGGATCCGGTCCTGATATAGCGCATCCTTTAACCATACCCCGTTTAGATAGCTGTCACAAAATTATAGCCGAGATGTTCCGATTGTGCATTCGGAAAGTTCGGAATTTATCCATGACAGAAATTTCTGACACGATTGTCAAAAACAAATGTTGAAACGTCTGCCCGGTTTAATCAAATACTTTACAATGCCATATTTAATACACTACCCCATTGTGTAGACGGCAAAATTTATATTTGAATAACCTTTCTATATCAAGTCTTCAAGAACTAAGTAATGTAAGTATCTACATATTTCCAAACTCCAAAACACTGGTGTTGGGGTAGTCTAATAAACTTGACGTTACAGACTTGTTATAGTTTTATGTCAGTCAAGCCTGACGTCTAATAGTTTTTGTTCATAAACGCATAGCATTATAAAGAATGCAAAAAATCTGGGTATGATATAGCCGGTAGAGCCTGGTGAATGCTGGTAGAGCCCCTATGAATGCCGGCAGAGCCCCGGAGGATGACGATGGAGCTAGGGTTGATCCTGGTAGAGCCCCGATAAAGCCCGGTTCATTTAAAAAGAATCACTACAATTTGCAATGATTGCACTTTTTTGTATTAAAACCCTTACCATTTCCCTTCTATCCAGTCTTGCAAAAGATTTTTCAGCAAATCATCATGAATTATGTATCAATGTAATCATGTTCGCGCGTTTTCAATCCACCGGGGTTCTACCGGTGCTCTGTCTGGATCGTCCTGGACTCAGCCTGGATCGACCGGGGCTCTGGCTGGGTCAACCGGGGCTCTTTTGGCATCATCAGGTATCGACCGGGAAAGCACCGGCATTAACCATAGCTTCACCTGGGCTCTGCCTTGATGATCCGGAGTGCATCCTGTGTGGTTAGTTGGGAATTACCGTAGTGCTGCCGGGGTTAGTGTGACCGCAACAATTATTCACCCCGGATCATCCCGGTAACTCACAGGTAACTTACCTTGATGGTCCTGGGCTCTGCCGGGAGTAAGGGAGACCACAACTTTATCTTCTTTTCTTTCAATTTCATGCTCAATCATTAACAAAATCTCTCCAATCAATTTAAAATAAAATAAAAACATCAATCTATTTTTGTCTATCTGCCATACTGGTTAAGTAAAGCGCTTTACAGATTGATTCCAAGTTTTTGAAGGAAAAAATATATTCAAACACGCTGACGGTGCATGGGCAATTATTTCGTTAAAAAGATATTCCTTTAGAAACTTCTGACTCATTTAAATTAGCCAATCCGATTTCGCGCACTGTATGGCGCAATTTGTTTATCGGCTGTATAAGATATTTAATTAAATAAGAGGATTAAATCATAACAACTAACATGGAAGTATAGTAAAATATTTTGCATGAAAACTTGGTTTATTAGGTATACATATATAACGATTCAATGATTAAAATTAGTCAATTTTGACCAAAGTAAACATGGGTAACAACTAACATGGTAATATGCCTTAAATATGAATAAGCCATGATACTTATAAATTTCCTGAAGAAAATAAAAATATTAGCATTTTCAGGGTAAATTTGGTTCTCTGATACCAAAAGGCACCACCCAACTTGTTATGTTCAACATCATTGGACATACATGTAGCATAGCGTTCATAAAATAAATCTGAAGGTCAAAGGTCAAGGTCTTTGAAGGAAATGCTTGTCCACAGCAAAACTGATACAGTCTTGTATTGAGTAGAGTTTATTTAAAAGGGATGTAATGTTCATTTAGTTAATATCCATTCTGTTTTATATCTACATGGGTGCAAGTTTTCTGGCATATGCCTGAAGCTCAGGTTTTTTTGTGACAAATTTCATTATGTTTTACTATTAGATTATGTAGGAAAATGATCGTGAATAAAGGTTTTCAGTGTTTTTTGTTCGAATTTACAACTTGCACCCATGTATATATTTATTATGTTGTATCATCATAATGTGACTTGATCTTTTCAATAATAAAATGAATTATCACAATTCATCTATGTAATTGTATTATGGAACCATCTCTAGCATTGAGGGATTTTAATACAACTTGGCACAAGTTTCGCTTTTGGGAAGTGAATTGATTGCAGCAATATTTAGGTCCCTGTGGACTTGAAAATGGGAGCATGTTGTCATGTTTTTGTTAATATTTCAGATCACTATAAAATGAGCCAAGAGTCTGGTCAAGGAGACAAGAAGGGCCACTCTGTATTGTTACGGAAGGGGTCCTCAAGCAAGATGGCCTTGAAGGAGAAGATTGTAATAATTTATGAAGCTTTTTTCCAGGTAAGAAATCCAAACAATAATGAACCATTTTCAAAAGTGATTTTTAACTTTTTTAGAATAATATCATAATTATCAGTTTGTAATTATCAGCATGATAGTTTAAAGGTATAGAAAGAAAAACTGAGTGAAAGTTTTATAATATGTGGTTTCTTGTAACCAAAAATTAATTTTTTTATTGATTTGTATCCTAGGGTGAAGATCCATCAGCTGGTAATCCAAATTTTTGGGATGAATTTTTCTTGCTGAAGGTAAGTTGTTTTGTTCAAAATTTAAAGAAAACTGTGTTTTGTATAAAGTTTTAAACATTATAATAGGGTAGATATAAAATCTTGTATATTGTAAATCCATTCAGATAAGTAAAACTGTGTCAGGTACATTCATGATGCATAATATCATATTTTTTTTTTCTGATAAATTTATGCATACATGATGTGTTAAATATATTAAATTTTATAGATTAGATCCAGTGAAAAAATGAGTCCTTAATATATATTTTTTGTTAACTTGTTTCCATTTTAGGCTAATACAGTTTTCTTAGAGTCTGAATGTGAGAAGCTGTCAGGGGAAGCACTTGCTTCATTGAAGGTAGGTACTAGATAATGACATATTTGAATTCAAAAAAAATAACAAGAACAACTATGATAGGAAAAGTATTTAAGTTTATTATTTCTATTTTCACTGGGTTTGATATATACCTGTATAATACAATATATATAATATTGTTCATATGATTTCCTGTAGTTTCCTTAAACACTGGTTGCTGGTGGCAACTTGTTCTACCTATGTGATCAGTGAAAACCATCATCAGTCACAGACCAGCTGTCTGTTCACACACACTATATACTTTCTGCACAATTGTAATATTTCACTTTAAATATCTGATTCTGACAATCAAAAAACATTAACTTCTATGTTCTGTGGAATATTCAAGATTCTATTTCTAATTTTATGTAATAGATTTAAAATTTTATTGTTCAAGTAAACTTCATCAATTAGAAAAAAATAATGTTGTTGTAACTCTGATTACTAGTTACTGAAGATATTCATATGAAATATGATGAAGTCATATATTATAATGCATTATTTCACTATTTCCTGTTTCATATTGTATTCTAAAATGATGTTAAATGTTATATATTTTCAGGATAATTTTAACCTGATGTTTTTGAAAGCTGTAGAAACACTAAAACAGGACAATCCAATTAGAACTGCCAATGCTATACATGTAAGTAGTGTATACGTTATTTGCTGGGTTTCATTGTCAAAACTAGAAATGCTCTTTTGTTTATTTATAAAAAAACTAAGTTTAGAAAAATGATAAGGTCTTGGTCAGATTATGATGTAATTAAAAGTTTTTTATGTACATTATCTGATACAATTGTAACACACCTCTGTGTCCAGTAATAAAATAATCCATTCATTAATAAACTTAATGGTATATTTTACCTCTCGACAAAAAAATCAGAGTTAAACTAATAACCTAATTGCTTGGTAATGTGTAAGATTTGAATAACTTACACAATCTAAGCATATTAGAGATTTTCTTTTAGTGATATTTTAATTGGTGCCTGAAAAGTTGCCAAGAGTAAAAATTATTCATGAAATTACAGAATCAATCTTCATACCAAGGAGACAAGAATATGTCTTTATGCCAATAATGTTATGATTTATTTCAAATATCGTATATTTGATCTCAGACTATATTTATCAGCATATTCATCTATTTAATCAGACATTGTGTGCCCTTGTTCGTGGTATTTGCAAGAAGACATTGAAGGACTCTGGTTTTGATGTAATCAACATTATAATTGGTTTTGACTCAGCTGAAGCAGTTATTCAGGTTTGGTTAATTGCTGCCATTCATTCAGATTTTATTTGCATAATTTTAAGGTGTGTTTAAATAAAGAAGCTGCCTTGTATGGTAAATTTTACTTTGAGGATACAAATAGACTTGAACTTGTTCATTTATTATCTATTCCACTGTCTCGCTTGCCATCTGTAGACTGCAAAAATAGTGGAATGTTGAGGCATCTGTGACCTATGGACACATTTCCATTTAACAGAAAAAGCTCACTACCAACCTTTTTAAGTCAAGGAGGTGCAGGAAAATTTGGGTCCAAATTTTATACAGTCATAATTAAGGTGGTGAATTCCAAAGTATGTACATTTTGAAAGTAAAAAAGCTTTTTTTATGACATACAAAAAATGCTGCTGCTTTAGGACAGTTGACATACCAACATTATTGTCACTGCTTTTATTATCCTTTGCTTATGTATTGATACGATGTGTTTATGATTTAGTTAAATCACTAAAAGAAACCATTGGTGGTAATACAAGAATGAATCTTTTGTTTGTTGAACCATTCTTTTATATTTACAGTCATTGATAGAAAGTGTAAACAGATTTCTAAATGGAGACTACCCTATTGCATTAAAACAGCTGATCCTGAAATTTTTACTTGTTTTAGCATCTGTAAGTATGTAACTTAAAGGTAACATTGGATTTGTTTATTGTTTAATTGATAATTTATTTTTATGCTTTAGATAATGATGAGTAATTCATAGAGCAATTCTTATCTGTAATTAATAGGGAATTTTGATTATTAATGACTGAAAGGGATGTTATGCCTCAGAAAAATAGATTTAATTTACTGTAACAGGACACAAAACATAAAAGTTTTTGCAATATAAAGATAATAATATTTATTTTTTGGCCTTAGATAATCAGTTATGGATAAACAGATTGTAAAGGCAATGTCTCCGTCAAAATAGTTGAAGGGTGAAATGTGCAAATTCATATTACAGTGAAACAATGCTGCCATATTGTTTCCTATATTTTCTGTTATGTATAGTAAGTTTGACGCAGGATATTTTATGAGTTTGACAATATTTATTTACAATACTTTGCTTTGAAAAAAAATATCATTGATTAAGTGTGTAAGAATTGATTTATTTATAGGTAACGGACAACATCAGTCAGAATACATTGTTAGAGTACATCTTGATAAACAGTGTGTATGAGTCATTGGTACAGATATTAGCTAATCCTGTATCCAGGCAAACACTTGGTGTTGATGCTATACTAGTTCTTACACTGCTTGTACAATATAGGAAATATGAGGTAAATAAATACAATACAGAAAATATGAGGTAAATAAATACAATACAGAAAATATGAGGTAAATAAATACAATACAGAAAATATGAGGGAAATAAATACAATACAGAAAATATGAGGTAAATAAATATAAGAAATATGATGAAAATAAATACAGGAATTATGAAAGTAAATAAATAGAGAAAATGCAAGGTAAATATAGGAAATTTGAGGTAAACAAATATAAGAGATATGAGGGTATTAAACACAAGAAATATGAGGTAAATGAATATAGGAAATATATGGTGATTTTAAAAAGTAAATCTAAGGTGAATGAACATAAAGAAAAATTTTATGAGGTAAGAAAGTATAGAAAGATTGATTGTATGTATAGAATATTGGACAGTTTATACAGGTTGCTAATATTCTTTTTGTTACATTAATTTTGAATTTATATAATTCTAGGAATTTTATCTGAGAATTGTTATATCTAAATCTATATATATGTATATAATTGACAGAGTGTGGGTAGTTCTACTCAGGTGCCTGTTTGTGCCTGAAATAATGCACGGAAGAGCACCTGAGATCTTCCTCCACCAGGAAATGTGGAAAGTTGCCATATGACCTATACTGTGTTTGGTGTGACGTAAATTCAAATCGAACAAACCATAATGCATTAAAACAAAATCAATTAACTTATCATACAGGTGATTTTTATAACAAGTAACCTTTTAAAATCTTCTACTAAATGGCAGAAGGAAACAACAAATATAAATATATATAATTGATTTGATGTAGATTTTGAAATTTCATCATATTTGTTATTATTTCAGTCTGCAAATCCATATATTGTGAAGTTATCCATACTGGACGATGAATTAGCTCTAACTGTAAGTCTTTATTGTCTTCAATTCCTTTATATCTCAGTTTCTTGTGTACAAATATTGACATTATACATGTAAGGAAAACCTGTGACCCCCCTGGATGGGGCCAGTTTTGACCATAGGTCTATACTTTGAAGAAGAAAAACTTGGTAGAGGTCCACTAGACAATGTTTCATGCCAAATATCTAAGCTCTAGCCTTTGTGGTTTCAGAGAGGTTTTACTATATAATGATATTTTTTAGAACTTATGAAGGTTCTGAAGTAAGTAAACAATATTTAGATTCTTATTTATTTAGGTTTTTTATGTGATTAAATTAAAAAATTTAAAATTGATTCATCAACATTTGATGTGAAACATTACCATTTCTTTATTGGTAAAATTATTTAAGTGTACAACACCATGGGTTTAGAGATGATTCTTGTCTAAAATAGTATACAAAAAGGAAAAAATTGTAATGCTATAAATAGTGACAAACAAAATATAAAATGATTTTAAATTGATGTATAGTGACTTATCATTGTCATAAACTAAATGCTGTACAGGAGTTTAATTTTCTGCACAGACCCATTTTTCAACCAGTGCTGGATTTATTTAAACTTGTAAATGGGAAATATTGTACATTATACAATGGCTGGATAATGTGATAGAAAATGGCTGGATGATACTTAGTATTGATGTTTTTTTGAATGATTTTTTTTATCATTATCATATACCCATATATATGTTACAGGGTTATGCTGAGGTGGTTTCAGTGGCATTGTCTGATTTTAACAGGTGAGTATTTTAAATCTTTCTTTTTTGTAAAATTCATTCATATTTCATTTAGTTTTGTTTCATTGAAATATAAATGGAACTATTCAATCATGATAATTACAAAATGCAAAAGGACATTGCTGGTAAACTTAATTTTAAATGCATTTACCCAATATATATTTATCAATGTTTTATTGAATAAATGTAGAATAACAAAATTTTGGTAAATTTATATTTGTATTAAATAACATGTGTATATTTTTGCAGGGATTATAAAATAAGAAATTCAGAACAGCAGACTGGTTGGTTTTCTACTCTAGCTAGCATGGTAAATATGCATATGTTTCTTATCACAAACCCAGATTTACTAAGACCAGAGGAGTATGCTTAACTAGTGGGTGTAGATTTTGGGCATTCTGTTCATTATTTCTGGTGTTATTGCACATTTGAGTATATTTGTATAACCAACAAAATGGCTTCACATGTACGATTGAAACTTTGCACATTTGAATATATTAATAAAGATCCAGGTTCTATCAGATAGGTAACATGCTCAGTGTCGTAACTGTGGGCTGCATGTGTCTTGTATAGTAACAAGATTAACCTCTCATCATTTGTTTTGAACCAAGATGGATCTGAATTGCTTCGTAAAATATTTATATATATACCAGTGGAAAAATGTTTTAACTGTCAAGTTTTAAGGTGGATAATTGTCTTTAATTTCTTTCTTTGTATGATGTATTTTAATGGGTTGGTATCAATATACTGTATCTTATGTATTTTTATTAAAAATTTAGGGTAAAAATGTCATTTTAGTGTGATTATGTCTTTTAAAGGGAGGTAATAGGAAATTCACTAACTTATTTTATTTGTGATTATGTACCAAAGAATTTGTTTGCTTTCTACAGTAAAAGTATATGTTCATGTTTTGTTGTTTAAAAAGAATATTGTAAATATTATTAAGAATACACATGTGGAGACTTTTCGGTTTGGCATTACATGATTTGTTTAAAACTCGATCTTATTTCATAACATTTACTGTTTGGTCTGTTATATTTGAACTTTCTTTCTTTGATAAGTGTTTGGAATGTATGATATAAATAAATTGTAATATATAAATAAAAACTATAGTATTTATAAAGAATCGTTTGTTTATATTCAGGTTGGAAATATGTTTGTAGCGGAGGAGAAAGAAATGGCTGCTGTTAGGTAAGTTGGTCACAATTTCAGCATTCTTAAACTGTCAAATTTGTTGTAGAATTGTTTCACAAGTTTGATGCATAAAGCTGAATTCAGCATAACAATATAATCATGATTGGTCATCATATGTAATGAAGTTGACTTGACACAAATAAGTAAAATTAAAAGTTTTTATTTTTTCATTGGATTGTCTCCCTTTGATTGTAATGTGTTTTGTCTTTGGTAAACTAGAATTGACTAGTAATAAAGTTTTTGTTGTAATTTTAAGCAAATTCCATTTTGTTACTAGAGTAATCATGTCATTTTTAGTTCAGCCTGTGTAAAAGTCCTTGTTATTTATGATTTCATTTAGATTACTTGCATTAAACTAAGAGAGTTAATAAATATAAATTTATATACACTAATCTATTTATCATATTTTCCTTACTTTTTTTCAGAGCCAATGACTCTGTTCTGCTAGCATTATATGAAGCTATACACCTGAATAGGAACTTTATTACAGCTTTGACGCATGTATGTTGATATATTACCTTATTTATAGTCTTTATGTTGACATTTTTAAAGAAGAAAAGTCTTTTATTAGAGTATAAATAAAGTCAGTATACAAAATTGTTCATATATCAATCATCTTACATAATCTATAGTTAAATTCTACAGTCTATAGTACATAATGTACAGATACATAGTGATGGAATGTATTGTTATGAAATGTACTGATATTTCATTGAATAACTTTGTTAAGGGTATTTCCCAAACAATTTAATTTTCTGGAGGGACATATAGTTGACAGCCTTCTTTCTATTCTTTGGTGACACTTACTTCCTGGTTACTTGTAACATGTTATTGACTGATTTCTTACATATTTGAGTGGGAGTAATTTCTATAGGCCTGTATCCTTTAATGGGAGTTATATGGTGGTTTGGTCATTGATATTAATCATAAAAGTGGCTGAGTGGTTAAGGTCGTTGACTTCAAACCACTTTCCTCTCACTGCGGGTTTGAATCCCGACAGGGATTTTGGACTTTTTCATGTAAGAAAGCTATAATAATGCACATTAGGGCACCTTAGGTCTTCCTCCATCAGTAAAGTTGGAAAGTCACCATATGACCTATACTGTGTTGGTGTGAGGTAAAACCCAACCCAAAAAAATCCTCATCATTATCATCTTTTAAGCTCAGATTAGATTTTTCTTTCCACAATGTGATTTTGATCCAATGACCCATATTTTCATTTAATACATTTGTTGTTGTTGTTTTCTGTTGGAATGATAATGTTAAAGCTGATATAACTCTTGTTTCAGGCACATGCCCCCTCAATACCATCTACCCCACCGTCGTCCCCAGCCCCCGATACCTCACCAGTAGAAGACAAACAAGGTAGGGTATAACCATTCACTTATCCAGAATGAGAGTAGAAAATTGATCTTACATATATAAAAGTTGAAAGTTTAATGTTACATGTATATTGGCCTGTTTGTAATTAATCTTGTGATAAGGATTTTACTGTTCCGTACCAAACTAGATATCTTAGATGAACTGCATCATATTTCAACTAGACAAAACCATTGAATTTCATCATGAGAGATACTAAAGTTTATATATAAAATAAATTTTGTTACATTTTTTCATTTGTCAACTTACAGGTCAAGATTTATATAACCTTTGTCTTTCACCATGATCTGTGTATGTTATTTATGGGGCTTTGTTTTATCAGGGATAAGATATATAAACTTTATGTTAATTCATTGCAATTATTGACGTCCATACTTCCAGTGCCTGGAGCGGCGTATGGACCCGTCATTGAGCCTAGATCTCTGTTATTATTTTATTTTATTTCAGTAAATCAATTAGAGAATTTCCCAACACCCATAGAGCCTGCCCACCAACCTACAAACCTTCTAGTCACATTTCTTGAATACAGCTCAGTAGTCACACAAGATACAAAAGGTATATAATCTATAACTATATGTAATGTTACATTATCATAATGTATTTACAGTTTTATATTAACTAGCAATGACTGGATAAGCTTAGACAAGCCTCATTATATTGGATAAAATTGAATATTTCAAATTTAGATGCACTTTTTTGTCTAGTTTATATGTCGCATTGACACTGTGGAGGTCATTTGGCAATTTTTTAGCTTAAATGATTCTGGAAGACTTCAGATGCTTCATTGCATTATTACAAGCATGAATGATTTCTTAAACAGGAAAACTAACATTCAAAGTACTTGTTTGCATTAGAAACATTGGTGGTGGCTGGCAAGCATTTCAAAGTTAATTACCTTAATCACTGGCATTGAGGTCCCCAGATTAATGTACAAATTTTGGTTCTCACAAAATTCACAGAAAGGATGTGTGTGTTAAACATTTTAGACTGGTTATATTATTTTAGCGGCTACCCACTACAATAATGCCAGACTGTGTCTTATGTGTGTGTTAAACATTTTAGACTGATTATATTATTTCAGAGGCTACCCGCTACAATAATGCCAGACTGTGTCTCATTATATTGACATGTATAGCAGAGGATCAGTATGCTAACTCACTCATGCATGACATCAATATGAATTTTAGAGTCCATCTACATAGAATGGTAAGCAGTTTTAGTTAAAAGTTAGTTCAATAAATCTCTAGTTTTCTGTCAAAATACAGAAAGATCAATTGATACACAATTATATTTTTTAGTACAAAATTTCTTATTTCATTTGATTTGGTTTGTTCTGTCATGGTACACTAACAATTGATAGAGCTTTGTCCTCTTTATATCCAAAATGTTAATGAAATCCAGATTGTCATACTATGACATTAGAAGACTTCATTGATGTAATTCATATATTCATTTACCATACCAATAATCCATGAAAATCAAAAGTTACTGAGCTTTGAGAAAATAGCTATAAGAAATGTATTAGAGGTGAAAAGTATTAGAAAAAATTCTCGCTTCAATGTGACATTGTTAGATGTTCTGCTAAACATATATTTTAAACTGTTTCAGCCGATGCGACATAGAAAAGCTAAATTTGAAGCATCACCTCCGTCTAGACCACTGGCCTGTGCATTATTAGGTAAATTGTTCATATCATTTAATAAAATTAATATGGAATACATGTATATACAAAATAATCATTGTTTATATTGTACATAATAGATAAATATGCAGTATTCCTCTTTACATAGTTGAAAGTTAAGGAATTTAGGTTATTCCAAAAGTATCTTTTAAGTTTTAGCCTTTAACCAGTTTTAAACTTAGTTCTTTAAATATAAGGACATTATTCAGTCCAGCTATGCACCTTGTGATTATAGATTATGAGATAAATATTTGTGATACATATTTCAGATCTGATGGTAGAATTTATAATGAGTCATCTGATGAAGACCATGCCACTAGAGCTTTATATGTAAGTGTTTGCATTGATGTGAGATCTCTTTAAGATTTAATTGCTGAATTACCTCTCATACAGTATCAATTAGCAGACTTATGTATATAACATCATATTTTGTATAGAAAATCATATTTGTAATTGTTTTTTAACTCTTGAATGTTACTTTTGATTCACTTACCAAGGTTAACAGCATGGCAGTCAGACAAGATACTTTGGCATCTTATTTTTAATATCTTTATGCTAATTATCAATGCTTAGTTTTCAATTTATTTAAAGATGGATGAGTCTGTGTAATGATTAAAAGGGATAACAATCTGGTGTACATTTCAGTCGATGTCTAGGTATATGTCACAGAGTTTTATGTTACCAGAAAAAATGCCGTGTGAGATTACAGTATCCATGGAAAAATCTTTGGACAGGTAACTTACTTCATATGAATGCCTTCATGTTTAATTATAGGACTTGTACTCACAACTGTTAAAGGCACATTATGCTTCAGAAACAAATGAATTTTTACTTCTTTAGAAAGTATAATGTTTAAAATTATGGTTTTCGTGAATGTTAGATGCTTGTTGCATGAAGAGTGTGCATAAAGAGCAGTGATGAATGTGAAATAATTTGTCATAAAAAAGAGCAAAATGTGAACAATGTAGTATTTTGACTTCCATACAAAATACTAATTCACTATAATTGTACTTACTGCCAAAATTCAACAGATGAAAAAGATGGTTTAGGTAATTGGCCAATGAGTAACTTTTTGGATACTACAAATGTACACCAAAATCAGAAAGATAAATGCAATTCTGAGATGTAAAGTGCCTTAAACTCTTTCTCGTTGTTTAAAATAATCCTTTAAATATGATTGTTTGTGGTATATTAAATACTGGTACTGACAAAAAAGAACTGCTTTATCTCATGAACAATGAGTTAAGTTGCTTTAATTTATAAACAGTGTTCAATCTAGAGCGCGCCATTGCGCCATTGACCCCCTGAAAAGACCGCCGGCGCAAAACAAATTCAACTGTGGGCCCGATGGGCGCACTCATAGGAAATGTCCTAAATGACATTAGAATACTTTCTTAAACCTGATTAAGTACATAAAAAAGGGTTCTTGCGAATAATATTAATAAATACTGAATTCAATACTGAAGTTTGTATAGAAAAACAAGAGCATGTTGGTAAGATAGTTACTGCACTCTTCGCTACGCTCTCTCGGCCGGGGTCTGTAAGTACTATGTAGACCTGTTCTTCGTACCGTAACTATTACTTACTTTTGAGTCACAGTTTTTATAAACAAAACAAATCGTCACAGATAATCCAATACGTGCGTGTAGTTATATTTTTTTCACGGTCAAAACAAATAAATATGTCATAACTTTCCGGAGGAAAAAAAAACTATATATTTGTGAAAAGTGCGAGTTAATTATAGAGAAGTGTGCATAAATTATTACGAACACGCCTTCATCCAATTAAAAAAGTCTTAAAGATGGAGCTAATCAAACACGATTGGCTAGGGAGTGTCTGACAATTGAGTAAATAAACTTTGATTGGTCTTTGGCTGGTCGGCGCTAAAACATTGTGCATATCATTAATCAATACAGACATCTTAAGCGTGACGTAAGAACTGCTGCCCTGACAAAAGATCAAAGGTACCGGTATGTCAATATACATTGTCTTAGCACCTGTTGACACTTTGTTTTTCGCTTGGATATATTGAGAAGGGTAAATGTTTTTAGCGACTATTGTAAGTTTATATTCTTCATCAACAAAGCTAATTGCAAAATATGATTTTATTTTATATATCGGGCGCTGATTAAAAAACTGAACATTATTATCAAATATCCCTGGTAACATTAAAATAAGATTCATATGTTTCTTTGAACATTATGTCATTGTTTCTTTACCAATTAGTTCTTAAAATTGAGCCTGTATCAACGCTAACAGAACTCTCAAAAAAGGTCAAAATAATGTCATTTTTTTAGTGAGTTGATTGTTTTGGAATTTTGCAACCGTTTTTGGTCTATATATATGGTACGTGTACAAGTAACTTAAAAGATACAATATCATATTTGAATTTGATGTTCTTTTAAGTGTGGGCCCCCTTTTTTCTCAAATGACCCTCTTTTGAAAAGTTTATGGGCCCGAAGGGCCCCCTGGGAATTTGTTCTAGATTGAACACTGTATAAAGATGAAATAAAAAAAGAAAAGTAAATACGACTTTACCCTGATAATGTCAGATGTGCAATTATGTATCTATGCTGTAGTCTAGCAACTTCTATATATTTTATTGCTGTGATAACAGAAATAGGGAAAGGAAATAAGTCAGCTTCATGAAATAGGTTTTGTGAATAGTTGGCAATATTCATTTATTGTATAATTTGGATTGGTATAGTTAACAGTTATCCATTTTGAGCATTTATCTTTAAACTTGATAATACTATTGCAGTAATTATGAAATTTAACATTGTTTTTTTTTCAGCTCTAATAAATTTACTGAAATTTATCCTGTCACATGAAAATCATCTGGTTAAAAGAGCTAACATATTCCATATTTGTTCAAAGGTAGGTCAAATTTTCCATTTTGTTAAAACATACCAATGTATAAGTACATTTTATATTTGGTATATCTTATAAAGTTCATAATTATTCACATTAATTAATGATTGAATAAACTGTGATATATCTTTTCAAATTAAGATACACAGTTATATATAGTAACAGATTTATAAACATATATATAAAATGTCCGGTTTGATCAAAAGGAAGAGCATTGGACTGTGAATCTGGCAACTTGGGCACTATTCTCGGATGGTGCTGGTCACTTGATTGATCCTTTCTATGGTCATTCACACTGTACCTCTGTTTTATCATTTCTTTGTGAAAGTGAAGGCAACTATATTCTGGTTAACAGCTGGACAGCTTTCTCAGGGATGATGCATAGGCTGAACTTTGGTTAGGTTAATTTAATGTGCCTTACTGCCATGATGGTGAACTGGCAACACCACCACAACAAATGTATGATGATTTTACTAGCAAATGATATGTTTTCTTTGTTGTTTTTATTTAAGTAGCTAAATAAATAATCGTTATTTTATTTTATATTTCAGATAGTGAATATTTTCAATTTATTTATAACATATGGAGATACATTCTTGCCCAACCCCAATAGTTATGATGAACTTTACTATGAGATAATTAGAATGCACCAAGTGTTTGACAATCTTTATTCCATGGGTATGTTATAGTTACCTTATATTATTAGTTTAAAGTGGTTTTTTTTAAGGTTATATGACCCTTTATAAATGGTTATATTGCAAACAACCATTTATATATGGTCATATAACCTGTCAGGAAGATTTTTAAGAAATTTATAATACAACAAAATTCCTTTTTTTAGAGAGAAAAAAGTGAGATTGCTTCATATAATGACAGCAGCCATGTATATAAAACGAAATGAAAGTCCTGATTATCCAACAAAAAGCCATGTGACAAACATGCAGTGTTATAAATACCAAGTACATGAGTACATAAAACTTTTCTTGTAATATTAAGTACATGTAATTGCTTTTACATAGAAAAAAAGTATATCTAGACATGTTAGTTGCTGTAATATACTGAAAGCTTTAACCACATGGTGTCAAATGAACTTTTTTTTAAATTTGAGGGATATTCTGAAGGTATTATCAAATTAATGAATGGTGTAACTGATAGGAAAGAACACCCAAACAAAGTCACTATTATTAAGGCATTGTCGGGTTGCATGACTTGAATATATTAAAAATTCATGTAGATCATTGTAGAGTTCAGCAAGATATTTTTGTATAGATACAAAAGCAAGTTTTGAAGTTTTACAATACTTGTAATAATACTGATGAAAGATGAATATTTATTTAATAGTTTTTAACACAAACAAAATGTACATTTGTTTCTTTATTTAAGCATTAAGGTATACAACAAGTGAGGGTGAACACAAAGAGTCTGCTGCCAGACTAACCAACCATCTTATAAATGTAAGGTGTGTATCTTTATTATTACTTCACAAAGACATTTCAATATGAAATATAGTACTCTGGTGATTATGTAGGCTTAAGATATGTTTTGGTTTTAATTCTTGAAACTGTTGAGTGCTGTCGTGTTGGCAATTAACGTTTCACTTGCTGAATTTACTGAAATGACTTGTATAACCTTCTGCTTGAGCCTGTCCATTTATCAATATTAGGGATATTGCAATAAAAATTAGAAGTTTGTCAGACATCTGTAATGGACTTGGTCAAAATACACAGATATATAGCCAGGCTAGGGTCTATTCTGGTGGAAAATGTTTTGAAGTTCAAGCATTTCGCATATCATAATAGTTAGGGTTAAATTGATAACAGTTGGGCTGTTGTTATGAATTTTGTTTGTGAGCTCTGTCTCATTTGATTTTATGGAGATTGGTAAGTATGTGTGAAAATTGGGCTTTAATTTAGGCATATTGGTACAAGTTTTCAGGAATTTGCTCAGGATTTTTTTAGTCATGAAGGCACTCTTGTTCAGTATGAAATCAATCAGTATAATAATAATGTTAAATTTAAGTTTTTCATGTTTTCTGAAACAGAGTCGTGGTAGAGAAAAGGGGATTGTCTTAGCATACAGTGTCGTAAGTTAGCTAAGTTTTTCACAAAATGGACTTATTATTTGAAATGATATTCTACTATTTATTTATGATTATTTTGTTATATATTTCAGGGCTATAGTGAACCATTTTACACCAAAGGTTGATAGCTGGGCTGCAAACAACCACCTGTCATCTCTGACTGAAGAACAGGTAGGACATGTAATTTTTACCTGTAGGAACAATATCAAATTGTTTGATAGAAATATTTGTCTGATAATAGTCTAGTAATGTTCCAAATTAATCCTGTGATGTGAAAGAAGCCATTTTTTAACCTGAATAAATTGATGTGATACCTGGCTTCAACATGACATAGTGATTATCTCCCTTTGATCAAATTATGAAAGTCATGTGCCTTTTTGTTTCCTACATTATCGTTACCTTGACGATGAGGAATGTTCTATATAAGGGAGACTTGTATTTTTTGATAAGTGTTAAATTGACTTTTGACGTAATCGTAGATTATTATTATGATTTAGTTGAATAGTATAGTTAAAACATATATAATATAATATATTAAGCATGATTGTGATGAAAGGTTAAACATACTTTTACTACTCTCAATAAAAGCACTTCCTGAATATGAGTAGACAGTTGTGATTCCAGCATGGTTCGAACCTATGATCCCTGAGTTGAGATCACAAGGCCACAACTTACCTCTGTTATCATTATAGATGAATAAACATAAAACTTTTTTTTTTAAAGTCTTGTTATTTTTTTTTTAAAAATGCACCTTACAAACATACAAGTTTAGCATTTAGAGTTTATACCATCATTTTATACAGGTGTTGGAAGTAGTACGAGGGAGTTATGATACACTAACACTCAAGTTACAGGACAGCCTCGATCAGTTTGAAAGATACACAGAAAAACCAAATGAAGCTTCCTTCTTTACACAGCTGGTAGGTTAAAACCAATTGAGCCGTGTCACGACAAAACCAACATAGTGCGTTTGCGCCCAGCCTGGATCCAGACCAGCCTGCGCATCCGCGCAGTCTGATCAGGATCCATGCTGTTTGCTTACCAACTCTATTACAAGTAGAGAATCTGATAGCGAACAGCATGAATCCTGATCAGACTGCGCAAATGCGCAGGCTGGTCTGGATCCATGCTGGTCGCAAAAGCACTATGTTAGTTTTGTCGTGACACGGCTCAATTCTGTTCTTTTAAAATACAACATTATTGCAGAATAGCTTTAGTATATGGAGTTTGTCATCCACTGACTTGGGATTTAAAATATTAACTCATCCGCTAGCATATTTGTGCTTGGAAATATACTGTACTAGGAAGGGTATGTTGTTCTGTAAAATAATACAAAATGTATGATACTTGAGTTCTGATGCAAGTATTAAATTCTAAATAAGCTACAGTCGAGAATTTGAAATTTCAACATTAAAGCTGTCAACAATGACCCTTACCCTGTTAGAATCAAAAGTAGTTGCCTTTGGCACCAATATAGAACCAGAATCAAAAGTAGTTTGCCTTTGGCACCAATATAGAACCAGGATAGCCTGTACAATCATGCAGTGGTTAAGGTTGTTTAGTTCAAATCACTTGTCTCTCACTGCTGTAGGTTCAAATCTTGCAAGGGACTTTGGATTCTCTCATGTGAGCAAGCTACCCAGCTAGCTTATGGAATGTTGGTGGTTCTACTGTGGTGCCTTTTAGTGCCTTAAATAATGGATAGAGGGGCCCATGTGGTCTTTTAAATGGGCTGTTCCAAATTCATGGCAAGTTGAGTCCATCTCATCAATGTGACAGGTTAAGGGAGAAGAACTAGTGATTGGTATTGTGTGCATTTTCAATACATTGATGGAATACTTGGTTTATACAAAAAAAGTTTTAGTTCGATTGTGTATGAAGCTTAAAGCTTATAGACATACTCTTGAACCAACCAGTACTGAGCAATGAGTGTAAAGTTTCTTGCTCAAGGAAACATGGAATACTTGATGTAAGTAAAGGTATTTTTTTAAGTAAGGTAAATTGTTTTACGTTTGCAGAAAAGATCATATCTGATATATAAATTTGCATAAGGTATTTAGTAGTTCAAAATCTCTATTTTAGGTGCGGTCAATAACAATAGATGTACGGAAATCAGTGTCAGAAATAAACATAGATCAACAAACAATCCTTCAAGAAGTTTCCACCATGCCACCTACTCCTTAAAGAAAGAGGGGGACAGAACAAAATGATTCAAGGGTGAATACAGAAGTACAGCCAAACCTTTCACTGGAAGTCTTATGCTGAAGGAAGGAGTTTTAGACAAAACATACTGACAATGAACTAAAAATTTCATTGCGACTCATTTACATATAATAAACAGTTTAGGAAAGTGAAAAAGCAAACCTTTTGCACTTGTGGCCTAAGTTTATCATAGATTTAAATAAATGTTAAGTGTATGATTTATTTTTAAGTTTGATGGGGGGGGGGTATGTCAATCAGGGCATTAATCTATTTTAGCTCTGTATGGAAGTAATGGTCTTGATAGGCAAATGGCCTTTGAACAGGAGGTATTGTTTAGCTGTAAATAGTTTATAATGAGGGAATTATTTAAAGTGCTAGTTATAGATAATACTCATATCATCCGTTATATGTCATAAATATTTCTGATTAAGTGAGACGCTGTGTATATAAATTGCTGGTGGCAAATGAATTTATATGAGCCGTGTCACGACAAAACCAACATAGTGCGTTTGCGACCAGCATGGATCCAGACCAGTCTGCGCATCCGCGCAGTCTGATCAGGATCCATGCTGTTCGCTTACAAACCCTATTACAAGTAGAGTAACTGATAGCAAACAGCATGGATCCTGATCAGACTTTGGGATGCGCAGACTGGTCTGGATCCATGCTGGTCGCAAACGCACTATGTTGGTTTTGTCGTGACGCGGCTCATATATCAACAAAAAGTAAAGGAGCTGCTGCATTGTTACAGAGATGTTTAGTTTGTTAAATTCATGTCATATCACAGATCTTGAATCTCAGCTTTAGTAGCAACAGCAGTAAATCAAATAAGATTCAAATAAGAAAACAAAAACGTTTTTAAAACTGGTTCTGCTACAAGTATTTATAAGATAAAAGCACAAATAAATGTGGCATTAAAATGTTGCGCAAATGTAGGGATTTTCTAAATAATACCATCTTTTTACACATTTTAAGAGAAAAAAAAGTTGTTACAACTTTACCTTTGCTGATTTTATCAATGATACAGTATTTTGACTATGTTTTATGATTTTTTGTGTTACAATGTTTAATTATATATGAAAGCATTCCTATTGTCAAAGTCTTATTATGCAAGGATTTAATTGCATTTCATTAATCTTTGTTGTTGTTCATATAAAGAGGACTTTGTCCATTATAGTACAGACTTCATATAGAATACCCTCACAATTTAGTATAAACATATATCCCTTTATTTGCAATGTTTTTGTCAAAACTGAAGATGGATAAATGAGATATGATTATATATCTTTATATTTGCCGAAATACTTTTAGAAAATTCAAGCTTTACTTTCATCTAAAAGTTCACAAGGTCCTGGGTAATCTAATGTTACAATGTAAGGAACTAACTTAATGATAAAATCTTTGGTTAAAATAAATATCTTCCTTATTCATATGTACAGGTTTTTTCCAAGAAAAGTACATCTCCTTTACTTCCTCTGTGTTAAAGTTAATGTTAAAGTTAAATTTTTATCTTTGTTTTCTTGTATCGTAAGTTTTTAACTCTGGATGTTTTCCGGGGGGGGGGGGGGGGGGGGGGGGGGGGGGAATTCACCCATAATTCATTTCAGTGTTGTCATATTTTCTGGTTCTGCATGATCATTGTTTCAAATACTTTATTGAAGATTGAATATTGTTTAAGCCAGTACTATACAGCTTACTTTTTCCATTATCTGTCATGAACAGATTCTATTAAACCAAGTCTGCAATTTTTAGTTAGTTTCTCTTGCCCTTTCCTATCTATATATAAATATTGCTTAAATATTTCTTCTGTTAATGAGCTGTTACTTAAATTGAACATTCAACTGCTTCTTTCCGACAATCATTAAATGTATAAATTTGCACAACATTAAATAATTATAATATGTACATTTTAACTTAACTCACTTAACATTTACTCACCAGATGTATTCTAGAATGTGTAGGTCACATCTTTACAGTGTTCTAGAATATGTGTCTTATACTTCTGTAGTTCTAGAAGTTAAATTCTTCCTGTCTTTAGTCTGTTATGTTAATGATGTTAAAACTATCCACAATGTTTTTGTTCTGTATAAATTATTTATTTTGTGCAATATGTACATATATGTATTCATAATTGTATAATGTCATGTGTTAGAAGAATTTTGTTGATATGTCAAGATGAAATACATTTCACATTGAAACATTTTGCGTTATTCTTTTCTTCTTCATGTGGAACAACTTCAGGTGTGAAAGTACAATACAAATGTGTATTTACAATCCAGGTGAAACTTTGAAAGAATTATGCAAAGTATTACATGATTGACTATTTTACCTTAATTTACCCCTTACTTATAGTGTAATATAACTTTCTTCCCATACAAGTAGTTTCCCCAAAGTAAAAAGTATTTGCGAACATAGTTAGCAATCTTTATTTGTACTTTATTTGTATACAGAACAATATTTACTGGACAGTTATATTACCACAAATGTGAAGGGTTGCTGCTTTAATTAATAATATAATAGTATATCTGAACAAGAATCTGTGTTTGGTTAATGGACATGCTCTGGCAATAAAGAATCGTCGGTATTGATTTGCCTTGACAATGGTACAGATGAAAACAACCCCCAATCCCCCCCCCCCCCCCCCCCCCCGAGATGTATTCAACTGGCTATAAAACCACTACAAATCTACATGTTAATTGGTGCTTCCAGTGTAAAATGTGTTAAATTTTCCCGGAAATTTTCATATTAAAACATTGAACTTGGGTGTTAACTTTTGACAATCCACATTTTTTTATTTTTCTATGCAAATATAAATAATCTGCAAGTCCAAGACAGTGATGTCGTTGTCACTAGGACTTAACAATCTATCAGTATTTTGATTACAAGTTTGATTCTTTTCAATAAAATCTTGAAAACCAAGTAACAAAATAGAACAATGTAATTATATTTCTCTTTATTACCAATATATGATGTATACAGTAACATACAAACAACTGTTTTGTTTTGCGTGTATAAAAGATACAACTATACAAGAACATATAACACACAAACTAGATTTGCAAACAATAAATGTTAGATATATTAACACACTTCTCTGCTTAGAAATTATATTTCTTGTACAAAAAAATAATTACAACGTTTTGATTACTTTGCAAAATTCATGAAAACGAAACACCAAAACATTACCTATTGTTCTGTAATGTACATGTATACAACATTTACAATAATCTTGTTTAGCATAAGTCATTCCTTTGATCCTTTTGTAAAGCCAGCCTTGGCTTACGGCAGCTGATTCTATGTATGCCATCACAGCAGACCCATTTTAGATCATTTTCAAAGTGGGTTAATACATGCATCAACCAATGGAACCAACCAACAACCCCACAAAACATTTCAGTTAAATATAAATGTATACAATAACTTATTAATGGTACCTACTTTTTAAGTATCATTAGTGTAAAAGTGTCATCTTTGTTACATTGTCATATAACAACAGAAACATTATAATTTGGAAGAATTTAGCACGCGATTAAATATATAAACTAACACAAAGTATTACTTCACCTGTGAAAATATCAGTAAACAGAAAAATCTCTCAATGCAATTTTTAATATATATTAATAAAATAAAACATTTTACATTATGAAGAAACTGTAAAAAGAAAACCTTGGTCAAGTATATTTTGCATATTATGTATACCAAGACAGAAATAATGGCCTCCCAATTTGAATCACAAGCAAAATTTCTGTAAATGTGAGAAATGTTTCTTATGTTTGTTTTTTTTTCAAATATATTATATCAAACCTATTAAATATATATACCAGGCATCAAAACAAAACCTACAACAATTTTGTCACCACCTTTCTAACATGTATTTTGAAAGCGACCATTGAGGCAAGATGCTGGCCCTTTATCATAGTATTGCTTTAAGAAAGTAAACTAAATTGAAACAAGTTAATCAAGGTTATATCCCATTAAACTATAGGTGCAAAACTTATTCTGACAAACACAAAATATGACTGTTGATATATGAGACCAATATTTTGTCCATGTTTTTTATTTTGTAATGTCTCTACTTAATGAAGTTTGACGAGTTCTTCGTTTCCAGGGAAATACCAGTATGTGCCCTTGACGTTTTTGGTAAGTCTCATCACATCATCACAGTGTGGTCCATCTTTACCAGCTCCCACCATGTTATCCAGCATAAAGTTAAGGTTATCTGGTGAAGCAGAGTAACCAATGAAGAACAGACCACAGCCGTCTTTCAATGTTCCGAAAGGCATCGACTGACGTACAATCTCAAAAGGTTTCTTCTGCTGGAAGCCATTACCTAAAAAATCAGAACTAACATTCTCAATTATCTTTTTTAAAGTGGCAATGTGCTCATTTTTTTCATTGTCAAATAGAGCTGAATTGACAATACTTTAACTTTCTTCATAACTTTACTGATGTGATAGACCTGCGTGATTTGACTGTTACAAAGATCATTAACAATTGATGCTGAAAAATTGTGCAGGATAAATATCTTATAATCTGCTTAAAAATAAAGACTAATGGAAAACCAAGAGCTGTTGGTAGGATAGCGTGCTTGCCTTTTCTCAATGCTTGATAGTAAAAAAACAAGAGCCTTGATATTGTAAATTTTGTGAGTTAAAAAAAACAAAACATAATTCTAACAAAGTGCATGCCAAAATCATAGGCCTTGGAAAGTCACCTCATATTTTGCTCTCAAATAAGTGATTAAAGTTTCAACCCATTTCCTCCGTACCAACTTGCATGCAAAAACTAAACCAAAATGTGTCGCACATGCCTGGGTGATTACAACAGCTCTCATTATTCTTTGAATAGTCAAGATAACAAGATAATTCTTCACACAATGCTTGAGCACTTGTTAAACAGCTGTATATGACTTAAATATTGTAAAATTATAAAGTATCGTATATTCTACCTCCTGTCATTCTAGCAACATGTGATGTGATAGACTTGCGTGAAATTTCCGTGCTGTCAGATTTGGTTCTTCCCACCCATCCTTCCATCACTTTATCTACAATAGAAACCAGTCATTAATGTACATGTTAAGTTGTTTATGCTAAAAAAGAAAACGGTGCAAAAAAATATTTATTAACAAATTCTTTTATTTAATCTCTTAAACCGAAAGTGATAAGCCTTTGCCCCAAGTACATGTATAGTGCCAGTACAGACGGCATAACCAGACTGTTTGTATATTGACTTCAAACCAAAAAATTCATCTTGTTATTTAGAGTGCATTGCTTTATACAGGATGAACTGTTACACCATAGATAATAATGTTGATGGTATTATTTTTATATCCTATGAGACAACAAACCTATAGAGAATAATAAATGGATGTAACTGAAAGTTTGAGATTCAGTATTATATACTAGATATCTACAGATAACAAATGACTCTAGAAGGAAATATTACATGTTTTATTTATTCATATAAATATTCATGTTAAAACACTTAAAAAATTAACAACATGCTTTTTTTCCAGCAACATTTTTATCATAATATTCAACTGATACATTTCTATTATTGTTATCAATAATTTAAAATACTGAAAATATTACCATTGTAATGTACATGTTTTATATTAAATATTGACAAAACTTGTGCAAAACTTCCAGTTAATAATTACAGGACTGTAAATGAATTCATGTAAATTACCTTTCTCACTACCTATCAGTTTCATATCATGTAACCATTTCTGGGTTATCTGTAAGAAAAACAAAACTTTCAATCAAATATAAGCATTTAAAATCACCTTGATACATAAAATAACCCTTTAGCTCCTGTAAACCAGATTTTCATCTGAGATGACCCATGTTCAAACTCATCCAAGCTATCACCTAGACAAACATCCTGACAAAGTTTCATGATGATTGAGGCAAAAATGTAACCGCTAGAGTGTTAACAACAAATGTGGACAGAGGACTAACAACAGACATTCAACGATCCTAAAAGCTCCCCCTGAGCTAGCTCAGGTGAGCTAAAAATACCTTGGTATATATAATTATATAATTACCAGGACATCTAAATATTTGTACATATAGTTACATACATGTATGATTCTGTATATTCATGTGTAAGAATTAACTCTAAACATACTGATTGGTTTACTGTTAAGTCTGGATTACGTCAAGGCTGTATATTATCTCCCCTTTTGTTTAATTTATATATAAATGATCTTGCTGTTTACCTGAAATCTCTTGATATAGGTGTTGACTATGGATCTGATAAAATATGTATGTTACTCTATGCAGATGATATTGTCTTGTTGGCAAAAGATGAGAAAGATTTACAATGTTTATTAAATGCACTTAACACCTGGTGTAGCACCAACGATATGTTTATAAATAGTAGTAAAAGTCAAATTGTCCATTTTAGACCTTATCTGTATGTAGAACATCGTTCAGTTTTATATGTGGTGTTCACACACTTAATATCGTTGATAGATATATGTATTTAGGAATTAATGTTGCAAGAGCACTTAGATTTCAATGTTACTGCAAAGGTTGTAGCTCAAAGTGCAAGTCGGGCTCTTGGCCTTCTTATTGCTAAATGTAAATCGTCTGGTGGTCTTCCGTACGATGTATTTACCCACCTATATGATTCTACTGTTTGGCCAACAATCAGTTATGGTTCTGCTATCTGGGGTTATCGCTCTTACTCGTGCGTTAACGCAGTGCAGTTTCGCGCTATGCGTTTCTTTTTAGGTGTCGGTAGATATACGCCTAACGTCGCGGTTTCCGGTGAAATGGGATGGATATCCCCAGAAATCAGACAGTGGAAATCCATTGCTATTCATTTATCTAGAGTCTCTTATATGCTTGATTGTAGAGTAAACAAACGAGTTGCACTTTGTACTGCATCTGCAGCAAATAGATCATGTAGGAACTGGTTTTTCTATGTTAATGATATGTTAAAAAATTGTAATGCGCACCAATATAGTGATATAAGAATTTCCATTCCAAAACATACTATAGTGAATATTGTTACAACTAAATTGCAAGAAAAATTTGTTTTAAACTGGCTCGAATCTTTGAATAGTGTCACAGGTCCTTCTGGTCGTGGTGGCAATAAGTTGCGTACATATCGACTGTTTAAAACAGAATATGAGACCGAATTATATTGTAAACTCATTATGCCTCCTTGTCATCGCACTGCATTTTGCAAGTTTCGTTGTGGTGTTGCCCCTTTACGCATAGAAACTGGGCGTTACGAAAGCTTAGATGTATTGGAACGAAAATGCCAGTTCTGTGACAGTATTGAAGACGAAAGCCATGTCATTCTTGATTGCTTTGTGTACGATGACTTACGACAATCATTATTTGATAAGGCTAAAACAGTAGATAGTGCATTTGTACAAATGTCTAAAAATGAACAATTAATATTTCTGTTCACTATAACTGAAATGATACGTTATTGTGCCAAAACCTGTTTTAACATTCTACAACGTCGTCTTTTATTCTCTTGTAAATAATGCCATTATATTTGCTTTAAACATGATAATGTTTTTTACCTAGGTTAAGGTAATCCTTGCTAATCAGGTCATGCAAGATCTTATCTTGGATGATAATCGATCTTTTAAAACGTTTTTATAGGCGCGATAGGGCTCCGATTTACAATTCTCAATTTCTTAGCAGTTTTTATTTTTCGATTAGCGATGGTTACCTTACTTTTAATATTTTGTTTAAATACATTGTAATTTTACTATTTGATTTTAGTCTTAGACTAACTGTATAGGTCTTGAATATGTTTATTATTGATGTAATGTCTCTTAAAATTCTTAAATAGAATGGTCGTATGCAGAATTTATGTGAATATGTGTAAATATGTATAAAAATGTATGTATACGAATGAGACAAAAATAAAGTATGAATATATATATACATTGTGTATATATACATGTTTATAATAATCTTGGTACAGATATTATTACAAAATGTAATACAAAAACATTGTTCAGCACAAAAATAAGACTTTATTATTTTGACCATCAATATTTTGCTATTACATAAATCCACAGAACTTTGTTCTGCAGAAATTATTGAGAATGTATATTTATAAATGATGATAACCTGAGCACGTCTTATTTGACCAATTTTCAGTAATATCAATCATCTTAAAACAAGTAAATTTTATTTTGATTATTTATTTCAATTACCACATAGCTTCCACCAGTCTCTTTCTCTACTGCAATCTGTTCTCTACTCTCATCGTCTGCTGCATTTTCAGTACCTAGATAAACAATTTATATGATCACAGTTACATGTATATATTTTCCTGTATTTTACTCTAGTTTCTATAAATGCGAAATTAGTAAAATAGTAAAGGATAAAAGAAAGTATGGAATCTATGGATGGTCTTAAAACATAAAGCATAGACTATCTTATATCCAATATTTGTGCTCTGGATTTGGAAATTAACTACATTGTACATGTAATACATTTAGTATATTTAACCACATTTATTCATGTACTGTGAAATGTGTGAAATGAATGATGATGCTGAAATAAAAGTATTACTTATCTTTTTAACTATAATTAAGAACTTATATCAATTGCGTTCATTTCTTTTACCTAAAAAACATTTTTGTTACAAGTCAAAGAAAATACCATCAATGAATCCTGAAAGATCTCTGCCGTTTTTGTAAACAAAACTATAAATATCCTCGTAGTCACGAACACTGCCCTTTGGTAAGCTGGCGAGAAATACCTGTGCCAGTTCAAACAGCTTACTGGGGGTGTTACATTTAGCATGGATAAACACATCTCCAGCTGAAATATAAATAAATATACACATTTTCTTTAGGCATTATTTATTTATCTGCCAAATTCTAAAACAATAAAACAGTAAAGCTGGAGTTAAATTATTTGATTCATGCTTCACAGATTGGAGGGCATCAACAGGTGTCCCGACAATAAAAGATGATCTTCCAGTGTACAGACTAAACCGGCCAAGACATTTCTGGATATTTTGATGAATGTTTATAATAATTTTTATTGAAACAACATGTTACATGTACTGGTATATTAAGATAAACATGTATTGAACTTATATTCAAAAAAAAATGCATTTTTTACTTTGTTAAAAAAATATTCTTTAAAGCATTATGATATGTAAAAATATTCTTAAAAACTTATTACATAACACAGAGACATAGATAATTATCTATGTCTCTGCATAAAACAGTAAAATAATGAAAGAACTTGAGTTCATACCTGAACTAGGCATATCACCAAGGTTACCTCGTCTGTGCGCATAAGTATAATCTTGTTTTGCTTTGCCTCCAACCTGAAATAGTCATATGTACCCAGTATTTTCAATTTAGTCAAAATCTTATCATCCCTCTTAAAATTTGGATCAATAGATGAGACCGTTAAGTTGTATGAAGCTAACATGGTTTTAAATCTTTCATAAAACGCCATAAAATTCCTTAATCTATCCTGAACCCTTAAGCAATACAATAGATGTATAGAAAATTATAATGTACATGATTGTGACATCAAATTCATATATAATAATTAACAAAAGCTATCAGTAGTACAGCACACACCACTAAAGTTACAAGCATATATCTGCAATGATCAATGAGATATCATTTACAAGATACTGCACATAAAACTTTCAACCAGTCTTACAAAGACATTGACATCAACACCCTGACAAATATGATAGCCCCACTATTGTTTGAAAAGTTAAGCTATAAAATGAATGCAGGTTGGAGATTCATACCATTGATTAAACATGCTACACAATAAATTATCAGTTTTCAATCAGAAGAAATAACAAAAGAAAATTTCAGTCATATCAATACACATTTTTGGCAATTGAGAGATCACATGAATCAAATTCACACAAGTACTTGTATCTATATCATAAATATACTAGTATACAGTTCATCTACCTCTTATACAAGTGAGCATAGACATATTCATACAAAAATTGTATGAGAACACACCTATATTATGCATTTAAGACATTTATAACTCGCATCAAAAATTGCTCGAACATCTATTTGTGATCAAAATGATTACTAAAAAGTAATATTTACCATAAAGCTCACCCACAGCTAAAATAACAAACAAGTAAGCAAGAAAAGGTCAACTTCATTCAACCTTATAATTAGGCTATTTTTAAATCAAAATAATCTACATGACAATATAGATGTATAATATACTAATGACAGTTTATATACATGTAATCATACACTATCTTCAGTCAAGGTCAATATCATTTCAGTAGCTGATAATGAATACAACCAAACTCATTTACATATGAAACTTAAAATTAAGTGAACACACTTTAGGTAAACATACTGATTTTTCTTTTCAATTTGAATACAGTTATCCAGTGCAATTGTTTAAAATACAACAAAATATAAGAACATGTATTTTTTTTTAACATCTATATCATATAAAGTTACAAGCACTATGTGTTGTTAAAGATAACCAAATGTAAAACAGCCAGTGAGTGCTGCCATGAAATTAAATCTTTTAATATAATAGTTAATACACTTTAAGTAAGAGGACCTAATATAAAACAGAATTTTTATGCTAAAATCTCACATCCCAGCTGTCAAGTATTTTCTTTGCTTATCAAAAATTCAATTTGATTTTGCAACATTTTATTGAATGATCAAAGCACAATTTTATTGCCTTTTAATGTTTCACACATTTACAATATAATGACCCATTTTCAATTTACCTGCTTGTAAAAATTTGGACTAAATCCAACTCCTGCCCAAATTTCATCCATCTCATCACGCAGACTTGGATCCGTGACCTGGTCAACCAACTTCTGTAGTGATTTTGCAGCCTTTACCACCTCCTTAGCATTAGCTTCAGGGGTCAACTCAATCCACAAATATAAAGCATGGTCTTTTCCTTGTGAAAATACCTGTAAGTGAATTTTAATAATTTGTAAGAAACTCTTGTAGTTCACCTACCTGTCAAATTTGCTTACACATATGCCAAGAACTCTTCAATTAGATTAACAGATTAGGAGAGATCTATATTAATATTCATACATGTAAGTTTCCTTTTCTACCTAATTGCTGTTGTGGTGGGAAAGTAAAGTTTTATCAATTGTTGGCTGGTAGGAGTATTAAGCTAGACTAATTGTTGTCCAGATTATACCAATTGTTGCCCTGATGGAAATATTAAGTTATACCATTTGTTGTTCTGGTGGGTGTATTAAGTTATACCAAATAATGTCCTAATGGGTGTAAGTTATACCAAATGTTGTCCTAATGGGTGTATTGATTTTTCTCACTAACCAGATAGAAAAATCCGTAAATGTTACTAAAAATAGCGGTGTTGGAAAATCTTATCTCACATGGGCTTATCTCACACTCAACGTGCAGCACTTCTGACGTATTCCTACACATACGCGATTCACTCCTATTTTAACAAAAATGAAACGTCAAAAGTTCAAAATGTATTAAAATATTTGAGCTAATCTACTAAAATGTCCATGGAATCAAAATAGATTGATATTAACTTTCACACTGCAACCAGTCGTACTCAACCTAGGTCCGCCCTTTCCAATATCGATTTGTTACTAAAAATAGCACACTTTAAAATATCGCAAAATTTTCGTAAAATCGGATATTATGATGCTCTTCATGTAGAACATCCATGTTTTCTGTTATGATAAATATGCTTTTTGATGACGAATCTCATTTTGATATATTTTAATTGAATATTCGGCCAAAATAACCGAATAAGTAGAAAAATCGTTTCAAACGGTAAACACTTTTTGGCAACCATTTAATATGGACTGAATAGCTTATAAACACTTATATTATGACACTTTGCAACTTTAATATTGATGTGTTTTATCAAGATAACCTTGCTTTTTTATGAGGGATCTCATATGAATTTATTTTCATTGAATTTTTCACACATAAACATGGTCAGTAGAATTTTTTGCGGACGGACGTCAGGCGCCTAAGCCCCGCCCCGCTTTTCAAAACTAGGGCGTAGCAAGTAGATCTAGTTTCTGTGTCCAGGTGAGTGAGAAAAATAATCAATCATTAGGTTAGATAGAGAATAGAAAAATCCCAACCCTCGGGCAATCGGTTCCATCGGAAACTCGCCAAGGCTCGTTCCCGATAGAACCGATCACCCTCGGGTTGGGATTTCCCTATCCTCTATCCAACCCAATGATAGATTCTATTAATACCAAAGGTTGCCATGGTGGGAGTATTAAGTTATACTAATTGTTGCCATGGTGGGAGTATTAAGTTATACCAATTGTTGCCATGGTGGGAGTATTAAGTTATACCAATTGTTGCCATGGTGGGAGTATTAAGTTATACCAATTGTTGCCATGGTGGGAGTATTAAGTTATACCAAATGATGCCATGGTGGGAGTATTAAGTTATACCAATTGTTGCCATGGTGGGAGTATTAAGTTATACCAATTGTTGCCATGGTGGGAGTATTAAGTTATACCAATTGTTGCCATGGTGGGAGTATTAAGTTATACCAAATGATGCCATGGTGGGAGTATTAAGTTATACCAAATGATGCCATGGTGGGAGTATTAAGTTATACCAATTGTTGCCATGGTGGGAGTATTAAGTTATACCAATTGTTGCCATGGTGGGAGTATTAAGTTATACCAATTGTTGCCATGGTGGGAGTATTAAGTTATACCAAATGATGCCATGGTGGGAGTATTAAGTTATACCAATTGTTGCCATGGTGGAGTATTAAGTTATACCAATTGTTGCCATGGTGGGAGTATTAAGTTATACCAATTGTTGCCATGGTGGGAGTATTAAGGTGATACCAATTGTTGTCCTGGTCAGTGTATTAAGTTATACCAATTGTTGTCATGGTGGGTGTATTAAGTTATACCAATTGTTGTCCTGGTGAGTGTATTAAGTTATACCAATTGTTGTCATGGTGAGTGTATTAAGTTTACCAAATGTTGTCCTAATGGATGTATTAAGTTATACCAATTGTTGCCATGGTGGGAGAATTAAGTTATACCAACTGTTGTCATAAAGGGTGTATAAAGGTGATACCAATTGTTGGCCTGTAGGGAGTATTAAGTTATACCTATTGTTGTCCCGATGGGTGTAACTGTATTAAGTTATACCAAATGTTGTCCTGATGGGTGTAACAGTATTAAGTTATACCAATTGTTGTCCTGATGGGTGTAACTGTATTAAGTTATACCAATTGTTGTTTTGATGTTGGTATTAAGTAATCAATTGTCCTGGTGGGAAGATTAAGTTATACCAAGAAAACTGTTGACTCATCATTAAATATACTTACAGAAGGCTGACTTGATGGGCCACTTGCTGCAGATACTTGTGGGAGTACTTTAACTGCCTCAGCCAATTCGGTAACTGTTTCCCGGCTCACATACTTATATAAACCATAGGTGCCAGCTCCAGCTGCAAGTGTACCGAGAACCAATGGTGCAGCTGACTTTTTCAATCCACCAGATTTAGTTGCTACCTGTCTGCTCTGGACTGAAAATGAAAAATAAAAGTTGTTTGAATACTTAAATGGCTCAATGGTAAAATTAACAGAGCGAAACATTTCATCAAACCATGCAAAAGGTATAACATGGTTCATATATTCCTTATATTAACTGAAATACAAAATGTTCTATTTTAAGAAAGCATCATAACGGTGTGCATAATGGATAGATTGTTCTCTATAGCTTTCCTGTCCATCATTAAGACTAAAAATGCATCTCAGGCACATCCTGCACCCCTCAACATTTGTAAGTTAACAAATGAAAGCATTTTTGAAAACCAAGATTATTCAAAATGAGGCAGATCTGTGATCTTCAGAGAGCGTCAATGCCTTTTTTGACAGATTGGGGAATCAGCCCTGCCCTTAATTTTGGGGAAAAATTACATATTATATTTGCAAAAGGGGAAGAAAAAACTTGACGTAAATTCAATTTTTGGGTAAAACTGCATGATTTTAAAGAATTCTTTTGGGAAGCAGACCTATAACGGTCCCTGCTATAGAAGGAAACAAGAGCTGTCGGTAGGACAGCAACGCTTGACTATTCTTAGTGCTTGATAGTAAAAAAAATGCTTGATAGAGTTACCTCCTCCTGTTTACAGGTTGGGGTCATGATGGTGAACAAGTGTGCAAAGTTTCAAAGCCATATGTCAATGGACTTTGAAAATATTTGAACTATTACAAAAACTTTAACGTAAATTCTAAGTCGAAAAAGGGGCATAATTCTGTCAAAATGCTTGATAGAGTTACCTCCTCCTGTTTCCAGGTTGGGGTCATGATGGTGAACAAGTGTGCAAAGTTTCAAAGCCATATGTCAATGGACTTTGAAAATATTTGAACTATTACAAAAACTTTAACATAAGTGGTTACACGACGCTGACGCGGACGCCGACGCTCGGGTGACTGCAATAGCTCTACTTATTCTTATCGAATAGTCAAGCTAAAAAGGCCCGAGTGTTATTAAAATGCTCTCCTTAATTTGAACTCATGACCAATAGCCTTGAGTACAGATGACTTATTGTCCTGCTTGCCATGAATGCTATTGAGGGAAACAACCTGGAATAGTTTAAACAAGATTAATAGATTAAATTGAAGTTACACAGCCATTTACATAAATGCTTATTCTCCTTTAGAATCTAAATTACCTATATTACTGTATTCCTAGAAATGTTTGCGGATACAATATTTCGCGTTTTTCACAACGTCGGCATTTTCGCGGAGACAAACTTTCGCGGATATGTATTAACCGCGAATTCCGCGAATATTAAGTCGCTACGGCCTGAATTACAACTTTTGGACGCTACGTTTTTGATGCATGACCTTGCCTGTTGGGTGCTTTTAATTATTTTATTTTTTTTGACAAGCAGCGCCTAAAGCACAACGTTACTCGATACATTTTCATCTATTGACTAGTCGAACAAGGACGGTTGTTCCGTGAACACTTTCATATTTCCTTACCTTTTTTCATTATGTTATTAAGTACGATTTAGTCAGACCCGTTAGCTTTTATTCTCATTTGAATCCTAACTGACTTTATCTTCAAAATGTCGATACGTATTTTTTTACACATTATCGGACTGTACATCGCTTTCACTTTAATTAACAACATAACAGCTGTTTATCAATGTAGCACTTGCTTTCTCATGTGAAGCAAGGTATAAATTATAGAAAGTTACCACTAAATGTAGGGCGAAAATCCATTTTTGGTCCAAGTGCCAATTGATTAACACCATTATAGGTGAGGTGCACCAAACATTATGCTCAATTTTCAATTCATCTGATCTCCACAATTCAGATTCAGAAAAATATTTTCATAAGTCCTTAATTACAATATAATATCTAAGTACAACAGTTGAGGTAAGACAACAGGACATGTCATCTGAACAGGAAATTAATTAAGAGAAGAGAAACGATTTAACAATCTGTACAGCATCAGCATGTATTTAACTTCAGAGGGGCATTGTATAAGTAACAAATACACTGAATAAATGACCCACAATTTATCTAACACCTGGGTGAACATCCAAATACTGAGTTGGTGTATAGGTAAATGTACCATAGTTTAGTGTATCTTGAACAAACCCAACCTTATATAAGCAGGATATAAATAACCACATAAAAGGCAAAATACAGAACTAATACATTTTAATATGTATTTTAATATTCTTTTTTAGCTAAAGTTTCTTTTGTTGTTATTACTATTTTCTATTCTTGTTATCTTTTGTTCTTGTTGCTGTTGTTGTCAAGCTTTTCATAATTGTAAAAAAATGTAAATCTAATGAAACGTATTTCATAACGTGTTCCAACAGAGGTAGGTATTGTCACAGACACTTGGGGTTTGGAGCTCAAAACGCCTTTAAAATCCAAATAAAATGCATATTTGTCAATCCCAGGACATGTACTGATCATATATATCAAAAAATCTTAATATATGCCGTTTTGAAAAAAAATCATATTTCAACAACTATAATAATTATTATAGATGTTGAAATATGAAATTTTTTCAAAACGGCTTATATTAAGTTTTTTTGATATATATGATCAGAACATGTGCTGGGATTGACAAATATGCATTTTATTTGGATTTTAAAGGCGTTTTGAGCTCCAAACCCCAAATGTCTGTGGGTATTGTACACCCAAGTACGCACATGTCATGTACATGTACATAGTAAGCGTTCCAAAAAAGTGGGTTTAAAAATTAACAGATATCTATACTATGCAAATTTACAAGCCAGAATAGAGTAAACATATCAATTTGTAAAATGAGCAGATTTTTTCTATCCATACAAAACTGCTTGCTACGCCCTTGAACTTGCAGTTGTACTGGTTTCCGACACTTTCGTTTTAAATTGGCAGTTTACCTCATTCAATTAAATGTTTTCATCAAATAAAATATCAAACAGGGAGGCAAATTTATCATCAATTAATAAAAATGAGCTGTCATGATTAAAAAAACCTTACTTGAGAGTCCAGAACGCAGAGATTGAAAGAGTCGTGTAGATCCCCTGGCCGCCATGATAAACAAGTACCTTAACCGTTCGTAATTGAGTTCAAGTTCAAGGTAAGTCATGTGATATACTGGCATGTACTAGATTATATAAACATGGGGCACTTCAAAGGGAATTTTGTTAATCAGGGGTGGAACTGTTGGGGAAATGCTCGACTGATAAATGTTATAAAGAACTATATATCTAAAATGTTTATTTAACATTTAATTCCATTTATTTTTTATGAAATATTAGAAAATCAAAGTTTTAGCAATTGTGAGCAATTCGTGCAATTTCATTTTGAAATATTTTCAACTTTAGGCGATGCAGAGGGTGGGTCGCATGCACGTGTCTATTATAGGCAGATCTTAACGTAATTAACTTAAGATCACTTAGAATGCATAAACGACAGATCAATGATTTAACTTATAAAGTGTCCATGTTAAAGTATTTCTGTTGAAACAAAACGTTCAATGAATTCATTCACATTCAACTGTACACAAAATTTAATCATTTATCAATGCTATGGTTCGATCATGCCTTACCCTATACAAAACTCAAAAGTTCGAAATCTTATGTTAGAGAATAATCTAAACATGTAGAAATCTAATGGAAATGGTAACAAAGCATTTTATTATTATCAAAATGACTAGTTGCGATAAAATGTATATTCGGAAAGATATGTGGACTGAACAGTTGTAAAACGCTCAATTATTAGAAGTGAACACAGCTACCGGACAAGTAAGTAATGCTTCATTCATAGAATGCATAGTATGTTCACGCTGATACCCCCTTGGTTGACAGCACTTTTCTATGTGGATGTCCGCCGGACCCACCAGAGTGGTTCAAACAGTTCAAGTTCCACTTCATGGTTAACCTGTTGCCTTATAAAACCCAAAATATTCTTAATTTCTATTCTTATTTCTGTCCGTTGTATTATGAATTTATTATATTAAATATATCCTAAGGCACCTCAGTAATCTAAAAATATAATTTGTAATAGAAATGAAACGAACGAATTGATTGGTTACGATTACACTTTGGACAAAATGTCGACCGCAAGGCGCAACAAGTTCGAGGGGAATACCCTTGCTGGAAAGTCCCTAGAATACAGGTAAGCAGACGCTTACAAATGCGGGCGGTTGTTTTCCCGCCTTTTTAATGATTAGGGTGAAAGAATATTTTTCATTTTGAGTTTTGCCTATTTTTTTGCAACCGGGAAGATAAAATATATCTTGGATTTAGGTCAAACTACGACATACGGGACTTAATTATAAGTAGTGTTGAACTTATAATGACTGCAGTTGTTACTTGGCATGCACAAATGCCCCACCTCACATCTTCTTTTCTTTGCCTATCACTGTTAAAAAAAGGTAATTAACACTGTCTGGTCACAGAATTAGATCAAAGAGTTATTAATAGAAAGATTATTGGTGCATGTAACCTTCAAACACTGTCTTCATATAGTCTACTGTTCATGATAATACTTTATAATATGTACATGTTTAAATTATCTAAACTGAAAATATTGACAAGCGTTCTCAATCTCGTTTCCGGTTATCTGCTCAACGCGAGTTACGTGTTAATCTATATTTACTGTTTACAAAACCTTACCACAGGTGAGCTGTCAGCCCCAATTCCAAATATATATAATAATACTTGGAAATTATCGTATACTTATTTGTTTCGTTTGTGTACTCTCCACCAATGAAATGCATTGAATCTGCGGTTAAAATCTGCCAACCAATCACTGCACTCAATTCCCCTCTGCTGCACCTTTGTGGAACCAAACTCTCGAAGAATGTTTTTACCATTTTAACGCAATACCTCGCGAAGCATGCATATATTTAAGTTTGATTTATAAGGAGTATGGATAGTGAAAATATAGAGGAAATTTTCCATCGGTAATATTGCATTTTATTCCAATTCACATTTTGCTCTTGATATATATATTTTTTTCATTTTATTATTTTTATTTTTTGTTTTATTATACTTATTTATGTTGTTGTTTGTCCATACTCTTGATGTTTTGTTGGTAGTGACTGTGGTGTTTAAATGAATCAATTTTCTTCTGAACGTTTTTTTTTTTCATGATTACTGCAATAAATAAATCAATATACAAGTAAGTTCACGATCAACGCATTTTATGTAATTTAAATATTATCAATTCTGTGGGCTTTATTTATTATTGTATGTTCTAAAATTGATTTCCAAATTCTTTCTAAGGCATAAAGTAAGGATCACCCTACCCTACCAAAACATACATTTTAGGTCTGTCAATTTTTTTTTACACATTTGAAGAGTTACAAATGATGTTGTACTGGTGGGTGTATTAATTATTAAGTTATGATGTTTTTGTGCCATCCGTGGACATTTGTCACGATCTGACCAGGGCCCGTGGTCTATTCTGAAAGAGGACATATTGTACGACGTACGTTCCGGTTCTTCAATTCTTGGGGGAAATATTTTCTGGTTTCACTTGTTTCAGAATACGGTATAATTGAATATAAGAATCCTACCTACCATACTTATTCTTGTAGAGCATGTTATTTTAACGACACAATTATTTTAAGCCTTAACCTGGCATCTCTATCATAATAGTTTTAAAGGAACTTCATTGGCTTCCTGTGCACATCAGAGTCGAGTTCAAACTCCTTACATATGTGTTTAAGGCGCTTCATGGACAGGCACCTACTTACATACGAAACATGCTAGACATTTATATCCCATCCAGACAACTGAGGTCCCAGAATGATTGCTCTGCACATGTTGTACCGCGTAGCAGGACTGTGACTTATGGTGATTGTGCTTTTATGACGGCGGCCCCTAAACTCTGGAATGCCCTACCTAGAACACTTAAAAGCTGTGAAACTCTAACAGTGTTTAAGAGAGCACTTAAAACTCACTTATTTAAGAGGTTTTATTTGGACTGATCATTTTTAAGGTTCGCTTTTTTTAAGTATTCTTAAGTCTTACCTGTATTTTATTATTTATGTGGGTCTTTTTTAACTTTTTAAACTACATTTGATTTGAAATTGTGACTTGAGCAATATTGATGTTTTAATTATTTTTTTTAAATATTGTATCAGTATTTGGTTTTACTGTACAATACTTTTGAACATGTCAATGTGCATGAAAAAAGTGCTTAAGAAGTTTGGTATATAATAATAATAATGATGATGATAATAATAATAATAATAATAATAATGATAATAATATAATAATATTTTATATTGTTTTTACTAAATTTTTTTTTTTAATATTATTATTTGAAATGCTCGACCAGTTTGCTTATTTTTGTCTAAATATGTTAAAAATTGATATAACAAGTGTCATAAAAATGAAATAAATGAATAAATAAAGAATGAATGAATGAATGAATGAACGAACGAACGAACGAACGAACGAACGAGTGAATGAATGAATGAATCTTGTAAATTATAAAATAAATAATAATTTACTCTTGTATTTTTTTACTACTAATTTCTTTTTTTCTATCTTTGTTTGTTTCTTTGTTTGTTTGTTTGTTTGTTTCTTTCTTTCTAGTAAATAAATAAATAAATGAATAAAGAATGAATAGATGAACATATAAATAAATAAATAAATAAATAAATAAATAAATAAAGAATGAATGAATAAATGAATGAAAGAAAGAAAGAAGGAAAGAAAGAAAGAATGAAAGAATGAATGAATGAATGAATGAATGAATGAATGAATGAATGAATGAATGAATGAATGACTCTTTGTTAATTATAAAATAAATAATGATTTACTCTTGCATTTTTTACTACTAATTTCTTTCTTTCTTTCTTTGTATATTTGTTTGTTTCTTTCTTTCTAATAAATAAATAAGTAAATAAATAAAGAAATAAAGAATGAATAGATGAATAGAGAATGAATGAATGAATGAATGAATGAATGAATGAGTCATTCTTGTTAATTATAAAATAAATAATGATTTACACTTGTATTTTTTTTCTACTAATTTCTTTGTTTGTTTGTTTGTTTCTTTCTAGTAAATAAATAAATGAATGAAAAAGGAATGAATAGATGAACAAATAAATAAAGAATGAATGAATGGATGAATTACTCTTGTTAATTATAAAATAAATAATGATTTACTCTTGTATTTTTTTACTACTAGTTTCTTTCTTTCTTTGTTATTTTCTTTCTTTGTTTATTTGTTTGGTTCTTTCTTTCTTTCTTATAAATAAAAAGATAAATAAATAAGTAAAGAAATAAAGAATTTTCTTTCTTTCTTCTTTCTTTCTGTTATCATGATTAGGGAAAACCCATTTGACTTCATAAACAGGGGATTGGCCGGATGCTCATAAAAGGTGTATTTTGAATATTTTCCAATGCGTCACACCGACCATATTGTATGCGCCCTTTGAAATGCTACGGAAATGAGAATCGTACAGAATAAAGAAAACTTTCAGAGTTTTGTAAATATTTTTTGTTAATTTAAAGACCCACGAATGCTGATACCTGTTTTATTTCCATGTTGTGACAGTATTGAAACTCATTTGTATGGAAGCACTGGAGGGCCCTTTTGACTTCTGACTTAATGACTTTTGACTATTGACTTGGGAGTTATGACTTGTGACTTCTAAGTTGTGACTTGTAATTTGTGATGATGCATTGCCGCTCATTTTAAGCCAGGAGATGCAACATGGCGGACAGCGATTTGTCAGATGATGTAAGTTTTTATAGTTTGCTTGAATATTCTTCTTAAATAAAGTAATTTAGCGATGTTATACATATCCATCACTAATCGAGCAAAACAATTTGGACGGTCTGTGTATTTTTGTTCACTGAGATCTAGATGCGTTTACCATAAGAAATTAACACTCTCTCTCAATGTGAGAAAAGTGACTCCTTTCAAGCCTCACGGGGGAACCGAGTCTAACTTCCATCAATCAAACAATTTATACTTAATGAAACTTATAAGTACTAAGATTTAAACTTGCAGATAAGCTCGAGTTTTCAAAATATATGCCAAATTAGTTATTGGCTTCTTGTATTACAAAATGCATTTACTGATATAAATGATGATACTATGATAAGTGTTCATACAAGAATCGTTGTAATTATTCTATACAAGTATATATATACGTAATTATTCTGACCACTATATATACATAATATAAAAAAGGTTGTCGGAATGATCGATTTCGTTTAGTGTATTAATACCATTCACAAAACTAAAAAACAAAGAAACACACTTCTTTAAATGACTGATTATGCATAAAATACAATTACACACCAATTTTATTCATCAAGGTTATTCATCTGGTCCTCTCCATGTATATGAGAATTAGATTTATCACTGGATTCGGGTTGGTCAAACATATTCGACGTTCCCATATTTATAGTTTACTGTACATTACGGGAAAAAAATGCCTCCTCAGATGAAAAAACGGCATATTATATTTGAAAGCCAGAACTAGACCCAGGAGGCCATAAGTGGCTCAAAAACACTTTGGTTCAGCTAGCTGGTTGATCAGCTAGACCTTGTCAGAAATCAAAATATAAAAAAAACCACTTTACTATCAGTAATACTGTACAGGATACCGCTAGGGCCATCGTGGTTGAACGTTATAATCCAGAGGGCGACAATGTGATAGTGCGACAACGCGATGGCGTTAGTACGAGAGTACAGTGACGATAGTGCGATGATGACAATGCGACAATGCAATGGCGACAATGCGATGACGACAGTACGACAATGCGACAGTGCAATAATGCGATGGCGACAATGCGATAGTACGATGACAATAATGTGATAGTCTATAGCATTGTCGTCCTCGTATCATCGCGTTGTCGTCATCGTACTATCACCATCGTGTTGTCGCACTATCACATTGTCGCCCTCTGGAATATAACGTACAACCATGATGGCCCTAACGGTATTCCGTAATACTGTGCTTTTCGCTTCATAGATTCATTGAGTTTAAGCTTACTTGAAAGAAGAATTAACTTTGATAAAGTTAGTCCTTCTAAACTAAAGTGATTCAGTTTTTAATTGTGCTTAGGCCAAATCAAAAAATATGTTGGTTTGTAGTGCCCGCTACCTTCCCATCTTCAATTCTTTTAGGTCATCGACTTGATTTTGTTTTATTTACCGATATGTATCATGTTGTCCCATAATTACCTTCCTTTAATAAGAATATGCCATTTGTAATAAAGATTAGTAACGGAATATATTTGCTATGTTTTATTAAAACAACTAAACCATGTGTAATCTGATTATCTCATGACAGTATTCTTTGTGTCGTTAATGGTTAGTATTAGAAAATTGTAATTCTGAAACTTCAATTAATTGAAAATGATTGAATGAAGTACACCAAATCACAAAATACTATCTCTTGTGCAACAGTGATTAAATAATATTATTAAAACACCAGGTAAGCAATGTTGATAAAATGAAGCACAAAATGAAGCACCTTTCGAAATTTTATCATTTTGTATTTACAGGTCATACATAGGAAACAACGTATAAAGGAAGTCATAGACAACATTAAAAATAGAAAGGCAAAGAAGAAAATACAGCCCCCAACTACTAGTTCGCTGCTCCAAGAAATGGAATAAACTTCTACTTTAATTGTTTATTGTTAAAAAAAATTCTTTTTTAAATCAATATTATAATAAATACTAACATTTTTAAAAAGATATTGTCATGTTGTGCTTTTAGAACACAATTGTGATAATCGTCCTTGATTTTACATCCTGTAATTTATAGCTCGACTATTAGAAGAATAAGGAGAGCTTTCACCTCATCCGGGCGTCGGCGTTAGTTTAATGTTCTGTCCAATTTTTCATACCACATCAATTATGTTCCAAGTCCCTTAAGATATCGCTTTGAAATTTTGAAGACTTGTTAACCACCATGACCCCAACCCCGAGACATGGATAGATAACTCTGTCAAGCATTTTGTTAAAATTGACTGCCTTGTCGACTAAGATGGTTTTCATTTTACTACCAAGAACTAAGAATAGTCAAGTGTGCTGCCCTTGACGCTCATATTGTAGTTTTTAATTCGCTTGAGCTTAAGTAGAAGCTTTGATGAGAATGATATTGTTGTCATCTAGAGGAAAATATAACAAAAAGAACCACCTTCCGTGTGCTGGTGTCTCGTATCCAAAGCTGTGCTATGTCAATCTTAAATTTGCTAGAGTAAAATAGGACTGGTGGAATAAGAACAAAAAATCATAGTTTTGGTGCACGACCTTGCCCTACACGGGCGCTTTATACTAGGGCTAGTAAAAGTCTAGTTGTTTAATCCATTTTGAGTGCTTATTGCGAAACGGTTGTAACTTCAACTAGATAAAGAAGGAGATACAACTGTTTTGCACTAAGCCTTCGAATTATATTTTTAGTTGCATTTTATGATACACGTACAGCTTCATGGCGGTTGAATATCTGTTCCTTTGCCAATCCCCAAACCATATATTAATTCCATGCATTTGTAATAGAGGTCGATACGTAAAAAGTCAAGACCACAAGTGTTTGAAGTCACTATACTCACAAGTAGGAAGTCAAAAGTCACAAGTAGGAAGTCACAAGTAAGATTCAAAAGTCACAAATAAGAAGTCTCTAGTCAGAAATACGAAGTCACAAGTCAAATCATTGTGCACGAAGTGTCATTGCAATATCGTTTAAAACGTCCTTATCCTTACAAATGCGTCATCCTGGAAATTCTTGAAGCTGACCTTACCACGGATAACTACCTATTCACCCTAATAAGAGCCAATGCTTCTATAAGCGCCCATCCCTTCTTTTCCATTTGTAAGTGGTTAAGCACCCAGGATAAATTGTCTAAACGGGACCACTTTAAATACGAGATATCAACAGAATTTGCATAGCAGTGACTCTAACATATTGAGTACGTTTGTAAGACCTGACTCCTAATAAGCGCCCACCTTTCATAATTTTCTAAGCGCCCTGGGCGATTACTGGGAAGAATACGGTAGTACTGGCTAGATATCCTGTGCAAGTTTCGTACTAGGGCGTTTGGTCTACAAAGATGAACGTGAGGCAGTGAATTTATTTTAATAGCCAGATATTAATTAACGGAAAGTTAAGTATATAGGCCCTAGTAAGTCTGCACACCTGCACAGACTAATTCGGTCTATACTTGTCACAGGTCCGTAGTTTTTCTTGACTGAAACGTTAACGGTTACAAACAGACCTTTGTGAGCCATGATGTATTTGAAAGTAGAAATAACATTTGACTTTCGAGACATATTCGTTTGTTATAATTGACTGTCAAACATAAGAATAAACATATGCCACTTACGTTATGAACTATAAAATATATCATACTATAGTTTACAACATCATCACGATCATCATCCTTAATATAGTTATCATCATCGTCATGATTATAATCATTATCATCGAAATCAATTTCTGCTTATCATCAACAACATAATTATTTAAATTATAAAGTCGACCTTCATCATGAGGAGCAGCATCATGACAATCATCATTGCAGTCAACATACTTATAATGATAGTCATGATGATGTAGATGATGATGATGATGATAATGATGATAATGATGGATCGTGTTGATCGTTTGTTCTCTCACAAAACAACTTTATGGCTTAAAAAGACTTCAGTCTTCATACGAGTTTGCCACTAAATCATTCAACTCCAGGAACAAATTTAATGCTGAAATCGGCATCTACTGGCGTTTGGCGGTCGGGCTTTAACAGATAAGCCAATTCGCTGAATTCGTCAAACTTTCTCTTTGGAACTGAATATATGTCTTTACAACAGGTCACATCACGTTTGTCAACCACCGTACCATAATCAAGCGCGCCAAACGTTTCAGGTAAAAAATACATAACGTCAGGTTTTCCGTAATGTGCGTCGGAATTGTGCTGAGGTCTAATTTCATGTACATTCCACCGTTGAGCAATTTTATCCAGGTGTGTTTGTATTAGGTTCATAAAACAAAATTTCAAATTTTCACAATGTATCTGGTCGAGTTCATTGAAACGACCAGAATCGCGCAAATCCTTAAAAAAGTTAATCCACCACTGTATTCCTTGTTGACGTAGCGCACCCCACCATCTTTCAATGCGCTGGTTAGAAGTGCTTCTTTCAACAATAACGCTGCGACTACCAGCAAAGTGGTCGGTTGCTTCATTCCGAAAGAACTGCTGTAGAAGACAAACAACACTGTTTTCTGTTCCAGCATTGCACCGAAGTATGCGAGGTATTTTTTCAATGCGCTTCAATGCATCCAAATAATATATCACAATCAGTTTTGGATCGTTGTTAGTGTCAGAAACTTCTAACCAGATACTTTCCTGCTAAAACCATCTACCGCTCCGTGTATCCGAATGGTTTCAACTTATCATAACCATTTGAATGCCAAATATTGTTTGGCCCTTTTGCACAATAGAAACGTCTTTTAATTCGATATGCTTTTCTCATTTCAACACCATTTAGATCTATCGGCTTTATTATGTCCAAAACATCTTAATGGCTTACATCTATATTATGATTCACTTTCAGCCGGCGCCATATCGTCCGATAACCGACAGACTGTCCACTATATTTGTATAATGCATTTCCGTGCCAATTACACGAACAACGTTTTTCAACTGCGATTGCAAATGTACACCTCGATGTTTCAGGTTCAACTTCTTCAAGATTCTTTTCAGCTGACGCAGTGACAACAAAATACCATGCTTAAGTAGCAAAAATCCAAGAATTTCACTGTATTTAAAACCTTGTTTGAAATATTCTTCAATGAGTGATGCTTTATCAACATTCGGAGACGACAAAGGCAGGTAAGCTGGCACCACACTAGCTAGCTGTTATCTTCAACAGAGTGCACAGAAAACAACACGCAAACACGAATTTCATATTTTGGCACAACAAAGCTATCTTCGCTCATTACTCACGTGCTCTCTTAAAGTGTGGTTTAATTAATTAATTTCACAACTAAGAAGTAATAAGCCTTGAGTTAAAAGTCAAAACTCCCAAGTCAAAAGTCATAACTCCCAAGTCAAAAGTCATTAAGTCAAAAGGGCCCTCCAGTGCTTCCATACATTTGCTATCTGTATCATCTTTTGCTTTATGACCATTTTGCGTAAAGTCATACAGTGAATTGATAGTTTGTATTGAATACCATGCACTTGTTTACGTTTGATACTTTTGTGACAAGTCATTTTTTTCTTACACAAGTCAAATTATATTCGTTTTAGCCTTACTGTAACGATGTCAAATTAGTCGGTACAAACGGAGTTCGTATACATATACATGTACAGTAGACTGGTTTAGTAAATTCACTTACAAATATACACTGTGGTGTTTAAATGAATCAATTTTCTTCTGAACGTTTTTTTTTTTTTTCATGATTACTGCAATAAATAAATCACTATACAAGTAAGTTCATGATCAACGCATTTTATGTAATTTAAATATTATCAATTCTGTGGGCTTTATTTATTATTGTATGTTCTAAAATTGATTTCCAAATTCTTTCTAAGGCATAAAGTAAGGATCACCCTACCCTACCAAAACATACATTTTAGGTCTGTCAATTTTTTTTTACACATTTGAAGAGTTACAAATGATGTTGTACTGGTGGGTGTATTAATTATTAAGTTATGATGTTTTTGTGCCATCCGTGGACATTTGTCACGATCTGACCAGGGCCCGTGGTCTATTCTGAAAGAGGACATATTGTACGACGTACGTTCCGGTTCTTCAATTCTTGGGGGAAATATTTTCTGGTTTCACTTGTTTCAGAATACGGTATAATTGAATATAAGAATCCTACCTACCATACTTATTCTTGTAGAGCATGTTATTTTAACGACACAATTATTTTAAGCCTTAACCTGGCATCTCTATCATAATAGTTTTAAAGGAACTTCATTGGCTTCCTGTGCACATCAGAGTCGAGTGCACACTCCTTACATATGTGTTTAAGGCGCTTCATGGACAGGCACCTACTTACATACGAAACATGCTAGACATTTATATCCCATCCAGACAACTGAGGTCCCAGAATGATTGCTCTGCACTTGTTGTACCGCGTAGTAAGGACTGACTGTGGAATGCCCTACCTAGAAAACTTAAAAGCTGTGAAACTCTACCAGTGTTTAAGAGAGCACTTAAAAACCCACTTATTTAAGAGGTTTATTTGGACTGATTATATTTTAGTTTCGCTTTAACAATTCTTAAGTCTTATCTGTATTTTATTTCTATGTGGGTCTTTTTATCGTTTTAAACTACATTTGAATTTAATTTGTGACTTGAGCAATACTGATGTTTTAATTTGTTTTTTTTTAATATTGTATCATTTATTTGGTCATACTGTACAGTACTTTTGAACGTGTTAATGTGCATTAAAAAGCGCTTTAGAAGTTTGGTATATAATAATAATAATAATAATAATAATAATGATGATGATAATAATAATGATAATAATATAATGATATTTTATATTGTTTTTACTAAATGTTTTTTTTTTTAATATTATTATTTGAAATGCTCGACCAGTTTGCTTATTTTTGTCTAAATATGTTAAAAATTGATATAACAAGTGTCATAAAAATGAAATAAATGAATAAATAAAGAATGAATGAATGAATGAATGAACGAACGAACGAACGAACGAACGAACGAACGAACGAGTGAATGAATGAATGAATCTTGTAAATTATAAAATAAATAATAATTTACTCTTGTATTTTTTTACTACTAATTTCTTTTTTTCTATCTTTGTTTGTTTCTTTGTTTGTTTGTTTGTTTGTTTCTTTCTTTCTAGTAAATAAATAAATAAATGAATAAAGAATGAATAGATGAACATATAAATAAATAAATAAATAAATAAATAAATAAATAAATAAAGAATGAATGAATAAATGAATGAAAGAAAGAAAGAAAGAAAGAAAGAAAGAAAGAAAGAAAGAAGGAAAGAAAGAAAGAATGAATGAATGAATGAATGAATGAATGAATGAATGAATGAATGAATGAATGACTCTTTGTTAATTATAAAATAAATAATGATTTACTCTTGCATTTTTTACTACTAATTTCTTTCTTTCTTTCTTTGTATATTTGTTTGTTTCTTTCTTTCTAATAAATAAATAAGTAAATAAATAAAGAAATAAAGAATGAATAGATGAATAGAGAATGAATGAATGAATGAATGAATGAATGAATGAATGAATGAATGAGTCATTCTTGTTAATTATAAAATAAATAATGATTTACACTTGTATTTTTTTTCTACTAATTTCTTTGTTTGTTTGTTTCTTTCTTTCTAGTAAATAAATAAATGAATGGAAAAGGAATGAATAGATGAACAAATAAATAAAGAATGAATGAATGAATAAATGAATTACTCTTGTTAATTATAAAATAAATAATGATTTACTCTTGTATTTTTTTACTACTAATTTCTTTCTTTCTTTGTTATTTTCTTTCTTTGTTTATTTGTTTGGTTCTTTCTTTCTTTCTTTCTTATAAATAAAAAGATAAATAAATAAGTAAAGAAATAAAGAATTTTCTTTCTTCTTTCTTTCTGTTATCATGATTAGGGAAAACCCATTTGACTTCATAAACAGGGGATTGGCCGGATGCTCATAAAAGGTGTATTTTGAATATTTTCCAATGCGTCACACCGACCATATTGTATGCGCCCTTTGAAATGCTACGGAAATGAGAATCGTACAGAATAAAGAAAACTTTCAGAGTTTTGTAAATATTTTTTGTTAATTTAAAGACCCACGAATGCTGATACCTTTTTTATTTCCATGTTGTGACAGTATTGAAACTCATTTGCTATCTGCATCATCTTTTGCTTTATGACCATTTTGCGTAAAGTCATACAGTGAATTGATAGTTTGTATTGAATACCATGCACTTGTTTACGTTTGATACTTTTGTGACAAGTCATTTTTTTCTTACACAAGTCAAATTATATTCGTTTTAGCCTTACTGTAACGATGTCAAATTAGTCGGTACAAACGGAGTTCGTATACATATACATGTACAGTAGACTGGTTTAGTAAATTCACTTACAAATATACACAAGCTCTAGAAAACTATACGGCGGTTTATAAATCTTATGAACATTAATATACACGTAGCTAAATTATTTAACTGACTAAAGAAATAATTTGCCGTTAACTAAACAATATTATGCAGATTAAGTGTATTTATGCAGACAAAATATGTTAAGAAAATATACCTTGAGAAAATTTTAAAACAAGTGAAACTATTCACAATTCAAAAATTGTTATTCATGTTGTATGCATGAATCAGAGAGAAACCCCTATAAATAAATGATACATCAATTTTTGAAGAGAACTACTTATTAACATATTTTTACGTAACTATACATGTGATGAAAAGCTCGCTCAGTGAGTATGTTCTGTTACGTTTTTTAAGTAAAAGTCATAGAAAGTTGCCAATATTTTAACATGCAGCAATACATAAAAGATTTAACTTTAAAATGGTGTATACTACAGAGAGGTCAAATCTACAGCCATTAAGTTTTAATTGCTACAAAATGCCTAATTTTTCACTTTTTGATAGACATGAGTGATATTTCAATGGAGTATATAGAAAACTACATATGTGCATGAATAATTGAGTTTGCAGTATTTTACTTCGTTACTAACGCAGTAAGGGCATTTGTTTCACATGTTAACATTTTTTGATAGATTTCATAGATGTTGAGTGTCGTTTGCAATGTATAAATTATTTCCTTTGTTCACTTGATAATATTTTACTGTTTGATTCATTTCTAAATATTTCATAAAAATAGCTTGAATTAGGAGGCATGTTGCTTTATTTAAAGTGACATTATGCTCATATTTTCTTAGCCAAGTTGAACTTAATTGACTTTATATCTCAAAAGATTGACTGTCAAAATGGTGTTTGACCAACAGTTGATATTGGAAAACGTTCAGATCTGCCTAAAATATAAAAAAGACTGCCCCACTCTTTTGTATAAACTGAGCGTTATAGGTAAATTCTAATAGATATTTACAGAAATTTTATTTGGATCTGTGCATTTTTTTTATGTTTATTGAAGTAAACTATTAAATCAAAAGGAAATATGGCAAAATGAAAACTTATTTTGATATTCACCCCTTCACTCACTATATACCTTGGATGGGCATAATGATCAATATACATAAAACATACAGTATTTGTATTCAGTATAATTATAAAGACCTGTGTTCATTAGAATCTAAAGTAATGAACACTAACTGTTCAATTTAGTGTTTGAAATTATCTTAATATGCAGTCGATTCACTGAAGCTTTTCTAAAGTAAATGTGTAAGGATTCATATGAAATACTGCAGTCCTATTGGACAAAAAATAATTTCAAACACTAAAATCATGTTGAAATTGTTAATAACCACTTTATATTGGATAGGAGACAGCCACAGTAAAATATTACATTCACATTATATACACTACATATACACTTTAATGAAAAACACATATAATTAAAAAAAAGAAAACTACATACATTTGTTTAAATACACATATAAATATTTTCTAAACTGAAATACTACATACAATTTAATGAAATACACATATAAAAATATGTTTTAAAAACTGAAATACTGCATACAATTTTATGAAATACACATATAAATATATTTTTAAAAACTGACACACTACATACAATTTAATGAAAAAACTTATATAAATAAATATTTTGAAAAGTGAAACACAACATACAATTTAATGAATTACACATTGATATATATTAAAAACTGAAACACTACATACAAAATTTTTGAAACTGAAACACTACATATAATTTAATGAAAAACACATATAAATATAAATTTTAAAAACTGAAACACTACATGCAATTTAATGAAAAAGACATAAATATATATTTTAAAAACTGAAACACTACATACAATTTAATGGCATACACATATAAATGTATATAATAAAAACTGAAGAAAGCAAGCTAATCAATATAGATAAGAACTGCTTTGGTAACATCTGTGTATAATCCCCTTAAGGAATATGTTTATAGCTATTTTAAGTTTCATCCGGAAGATCAAACTAATTTCCTTCATCAAAACTGATACACTTATTCTTATTTCGAATTATGAAAAAAACAAATGCTCAAGAGGACGCCACCTCGAGATTCTGTCTAATAATTCGTGCTTATACTGACCATTTCTGCAGCCATTTTAAGGGACACAGTCTGACTTTTATATTACTAGTTACAAAAATTTCAAGAGATTATATGACCGTACATAAATGGTTGTATTCACATATAACTCGAGGCCATTTCTATACCGATGTCTGAGCACCATGCAAATCAGCGGTTGCTGTCGTTTTAATATTACTGGACCGGGCGTCGAACCCGCAACTTGGTTATCAAATCAATTTTGACCAAATGCAGCAAGTTACAGTTAGAAAATATTATCATATCTTTGTTTTAAACGACAGAAACATGGAATGTTAACCCTTTTCTTCTTTTCTTATACTTTCAGGCTGTGTGATATATTCACGCTCAGTCGTCGAAGAACAACACATTTCGAATACCTTTGCACTACTTTGCACAGCGAAGAAATAGTTCCAGTTCATAAGAATAATTACCGAGGAGTTCCGATGAACGTGAAGATGAAACCACTGTAATAACAGTCACTGAATGCACGTGTGATATAGACAATTAGTCTGACTTGATTATTCACGTGATTGACCATGTTTATACACCAACAACAGAACAAAACAGAACAGAACATATTTTTATTTTTTTGGCTTGTACATACATTGTCATACATAATGTGATAATACTTTGATCAGAATGCAGAAAAAATACATTTTCAATACTAGTTTTCAATGAATTATAGACAATGTCACGTTACAAGTCTTAAGTAATTATTCTAGAAAGTTATTTCAAATGAACAAAAATTAAAACGTAATTTACTATATATGGTTACATAACAGATATATCATCAGAAAAGAATCTACATATTACATAAAAATGTTACCAGGAATATATCTATTCTTTAAGACAGAATCAAATTTAACTGATAGAATTAACAATAGTATTTCTAAAATTTAATGATTCCTTTATATTTTGCTAGATTAGATAAGATATTCAATATATATTTTAAACATTTGTTATTTGTATATAAAGAAAAAAATATAATACTACTTTAAATTTTGAGTTAATTACTCGATAGTGAGACTGTGAAGTAATTTTGTGTATGTGTATAAATGAATTATTATCGGTCGTAATAATAGGTTGGCACAGAGGTGATATGTGTGTGGGTGTTTTTATTTATCTCGTGCGCACGAGATACTATGTCGTTGTCACGAGTTACTAAGTCGTGGCCACGAGATAATTAAGTCGTGCGCACGAGATACTATGTCGTGGTCACGAGTTACTAAGTCGTGGCCACGAGATAATTAAGTCGTGCGCACGAGATACTATGTCGTGGTCACGAGTTACTAAGTCGTGGTCACGAGATAATTAAGTCGTGCGCACGAGATACTTTGACCAATCAGATTACATGTATATTATGTATATTAAAACTTAGAAAAAATTCTTGTTTAAAGTTAGATCTTTGAAAATAATGAAGATATTCATTTAAAACTTGATACATGTCTTAAGCAAGTCACCTTCCAAGGACCATAAATTAGACATTAATTTTGACTAAGTTATGACCCTTTTTGGGGACAATTCTTTGATAGAATTTGTCAGTTTGTACCTATAACGCCTGTTAACCTTGATAATGCGAAAACGTGAGAGTGTCAAGGATTGTTGAAGGGTTTAGCGTGGCAAATAGATATTCGTCCGAATTTTTAGCTATATTGAAAGATTTTGATATAATATGCTTATCGGAAACCTGGACTAACAAAAAGTCGAAAATTGACCATAACGGATATAGTAATCAGATCCATTCATACAGACGCTTTCAGCATAGGAGGCGGGGGACTTATATTATTGCTGTAAGGGGGTTAATGTTGTTCAAAAACTGGATAAAACTTATTTTCTTAAAGAAAAAAACATATATCTTGAAGTAACCTATATAGCGCTAGAAAATTCTGCTATTCGCTTATTTTTAGAAAAATTGAAAATGATATAAACACATGTAGTAAATTAAGAAAAGTATATGTTTCGGGCGAACTAAACTATAGGGTTGGTAAAAACATGATTATGGCACGGTTCAGAACTGTTCACTATTTAGGGGAGAAAATGTGTAAGCGGCCTAAAGCTCAATCGGTAGAGCCGCGGTACGGTATTCCGAGGGTCCTAGGTTCGAGTCCCGGTCAGGCTGCACATTTTTCTCACCCTGTGACATTTGGCGCCCAACGTGGGGCCTTGACTGAATATGCTCAAAGTTTAATTCACATTGCTCTGTAACTCTGTGAAGTTCGAGGACGAATTTATATATAACAGAGGATTATGTCACTCACTATTTAGGGGAGAAGATGTGTAAGCGGCCGGATAGCCGCGCCTCGGTATTTCTTATGATAACTTGTCAGGAGTTCTTATGATTACTATCACGGAGTTCCTGGAAAACGTTACGTACACGTAAAAAATCGTAATTTTAAACTTTAAAGGGGGAGTTTGAGGTGCTATACTAAACTTGGCTGCTGTTCCCCGGATTGCCGTGAATGTTGCACTACCTATACTCCGATTCATACACTCAGAGGCACTTAAATTTTTCGTATTTGTGGACGGATTTTGATCAAATTTGGACCATATAAAATTTAATATATCATACTTATAACTTAGAATTTATTAACAGTTCATTGACGAGAAAATAGAGGGGGTAAAAAGGCTACTGTAAAATGAAAAATCACTGATTTGCTGTAAAAATCGTAAAAAATGAACAGTTTCTGAATCCGAATTAATCTGTGCGGCCTCCTATGGCTATAACAACGTGTAAACACCTCTGTCTCGTGGAAATGACGTAGTTTCTCATGAATGTTTGGGGAATATTTCTCCATTCCCTAATTAGGGCTTTCTCGAGTTCCAGCAACTCCTTCTGTCTCCCAACTCACCAGATCTAAATATCACCGAACATTTGTGGGATGAGTTGAACAGGCGTGTGAGAAATCGACCAGAAACCCCTCGCACTTTGATGGAAATCGAGCAAACCCTTGTTCAAAAATTGAGAAATATGAGACAAAGGTGTTAACTCGTTGTTATAGACATGGGAGGACTTACAAAGTATTAGAACTGGTAAACATACAGATTAATTCGGATTCAGAAACTGTTCATCTTGTAACGACATTTGCAGTAATTGATTATAACGAAAATTGTGTCGGGTTATAAGTATTAACTGCCTCTGAGTGTATGTGAAATAACAGAAAAGGTAGCATAACTGGGAATGCCTATTAAAACAGACATTTTATTCATGACACACTCCGAAAATTCGATTAGGGATTTTAACAAAACTATATGTAACATTAAACAATATTCAACTTATCATTCTCTTCTCAGACTCAGAGATGTTTGAAAAAATATTTACAATTTCATATTTTATTTTATTATTATTATTAAAACTTTATACCTTCAATATATTGTTACATCTGAAAAGGCATTGCGATATAATATTGTGATATATTGCAAACCGAAATTCTGGCGGAATGAAAAAGGCTATTGAAGGCAGGCAAGATCGCTTCGCCACAAGCATCCCACGAATGTAGGTGGGTCACTCGGGGGCAACCTGTGCCTTGTCAGAAATTCGTCAGAGATACAACTCTGAGGCCTGTACTTCTACAGGCCCATTATTTTCCTTACTCATTAGTTTAAGGCATGAAATTTTCAAATTTGTTAATTTGTTTATATAAATAAATATTTTCAACAATAAGATAAGTTTTAAAAGGGCACAAATATGCTTTAACTTATCTGAAATGTACTTTTTATACAAATATAATTCTTATACAAATATAATTCACAATCACTTTATAATAATTTATTTAAGCATAAAGTGCCAGAGCTAATTCAATGGAAAAAATATATATCTAAGGGAGGTAATAAAACGTACTCAAAACGTTAGGAATACTTTATTTTTGACTTACACAATTTATACATCGTCATACAAATATAAACTATTTTACAATACAAACGGGGGAGGAACTGTTACACGAGGGGGGATGGAGTTCTTATTATAACTTGTGATAACTGTTCGCCGAAATTAAGGTCATTTTAAAGCTGAAGATTACCATTTTTGACAAGTGTTTTTGTAGAATGTAGGACAAAACCCCACCAGTTAAAACCCCACCACCTTTAATTTCATAGAGTGGACAAAACCCCACCACTTAATTTTATTGAGTGGACAAAACCCCACCACTAAATTTTACAGAGTGGACAAAACCCCATCACTTCTGTTTTATAGAGTGGACAAAACCCCACACTTACCAATTATTGGCGAAAATTTGATGAATTAAAATATATATAATATACACATTTTTTTCACATTTTATTATAACATGTGTGTAATATAAGAATGAACAATTTTATTCATGCATTCATTCATTTATTTATTGACACTCATCAATACATTTGCCTTTGGCCATTTACAAACAAACAAAAAACTTATGGCAAAGACTATTATATACATAATATAATATTCCTTTCAAGTTCCTTATACAAAGTTTCTAATAGAATTATTTTATTAAAATATATTAAATCCACAGTGTTTCTTATCAAAATGTTTCCAAGATTCTTTCAATACACTTTTACATTAATTCTAATTCTAAATATTTCTTATTCTTAATAATTCCTATTTTGTTCTAGATAAATCTGTCTTAACATATTTTAGTCTCCCCATAAATAATATTCTCAAGTATTATTAATTTAAAGTATTAATTGATTAACCAATGAAAATTGTAAAACATTAACCAATGAAAAATAAAAAAAATAATTATATAATGCTTAATCTGGATAAAATTGATCTTCTGAAAAAGTTATAAAACATATCCTCTATGTTACGTAATTTCCTTATAGCATAAATTGCTGAAAGCTATAAAGTATAATAAAGAAATAAAACATAGACCAAACAGTACGTGTTGATAAGAATCAGTAAAGATTTCTACAAATGAAATAATAGTTCTCAAGTGTCAAAAATACTGGCATATGTGTCCTTACAATAGTGTCTTTGATTTTCAATTACTTGAATAAACTTTACTAAAATATGCCTTATGGCTTTTCACACCTTAACAATTAGGTAATTAACAATATGAGTATGATTTCAAAACATTACATAAAATCTGAAAATAAAGCATTTATTATAAAAACGTTAAAATAGATTACATACACACTCACATTCATCCATACAAATGTGATTATTATTTACCATTTATTTTTGTCATTTTATGATTTTATTAATTTTTATTATTTTATTTACATAAAAAACTGAGGTCAAATATGCCCTTGGTGGCAGTTACCCACTCCTTTATAAAGTTCGTCCCCGAACATAAAGCAATTTAACAATATATACATAATATTTACAAAACATGACAATAAATTTCTTAATGCACATTTAGCAATTATTTACATATATTTATATGAACATATAGAAATACAAAATTCAATTTGATGATTAAATTTCTTCAGTTTATACACTAATGTTTGTGTCACACCAGTTTTAAATAATTTCGACTTTATTCAATGTCAATTGTTCACAATAACACAATATATGATGACTGCTGTCATTGTTAGTTTCTGTAGAGTGCAAATTTTATTAGTACATGACTAACATACACCGTTTTACATGTGACCAATTTTATATATAATTCAGTATAGTAACGAAAATTAAAATTCATTAAGAACAAAAATAATTTATACAGTATGCCTGACAGTAAACTGTTATCCATTCTTTAATGTTGCACTTTTCAAGCAGCAATTTAATGGTTAATGCCCGGCCACGGTATAACTCACAAATGCTTTAACTTAAGAATGGTTACATTTAAAGTTCAGTAAAAATAGTCTCAAACATATCAACATAGGTGGAATATTTCGCAAAATAAAACAAAATATCTCCATAAGACTGAATGCATACATGCCATTTGTTTGTCAAATACTGTTGTAGCTAATGTCAGATAAAATAAAGGTTGGGTAGATTAAATATGTTTGCAAGCATATTAATCTTAGCACTATAAAACACCTAAGAATAGGTAAATAAAATACCTTTTAGATATCTAAAATCAGTCCACCTTACAATGAATCCCCTTAATTTCACATAATTCCCAACAATTTAGTATTCCTTAAATTTTTTGTACATGTAGTTGTTAGCTGATATGTTTATGCTTACATAAATTATTTTTCATAATTCATCTTTCATTCTCCTAGCAACAGGTAATAACATCCTGGAGGGACTTGATCAAGATTTTGCCATTCTGGTCCTATGTTTGTATTTCTAAAAGTTACTAAGCACTGTATTTCATCATTTTGGTTAATTAATATTTCATTTATGTTGTTTATTCCACAATACAAGTAATAGTGTTTGTGTAATTCGTGTAAGGTACCATTGTATTTTCTTTGTATATGTTCTAATTTGATTTCTGATGTTTCCTTATGTCCACTCTTCTAATTCAATTATAAACTTTCTTGCTAATTAATATGCTGTAGATATGGTTTGAATTTCAGGTGTTTTATTGCCTTTTTGAACAAAACAAAACAAAACATCATGTGAATTGTGTTTTTGCGCATTATGTCTGTTCTGATTTTGGTTTATTTTACATGGTTCCGACTTTACTGATACAGTTTATGTTTTGACTTATCATTTCTTTCTGGTTTTCTACTTTGCGTTTGACATTTGTTTCTATTATAATTTATTTGTTTCTTTTGTGTTTCTTCCTTATTCCTATGCATGTTATGACTTTCTGTATTTGACTTTTGTTTTTCATTATCTTCCCTTCTTGTATCCTTTTTGGCTTCTTGCCTCTGCTGATTTTATTTTTTTCTTGTTTGCTTTTCTACATTACTTTTCTGTGGTACATTATTTTCCCTTCCTTTATTCTGAACATGTTTGTTTACATCTGGCTGTCGTACGGTCTTTGCTTTTTTGGTTTTTAACTCTATTGCTGTTATTAGTATTTTCTCATGATTCCTTATTTCTTCTTTACATCTGGTGTTTGCTTGTCTTTCTGTCCATTTCTTACATTATTCTTGTTATTTTCATTATTACTTTCATCTGTATGATTTTGACTATTTACCCTTATAGACTGGTTCATATCATGGATCTCCTCTGGATCTAGCTAATCTTCTCGATTCTCGAGTTCTGTTGGTGGATTGGTTAGTCTGTCATTAGGGTCAAAGTATGGTTTAAGTCTCATGGCATTCATCAATGATTTAACTTCTTTGTTGGTCTTCGCATGTTGTAACCTGTAGATGTAGTTTGGTCCAACAATAGTAATGTAGTATGGTCCAACCCATTTTCTATGCAGCTTTTGGTGCTGTCCCAGGTGGAACTTTTGTACAATACAACCAAACTCTTTCAGCAGGTTAATATTCGGGAGCTTTGCTATATTTATCATGTTGATACTTGTGTTTTTCTTGCGCTCGCTAAATATTTTTATTTGCTTTTTTCCTACAGATTTCCAAATTTTGAAGTATTTTGCCCAGATGTACCTTGTAACTCTGTGGCAAATGATCTTTAGGCTGCAGCACTGTGCCAATCGGTAACCGCATTTCCCTACCGTATAGGAGAAAGAATGAGCTAAAGTCTGTTGACTGTGTTGCTGGCGTAGATCTGTAGGTCATCATTATACCAGGTAAAAGGTCTGTCCAATCATCTTGTTGATCCTTACAATAATCTTGTTGCGTTCATTGAACGCCGCCTTTCCTTGTTGATCTTGTTTATCATATTTGTAGAATGTATGAGTTCTTTGACACAACCAACTCATTTGTCATTGGATGATAAGGACTTGTAAAGGTTTGCTTGATGTTAATTAGCTATTACAAGGTTTGACATGAATATTTTTCCTCGATCGCTGAGTAGTACTCTTGATGCACCATATCTTGACAAGATTACCCAAAACAGTACACTTGCAACTTCTCTACATGTTTGCATTTGTAGAGGGAAGCATTCTGCCCATTTAGAAAAGCTGTCGACAACTAGCAATATATGTTTATATTTGCCTTTTGTGGTAGGACGTCCACTCAGAATGTCCATCTGTCATCTACTGAAAACGTCAACAGGCTGTGGCTGTAATGGAGGAGGTTTAGAGTGGAAAGCTCTCTTGGACTGTTGACATTCTTCACAAGTCTTGACATACTATCTAATATTCTCATACATTGAAGGCCAGTAGCAGTTGTTTGCATAAAAAACACAATTAAGGCGCCTGATTCCACTGCTTCGGCACCGCTCATCCGATTTCACTATGTTAATGTGCGTAGAAAACACCAGGTGCCTGACTCCACTGCTTCGACACCATCAGTCCAATACCGTTGCATATTCGATTTTGTATATGTGTGTAGGGTTCCCTTAACTATCCAAGCCCTAGCCAAAATAAATCGACAGTGAGAACTCCCCGTGGCGGGTCCATTAAATGTGGTTACACACACTTAATGTAAACGTGCGTAAAAACACAAGGCGCCGGAGTCCACTGCTTCGACACCGCTCGTCCGATTTCACTACAGATTCAATTTTGTACGATCTTGAAGGGTCCTCTTTACAGAAATGTAAGTGGCCAAGCCCTAGCCCAAGTAAAACGGCCGTGAGAAGTCAGCACGCGCGGCCCGTTTTTCGTTGTTACGTCCTTATCAATATGTCAATGTGCGTTAAAAAAACACAAAGCCTCCACAGCTAGTGCTTCGACACTGCTCGTCCGATTCCGTTGCGGATTCGATTTTGTACAAGCTTGAAGGGTCCCCTTTACGGACGTGTAAGTGTCCAAGCCCTAGCCCAAGACAAAACGGCCGTGAGAAGTCCGCACGCGCGGCCCGTTTTTCGTTGTTACGTCCTTATCAATATGTCAATGTGCTTTAAAAAAAAAATACAAAACGTCCACAGCTTGTGCTTCGACACCTTACGTCCGATTCCGTTGCGGATTCGATTTTGTACCAGCTTGAAGGGTCCCCTTTACAGAAATGTAAGTGGCCAAGCCCTAGCTGCAGTGAAACGGCCGTGAGATGTCAGCACGCGCGGCCCGTTTTTCATTTTTATGTCCTTATCAATACGTCAATGTGCGTTAAAAAAACACAAAACGTCCACAGCTAGTGCTTCGACACCTTACGTCCGATTCCGTTGGGAATTCGATTTTGTACAAGCTTGAATGAAGGATCCCCTTTACCCTTTACAGAAATTAAAGTGTCTAAGCCGTATCCCAAGTAAAACGACCGTGAGAAGTCCGCACGTGCCGCCCGTTAAATGTGGTTACACACCCTTAATGTAAACGAGCGTAAAAAAAACACAAGGCGCCGGAGTCCACTGCTTCGACACCGCTCGTCCGATTTCCTTACGGATTCGATTTTGTACGACCAGCTTGAAGGGTCCCGTTTACAGAAATGTAAGTGGCCAAGCCCTAGTAAAACGGCCATGAGAAGTCAGAACACGCGTCCCGTTTTTGGTTGTTACGTCGTTATCAATATGTCAATGTGCGTTAAAGCAGCACGCCTGCAGATTCATGCTAATTTTCATAAAAAAAATGAAAAAGTATCTAACAGTACAATATTGTGAAGTTACTAAAATAATGCAATTTAGACATTATCAATGGCACTTACAACCCATGTTAACTACCATAAAGAAGTCAAAATATGCAAAAATAGCCCTTACTGCGTTAGTAACGCAGTAGAAATATAGTTATAAATACTGAAAAATTGGTAATTAATCGCAAATTACGCGTAAATTAATACTAGAATTTTGAATCTTTAAATATACTCTTCCGAAAATCTAATTACCTTATTCTCAGGTTTGATTTTATCGAAATATTTTTGCTTATCTGGAGGCGTGCAGCTTTAAAAAAAACACAAAAGTACTTCGACGTTACGTCATGTGACTTTCATCATTCATGTGACATCTGTGCCAAGGGAGGTAATCACTGTGAGGGGTTTCACTGATTTTCTGTTAAAGACACAATAATTTAATTGAATAGTTGCTTTATCCTTCTAGGACATTGATGAAAACAATCATTTATAATTTCAAAATGTGAGTCAGTGTTGACATTCGATAATTAACGTTTAATTGCTAATTGTAATAAGTTTTCGCGAGGAGAATGTTTTGACATATATTCGACATATATTCTTTAAATTATGCTTCAAACACGTTAGCAGAATTATATCCACACAAACGTAATGTAGTGGGGGTATATAGGACTCAGCTTGTCAGATGGTCCACTTCATGGTTTCCGGACGATAACTAAAGTTTGGAAAGATAACTTCTGGCTTCCAAAACTTTATAAGCCACTTTTTAATATTTTTCGGCATTAAACACGACATGTCGTAGTATATAAACGGGTATGCTGAAGACGTTAAGCTATATTGTAAGCAAACTTGGTGTATACTGGGATCCTTCATATTTACCGGACAATCGGTTTACTGGACAAAATCTTTTCCTGCCAAATAGTATCTTTATTTTTGTTTCTATTCAAAAGTCAGCCTGTCTGAATTGCATGCACACTTTCAATTTCGAATTAAATAACAACAAGACCCCTCTCCTGTAAATATTGTTTGCAGGACTTCGCGAAAACGTTTGCCGAGGACCGTCGGACATGTCGCGGCAAAAATCAGGCCGGTCCGAATATTTTTTTGGAGTTCCGGACCTTATGTCCGGTACGAATACCGATTGTATGCGGGATATATCAAGACCGATCATAGACCGAGTTTTCCTCCTTGAATAAAAAAATGTAAACCGAGTTTTGATTCGCCGTTTCATTATAAGTGTCCAATCAAATTCTAGATACATACGACTGTCAATAACCAAAATGTCGGTGTTACTACATTATTAGGCTGGGCTACGCCCGGCAAAAATCGTAAACTAACCAATGAAGAAAAAAAAGCGAAACAAAAGGAATACGAGTCCAGGCGCCCGCCGAGAATTTGTGGGTAAATGGAAAAATGGCCGCTTTGATCATGAAATGTTTGATTTCCCAGACAGAGTCCCATCAATCTGGATAAACTAATGTTTTATTTTAAGGGAATAAAAATTGTGTTGCAAATCTTTAAAAGTTGTTATGTCTTTAAAAAAAACACAAAGGTATTACCATATACATATATTTGGAAAAAAAAATCGGTCAGACAAAATTTCTTTCGGTCAGACAAAAATTGAAAGTTTGTCTGACCTAATGTCAGGCAAATTTTTCAGCAGTTTCCCGAAGCCTGTTGTTGATCAAGTTCTTTATTTTATTACGTATGCCAGAATATTGAGACCCTAATTGGGTTATTTTAGACAGGTTTTACTTAAATATGACCGGCTGCATTATCTCAGCAGACAATCATAACATATTTTAATGATAAAAAGTCATATTTAAATTTAATCCAGACAGCATTTCATTGTTTTATTTTATAAGGAAATGCAAAGTAAAATGGGTCATACCCGAATTTGCAAACCATGGGAGAAAACTCGACATGAAAATGTAAATAAATATATTGTCTAGATTTTATTGACTGGCTTCATGATGACCAAAATGAAGCTGTTTGACAAAGAACAGAATTACAAATAAATATTAAAATTACGTTTACTGATTTATGACGAATTAATACAATAATAGAGTTAATAATGTGAATTTCCATTACACCTCATATATAGGCCTCTTTGTAACAAGAATACCATGTCTTATTTTAGTGGGTTTTCCAATATCTTAATCTTGCCATTCAACAGTTGTAGTTCCCATGCTGATTATTTAAAGATTAATTTTTAATTCACGACTTCAAAATATTGTGAAACACTATGTCTGGTAAATTGAGTTGTCTACATGATTTTTTCTCTTATAATGCCCCACTTTGTAGACACATTTTTATGGTCAAAATGTAAAATTTCAAAACTTTATAATTGGGTAAAATTCAGTTCTTTTTATTTGAAAAAGGGTCGTATTATAGTATCCCCCTGGCGGGCAGGGATGGCGGCGTCCAATATTTGTCACACTTAGAGATCATTGAAAAATGCTTGTCCGGAGCAAAACTTCTACATGCATAGAGGGATTTCAATATAACTTTGGCACATATTTTCACTATTGTGAGGCGGAATGTCCTGTGCAAAATTTATGTCCCTGCGGCCAAGGTCAAGGTCACACATAGGGGTCAAAGTTCCGATAAAAATATGAAACTGTGTATTGGGACCATTTAGTCATCATTTTTTGAGGGATTGAAACACAAATGGTCATTATCATGAGTACTGGTGTGAAACATGTAATTTTGATTAACATATGCAAGGTCAAGGTCACAAAAGATGAATGTGAAGGTCACTAAAGATGATAAAATATAGAGATTTTGTCCAGAGCATATCTCCTACACATACAGAGAGATTGTAATGAAACTTCAAACAAATGTTCACCACTATGAGAAGCTGTGTCTGGTGCATGAACAAGGTCTCTAAGTCAAAGGTCAAGGTCACACTTGGAGGTCATTGAAAAACCCATGTCCAGAGCAAAACTTCTACATGCATAAAGGGATTTCAGTATACCTTGGCACAAATGTTCATTATTGTGAGGCGGAGTGTCGCCCGCAAAATTTAGGTCCCTGCGGCTAAGGTCAATGTCACAAATAGGGGTCAAAGTTCAGATAAAAAAATCACTAGAGATGATTATATATCCAGATATTTTCCAAATGTTACCCAGAGCATAATGATCTCCTATATGCATATCTGTATATGCCCACAATTCTCTCTCAAAAGCTTCTGTGACGGGCGTATATTGTGACAATGTTGCTCTTGTTTTAAGCTCACCTGAGCATATGCTCAGGGTGAGCTATTAGGATCACTCTTCGTCTGTCGTCCGTCGTACATCGTCTGTTGTCAGTTCACACTTTTAAAACGTTATCTCCTCTGAAACCATAAGGCAGATCATAATGAAACTTCACAGGGATGTTCCTTGTGTGAAGCCTTAACAAAGTTGTTCAAAGAATTCCATTCCATGCAGAACTCAGGTTGCCATGGCAACCAAAAGAAAAAACTTAAAATATCTTCTTCTAAAAAACCCAATAAGCTAGAGCTTAGATTTTTGGCATGAAACATCTTCTGGTGGATGTCTACCAAGTTTGTTCAAATAAAAGCTCTTGGGTCAAAATTGGCCCCGCCTTAGGGGGTCATTGATTTTCCCGATACGCATATAGTAAAAACTTTAAAAAATCTTCTTTTAAAGAACCAAAAGAGCTAGAGCTAAGATATTTAGCATGAAACATCTTCTAATGGGTGTCTACCAAGTTTGTTCAAATAAAAGCCCTGGGGTCAAAATTTGCCCCGCCCCAGGGGGTCATTGATTTTCCCTATATGCATATAGTAAAAACTTAAAAAATCTTCTTTTAAAGAACCAAAAGAGCTAGAGCTAAGATATTTAGCATGAAACATGTTCTAATGGATGTCTACCAAGTTTGTTCAAATAAAAGCCCTTGGGTCAAAATTGGCCCCACCCCAGGGGGTCATTGATTTTCCCTATATGCATATAGTAAAAACTTAAAAAATCTTCTTTTAAAGAACCCAAAGAGCTAGAGCTAAGATATTTAGCATGAAACATCTTCTAATGGGTGTCTACCAAGTTTGTTTAAATAAAAGCCCTGGGGTCAAACTTTGCCCGGCCCCAGTGGGTCATTGATTTTCCCCATATGCATATAGTAAAAACTTAAAAATCTTCTTTTAAAGAACCCAAAGAGGTAGAGCTAAGATATTTAGCATGAAACATGTTCTAATGGATGTCTACCAAGTTTGTTCAAATAAGAGCCCTGGGGTCAAAATTGGCCCGGCCCAGGGGGTCATTGATTTTCCAAATTTCCTTATATGTGTATAGGAAAAACTTAAAAAATCTTCTTTGGAAAAAAGCAAATAGCTAGAGTTTAGATATTAAGCATGAAACATCTTCTAGTGAGTGTCTACAAAGTTTGTTCAAATAAAAGCCCTGGGGTCAAAATTGGCCCCACCCCGGAGGTCATTCATTTTCCCTATATGTGTAAAACTATAGCAACAATTAAAAAATCTTCTTTGAAAAAACTCAAATAGCTAGAGTTTAGATATTAAGCACGAAGCATCTTCTAGTGAGTGTCTTCAAAATTTGTTCAAATAAAAGCCCTGGAGTCAAAATTGGCCCCGCCCCAGGGGACATTGATTTTCCTTATACGAGTATAGCAAAAACTTAAAAATCTTCTTTGAAAAAACACGAATAGCTAGAGTTTAGATATTAAGCATGAAACATTTTCTAGTAAGTGTCTACAAATATTGTTCAAATAAAAGCCCTGGGGTCAAAACTGGCCCTGCGACAGGTGTGTCATTGTTTTTAACTATATGTGTAAAGAAAAAAATCTTCTTTTAAAAATCCAAACAAGCTAGACCTTAGATGTTTAGCATGAAACTTTTTCTAATGGTTGTCTACCAAGTTTGTTCAAATAAAAGCCCCGGGGTTTAAACTGGCCCCGCTTCGGGGGCCTATGTACAGGTGAGCGACCTCACGGCTCAGGGCAATCATGGCCCTCTTGTTTATGGTTTGAAATAAAAGTTCTAGCATAAAAATATCACATTTTGTCCGGTAATATGAAGGATTCCAGTAGCCAGCTTATATGAAGACCCCAGTTGGTATTGCATTTGAGCCCCCTTGGGCCAAGGTCAATGTTACGGTTTTGGTCCAGTAAAAATTTTCAGTTTACAGGACCTACTGTTCAGTAAAATTCAGAGGTCTTTAGCATAGACTGCTTCTTGATTTGAAATGGTTCTGATGCTTGTGAACTGATTAATTAGAATTTTACACTGTTTAAATTTACATCTTTTCAGTCTCAGTGAATTGAAGAACTTTATGGAATCTTGAAATAGGCTGATACTTTTTGACACTCAGAAAGAATGACTTTGTTAAAGTTGAGGAGGTTGTTGGGTGAACATAGCAGACCTGTTTTATCTCGACTATATAGTTCAACAGTTGGTGTAGACAAGAAGGAGCTTAAGACTTCATATGATGCGGTAGTTATTGGTGCAGGTATGATTATCATATATGGTTTGATAAAGCAATTATACAGTCAACCCTTAACTAATGTAAGAAGCACATGGTTTACAAAAATTGATATTTCAAAATAGGACTGACAATAGACTGCATGATGTATTGTTATATTTTGTATGTATTGTAACTTGTATAACATTCCAACATGTATTATTATCATAATTGCATGAAATAACAATACAGCTTTATTAATGTTGAAATCAAAGGCTTTGTAAAGACATGATTGTTGGTGAAATTGTTTTGTATGACAATTCTAATGAAATGTTGTTATTTTGATTTAAGGCATTATGTACTACTCATATGCAGGGCCCAAAACAAAATTTTTGGGGAAGGGGCCTCATTGGGTAAAATATGCGTGATTTTGGCATTCTTTGGGAAAGGGGGTTTCAAATTTAACACAAACTTTTAACAAGTTCTTCAAAATAGAAAAGCACTGGGAAATACTAATAAGGCAGTAAAAGACCTTAATTCAATACTTTCATTTAATTTTGTTCTAAATTCTATGGGACATTTAAAAAAACTGGAGAATTTTGACTAAACTTGGGAACAAAAGAGGCTAGTTTGGTTGGGGAAACAACCTATATTTGGCCTCTACAAAAAGGGTTTTTGGCCCTGATATGATGTCAGATCATAATAGTTTTATTTTATCAGATTAATGGCCAATTTATGAAAGTCATTTAAATCACTGTGTATTTGTATTCATGTATTGAGAAAAAATGGTGAGTTCATGATACCATTGCTAAACAGTTAAAACTTAAATATTTAAAAAGTAGCATGATATTTTGTTCTAGAACATTTTATTCTGTTTATGTACAGTACTTATGTGTACCATTTATGTGTGTTAATTTAACAAAGCATTCTATGAACCAACTATTTCTACAATCAATCATAAAGTAAAGATGATATAAATTTTATAAGAATATCATGTCAATATTTATTAATGTACCATTAAGAAGACTGTTCAGTGTAAGCATTAGCATATTAAAAGGACTTTTAAGAATTTGCAAATTGACTACTTATTTTTTACTATATGTGACCAGGTGGGCTCCAGCACTTATACTAAGAATGGACCTAACTGGCCCCAGCCAGCAATAACTTGGTAGACCTGGGTTCCTGGCAGTACAACAAAGTCGTTCTAGAATCTGTATATATTTTAAAGTTTTTATAACTTTAAATAAGAGGTTATCATAAGATATAGCTTTATATTGTTTAATTTTATGAAGAGCTACAATTTTAGCATCAGTAATACATGTATTTCAGGACATAATGGTTTGGTGTCTGTATGTATATTTTATATCTTTATAATGTGTATTCATTCCCATCATACCAAATTCTATCAGAAACTTTGCACGGCTCTCCAGCATGAAACTCTGACAATGTTCTCAATTTAATCAGCAATATTAAAAGTGTAACACATACTTTGAAAATCTTACATATATGTAGTTATGCATGATAATAAAGATAATAAAAGAGGAAACAGCTTGTATTAAATAGGTTTTATATTAGGGTGTTGTATTCCTTATTCTCCATTACATATCATATGAAATTTAGTAAAGCAAGTATTTCGTGGACAAAAATAAGTTGGGTATAACCAGGGAAAACAACAACATAATTAGAACTATTGGTTAAACCATGTAGAAGTACAAGGTTAAAAAAACTGAAATAATATACCAATTTTTATCAAATATTTAATTAAACGAAAATATTCAGGATAATATGAATAATGTTGTGGCAAGGCCCAAATTTACATTTACATGCAAATAAAAAAACTATGCAAATAGTTGTAAAAGCAATATTTAAATTGATTCCAACTAACAGTTTAAGGGCTCTTTATTTTATTTAGTGATATTAGATACTTATGCAGTGCTGCCAAATATTCTTTTTTTAGCTCAAAGAATTAAATTCCATGCAGAACTCTGGTTGCCATGACAACCAAAAGAAAAAACTTAAAAAATCTTCATTTAAGAAAAACCCAAAGAGCTAGAGCTTAGATATTAAGCATGAAACATCTTTTAGTGAGTGTCTACCAAGTTTGTTCAAATAAAGCCCTGGTGGTCAAAATTGGCCCCGCCCCGGGGGTCATTGATTTTCTTTAATGTTTTTACACATGCACTGTTTCAGATACAAATATGAATCTTGTGATAACAGTTCAAGATGAAGATTTTATATCTGCTTTTGTTTATAGTTTAAAATAGTACTTGTCCCTTGTCATGGAGAGTTTTTATATACAGGTTTGTGCCCCAAAAGTAAAATCACAGAAGTTATAGCCTCTCTTTTAATATCTTACATAGTATTACTGTAATTTGTCATGCCAATAAGTTTCACCAGATCTTCATCTTCAAAGCACATATTTCGATAAGAATAGTACTCTGCACAGATTACAATGTAGCTGTTTAGCAAAATGGTGAAGGCAGACTTCAATTCTCCTTTCTTTCACCTAAAATGATTTTATTTGATATGAAGCATGTAATTGAAGGTAGTTGGATCTTGTGAACAATGTGACTGTTATTCTGCAGATTTACTAGTACATTTGTGTGGAGCCAATGGTTATGTAATAACATGTCATGTACCACATTTTTACCTCATGGTGCCTAAAGTAATGCTCTAAAGACCTAGCTCTTTCCTTCCACTGATTTCAATACTTATTTTGAAGACTTAGTTCAATACTAAGTTTATAATGAATTAAATAATAATAATGTAATAATAAGAGGCAACACAGTTGGATGTGCTCAGTCTTCCCTATGAGCCTTCAATATTTAATTGAATAGGTAGAGATTTCTTCAATACTTAGTGGAATAGGTAGAGATTTCTTCAATACATAGTTGAATAGGTAGAAATTTAAGTAGACAGAATTTTGTGTAATATGTCAGTTTGAATTTTCAGCATAACATGTGTTCTCCTATGACAATTTGTTGGACAACATTACGTCTGAAGCAACTGAGATTCTTGACTTCTCTTTCAAATGCATTCTATACAATCAGTATTTTAAAGCACTATATTAAATAGGTGTAACTGTAAGGAAAGACTTGTTGAAGGAATAAAACTAAGAATTAAATAATTTTTTATGTAAGATAAAAGCCTGATTTAAAAGTGTGTACAAAATTTATTGTTATGTTTTCCTAATTATTGGGCTTTCCTTTCTTGGTACACTGTATTTGCTTGTGTTTGATCATGCACATGTGGAATGGACTTGGAACATTTAACTTTCTGTCAAGCACATTTTAGCCTAAATAAAAACTAACCAGTTTGTCAACATTGAAATGTAGCATGCATGATTTTATCAATCTGCAAATCAATTTTGTATTGACAATATTGTGTATCTTTTTAGTTTGTTTATATTATTCCTTAGTTTAATCAAGTTTCAACATTAGTGCATCTATATTTGTAAGCAATGTATTAGCAACATAGATGCTAGTTTCAAACTATTACTCAGATAAACCATAAAATTTACCACTCCCCATTCCATTTGTTATCCACCCACAGAATGTTGCATGTCAGTTATAATTATGATATAATTAGAAAAAAACAACAACAATAATAAAAAAAACAATAAAAAACAAGCATACAGCAAGAGTATGCACAATGTATAATGTTTGTTTTATGATTTTTTTTCTCAGCACATGTTGATATGTTTTGTTGTTTTATTTGTTTGTAGGCAGCATATCTACAGAAACAAGGCCTAGATGTTTGTGTACTTGAAAGAAGACATGTGATTGGTGGTGCAGCTGTGACAGAGGAAATTGTTCCAGGTTTAAATTTCAGCCTGTCATTTCAATGAAAAGGAAGAGCTATTATACACACCCAGGTGTCAGTGTCACACTTTGATCAAGTTTTTGAGTGCAAGTTGGTATCTCCAAAACTACTGAAGGGAATGGACAAACATTTACAGTTACAGCTTTGAAAATAAGCTCAACAGCTTTACTAATCTAATATGAATGGTAGTGCTAGTAGAGCTGTAATGGTAAAAGTTTGTTTGTACTGTCCGATAAGCTTGGAAAAATCTGTTGGTTTATGGGAAATAAACATTATTGAAAAAAAATGAGACGTAATAATAGAATTTGATGATTCCATAATTATTTAAAGCTGGATAACTCTGCTTTAAAATGTTTACTGAGAAGAATTTGATTTGCATGTACCAGTTCATGAACTGGAATGTATGAAATATTAAATTTTGTGGTTGCAGATAAGAAGTGATAAATTGTTCAAGAATGCATGATTATTTCTGATTAATTTAATTTTTCTTTAAGCTTGTTCATATGTGATAAAAAATTGAAATTGAAAACCTGATATTCTGTTAAACTGAACTTTTATTTTTTGACATTATCTAGTTCTTTGTAATCATTGTAGGTCTTAATATTTTGTGCTTTATTTCAGGATACAAGTTTTCAAGGGCTTCATATGTTTTGAGTTTACTGAGACCTATTGTATATAAAGATCTTGAGTTAAAGGTGAGGAAAAGTTTTCATATATTTACAAATTTATTTCTAGTCATATTTTGTTTTAAAAAAAATCAATTGATGGTCTAGGAAATGTATAAGTATTCTCAATTCAAGTGAAGACTTGAATTTATTCTGCAAAAATTATCAAGATCTACTATTTGTATCATGGAAATTCTACCCCACTATGAAAAAAGTAAGCTAATTTTGATTAAGCACATTTTAAGTTCCCCATGCAAGCATGAGTGTTTTCAGTATAATTACATTTATTTGATTCTTTATTTTATAGAAATATGGCCTGAAAGTATTTCTGAGGGACCCTAATGCCTATACACCATTACTTGAGCCACAGACAATCAGAGGTCAACAGGTCAAATCTTTACTTCTTGGAAGAGACTCAACTAAAAATAGGGCTCAAATTGCACAGTTTTCTGAGAGAGATGCCAGGGTAAATTATTTGTGTTAATGCTTCAGTTGAAAAAAAAAATCTCTAATGATTTACATTATTTCATGACTTATTGCACAAGGTTTATAAAATGCTTGAAATTATATATACAGACAACTTGCTAGCGACTCTTACAATTTCTTAAAGTATATGATTTTATTTAAAACTGCTCTACGTTAATCTATCTATAAAGACATCAAAACAACCAGCTCACTTTTGGGTCAGACTTAGGACCATGATTTTTTGCAGCCATTGAGTGTAAAAAATAAGCAGAAAAATAATAATGGTTATGTTGAAAAAATTAGGTGTACATTAGTTTTACCTTGAAGAAAATGCTTTAAATACATAAAAATTTTAAACTGTTTTACATCGAATAGAAATAAAAATTATCATATATTTTTAACAATTATCATATATTTTTAACAAGTATAAATGTATACATGTATAGCAATATTATACATTATCATGACTACACTTTTTGTGGACCAGGATTGACAGACTTTCTGTCATATGTGAGCTTTTTTTTACAGATGGTCTTAAGCCCGTCTCACACAAAACACGGTTGGACACTCGGTTTTCATACGGTATACTCGGTTATACACGGGTTGACTGGTACGAGTATTGGGCTCCAACCATGCCTGGAGATTAGTTGGTACGAGTAAGACTCGAATATAGCACGAGTATGTGCGAATAAAGCACGGATATACTCGGTCAAGCAAGGTTTGAAAACGATTTGCATACGAATACATACGAATGTTGTACGGTTCCAACTACGGTCTGATACGGTCTGGTACGATTAATCACAACTTTTACTCGATTCACTCGACTTTTACAGGGTTAACATAGGATCCTGCCGACTTTTGTTCGAGTTATCACACATTCGTGTATGTTTTGATATAAATTGACCCATTTTGATGGCTTGGCTTCATAAATTTTCGAATTCTCGTCGAAAAATAAAAACAATAGCAGATGCAACAAACAACTGAATAAGGGAGCTAGAAATAATGGTTAGACTCAAATAGAAATTGATATTATTTTGGCCAGAAGGCGTGAGGAGTGACAAAATCAAGCCAACATAAGGCAGAGGAGAAGGAGGCAAATTTTGACAATATAATGGCTCAACAGAAAGACCATGTTTGGTCAATATGAGACTCTGCTACAAGAACTTAACAGAGAGGACCCTATGTATTACAAGAACTTCCTCCGTGTTGATGCTGAATTGTTTAAGGAGTTGGTGAGACGCGTTGGGCCAAAGATATCTAAGAGGACAACCGATTAGAGGTTAACACTAATATTATATTTTTTCCAGGGAAAAATAATCAATAGCAAAGTATAAATAGCATGAACTATTAATACTAATCTCAATGATCGATAGTAGAAATATGTATAGATATACATGTGAGAATTTTAAAACAAATGTCGCTGATAAATATTTCTTAACTATTATTTTTTTTCAGAGAACAATAGGGGCCTGAACTCATGCTTGCAATCACACTCAGACACAAGGCCACTGGTGCTACATGTACAGTTTCCGTGTTGCAGACAATACAATCTCCAAATTCATACCGACCGTCCTGAAGGCCATAGTCGACACATTAAAAGCCCACGTTAAGCTTCCACTTATTTAGCAAGGTAAATGGAGGGAAGTCAGTGACAGGTTCAACATCACGTGGAATTTTCCCCATGCTTGTGGTGCCCTGGAAGGCAAACATATTCCTATCAAGGCTCCACCAAAATATGGATCACTCTACCACAACTACAAGGATTTTTCTTCATGATCCTTTCGGCATTGGCAGATGCCGACTACAAGTTCTTATTGGCATCAGTGGCGGAGTATGGTTCAGCATCCGATTGTCGAGTGTTCAACAAATCTGAATTGAGGGAGTTGGTGGAAGGTGGTTAATTAGGTTTTCCTGATCAAGAGCCGATGCCAGGCCTGAACGAAAACCTGCCCTACTTTTTCCTGGGAGACAATGCATTTCCATTGATGACCTTGATAATGAACCCTACTCAAGGATGGACCTTGGCCACGATGAGCGCATATTTAATTACAGACTGTCTCGTGCCAGAAGAGTGGTGGAGAATGCATCGGAATATTGGCCAACAGATTTCAATGTCTGCTTCATGCGAAAGTTTATAAGAAAACAGAAAGTGTGAAGTCCCTAGTCCTTACCTGTGTCATGTTGCACAAGCTTTTCAGGATACGATAGCCTGGTGTAACAGCCAATGCCGACCAAGAGGACCAAACCATGCCCTAGTATGGCTAGAGATGAGTAAACTAGCGGACGCAGGAGTACCTGTTGGTCGTAAAGTAGACAATAACCTTGGAAAGCAACAAAGAAACTACCTCAGGGGTTACTTCATGTCTGAAGTTGGTTCGGTTCCGTGGCAAGAACAGATGATTTAATAGGGACCAAGACCAATTAAGGGACTATGGGAAATTAATTTTTGCAAAGGGATAATTCTAAAATATTTAATATGCAACGCCTTAATAATAAAGTCATTTATTTTAAAGAAAACTCTCAGAAATAAGTAGAAGCTGCGTAATAAACCGTGTCTGCCATGTATGATTCGTACCTGAACCGTATTGGTCGTATGGCAATCGTGTAAAACCGTGTATGCACTCGTGTGAATCGTACCGTGATCGTGTGATATTCGGGTGTTAATCGAGTGTTGGATGTAGGACTTTAGGACGGTCTCGAACGATTCCTTACGATTTATATACGATCTTGACACGGTTGGACTCACTCGTAGTGGACTTGAAATACGGTTGTATGTACGGGTCTCATACGGTCTCACACGGCCTCTTACGGTATTGTACGGTCGCTTATACGATCATACACAGACATGACATTCGTGTCAGTTTTTTAAAAGTTTTAAAAATCATACACGGCTTACACGGATACACTCGAATGGCCCGACTGTAACTCGGATAACGCTACGGTTGGTTCGGCTGTATGTACGGTTTACACGGGTGGCCAACCGTGTAAGCCGTGTGTTCTGTGTGAGATGGGCTTTATGGAAAGTCATATATGACAAATTTGACTGTACATGATAAGCTCATGAATTTTTACAATAACATGGCTGCCTTTATGTCATTCAGGCCACAGCCTAGGTTTTATTCCAATAAGTGAAGAAAAAAATAGATATAATTTATTTGACAACATGCAATAATTAGTAATCCCCCGAGCATATTTATTGTACTAAATTTACACCAAAACAAACCACTGACAATTCAGATCCAAAATAGATTCTTTGGGATGCATGCAACCAAACCTCTGTTGAAGTAGGCATAAGAAATAAAATTATAATTTTAGAATTTCTGTATCCACAGAATTCAAATTTTATCTTTCTTTTTTTCTGTACAGAAATTTGAAGAGTTTGAAGAAATGTTAAACAGAATAGTTGGCAGTCTTGACCCGATCCTGGATTCTCCACCAGTTCACCTTCCTCTACTACTGAACCATAGAACACTACGTGATAAAATAAAACTGTATCACTCAGTCAAAAATCTCTTCCAATGCAGTAAGTTGTTATCCCCCGCCGATGGAATCGGGAGGGGGATATAGTTTTGGCGTTGTCCGTCCGTCCATCCGTCCGTCCGAATTTCGTTTCCGGAGTAGTTCTCTGCAACTACTGGCAGGAATTCAACGAAACTTTATGGGAATCATCAATATCAAGAGGAGATGCGCATCTGACCGTCCGTCCGTCCGTCCGTCCGAATTTCGTTTCCGGAGTAGTTCTCTGCAACTACTGGCTGGAATTCAACGAAACTTTATGGGAATCATCAATATCAAGAGGAGATGCGCATATCGTCGGCTTGTTCCGGTCAGACACTTAAACTCAGAGTTATTGCCCTTGATCAGTTATGTAGTATGCATATAGAGTAAAAATTGTTTCCCGCGCTACTTCTCTGCAACTACTGGCTGGAATTCAACGAAACTTTATGGGAATCATCAATACCAAGAGGAGATGCGCATATCATCGGCTTGTTCCGTCAGACACTTTAACTCAGAGTTATGGCCCTTGATTAGTTATGCAGTATGCATATGGAAGTAAAAATCGTTTTCCGCGCTACTTCTCTTGCAACTACTGGCTGGAATTCAACGAAACTTTATGGGAACCTTCAAAAAATACCAAGAGGAGATGCGCATGTCGTCAGCTTGTTCGGGTCAGACACTTTAACTCAGAGTTATGGCCCTTGATTAGTTATGCAATATGCATATGGAGTAAAAAATCATTTCCGGAGTAGTTCTCTGCAACTACTGGCTGGAATTCAACGGAACTTTATGGGAATCATCAATATCAAGAAGAGATGCGCATATCGTCGGCTTGTTCGGTCAGACCCTTTAACTCAGAGTTATAGCCCTTGATTAGTTATGAAGTATGCATATAGAGTAAAAATCGTTTCCGCACTACTTCTCTGCAACTACTGGCTGGAATTCAACAAAACTTTTATGGGAACCTTCAATACCAAGAGGAGATGCGCATATCATCGGCTTGTTCCGGTCAGACACTTTAACTCAGAGTTATGGCCCTTGATTAGTTATGCAGTATCCATATAGAAAAATATTTGTTTCCTCGCTACTTCTCTGCTACCACCGGCTGGAATTCAATGAAACTTTATGGGATACTAAGAGGAGATGTGCATATAGTCACCTTGTTCCAGTCAGATACTTATAACTCAGATTTATGGCCCTTGATTAGTTATGTAGTATGCATACATCTCATTGGCATTTCAAGATTTTACTATTTAGCACAAAGTTATGGCTCTGTTATTTCCCTGAATATTTATCAAGTCAAGAATATTACTGTTTATGCCATGATTAATATATAAATAAAGCCTTATGTCTTCAGTTGTTGTGTTAATAATAACCAGTACTCGGCGGGGGATATAAATTCAACGAATTTGCTTGTTAATTATAATATTACCACTGCCATGTTAGTGTGATATTAGGCATTAAGCCAGTCAACCTGTAACATTTGTTGTGTTTTTGTGTATGACAGAAAGATGTAAATTTCACCTTTTTTTTCTTGCTGAATGAGCCAGAGATCAGGTTTGAAAGTTCAAATGATTAGTGTTGGAGCAAATATATATTACAGTGGAATTCACTTATAGAGATTTCAGATACAGCATACACTTGGTTATAAGAAACAATTTCCCTAGGTCCATATTTTTCCTTTTCTTATTTAATAGAAATCTTTGTTAATAGCATACTTGTCAGTTACAAGAAACTACATATTAAGGTCCAAATCAACCATTTACCGCAGTAATGAAGTTTTTAATAGCAAACTTATAATGATTTTTGCAGTGACATACTTCACACCTTGACATGCTTGATTTGCACATAAAGATGCAAATATATAGCTGAAGTAGGATACTTGTTTATTGAAGCATCAGCGTTCTTTTGTATTACAAACAGTTATAAGATAATTATTTTATGTGATTTACTTGTCTTGAAACTGTCCATTTTCGTATAAAAAATATCAGAATAAAATTAATTAGGCTTGAGCTGCCAAAAAGATATAGTAAGAATGCATCATTATCAGAACCGATATTTCTCTATACAAGGCTAATCATTGTTAGGCGGGGTGCTGTGGCCAAGTGGTAAAGGTCGTTGACTTCAAACCACTTGCCTCTCACCATGCAGTTTGATCCCCACCAGCTTTCTTCAAATTCTTTCACATGGTTCTACTTAGGTGCCTGTCATTGCCTGAAATAATGCATAAAGGAGCACCTGAGGACTTCTTCCACAAGTAAAGCTGGATCGTTGCCATATGATATATACTGTGTTGGAGCAACGTAAACCCAGCCAAAGAAAAAATATGCTATTTAATGATTTTTAGCTCGACTATACGAAGTATATGGAGAGCTGTCCTACTCGCCCCGGCGTCAGCGTCCTGATTTCAGATTAAAGTTTTGTTGCAGTAAAATATTTTTCACTCTAACTTTTTTTTTATTTCTTAAGGTATCGACTTCAATTATATGTTCCTTATCATCAACCACATCTTATGTGACAAGGTTCATAACTCTAGCACCAATATTTTCAGATTTATCTTCCCTTGACCTTAGAATTTTCCTTAAAAAATACTATTTTTTACTGTAACTTATTTATTTCTTAAGGGATCAACTTCTAACTTCAAATTTATGTTCCTGATCATTAACCACATGTTATGTGACAAGGTTCATAACTCTAGCACCAATATTGCAAGAATTATCTCTCCACAAATTTAGATTTTTTTACTTGTAAAGTGTTATTTTTTACTATAACTTCTTTAGTTTTGAAGGTATCTACCTCAAACTTCAAATACTTATTTCTTATCATCAATTACATCTTATGTGACAAGGTTCATAACTCTTGAAGCAATATTTTCAGATTTATCCTTTTTTTAACTTAGAATTTCCTTTAAGAAATATTATAACTTTTTTACTTTTTAAGGTATCTACTTCAAACTTCAAATATATTTCTTATCATTACACACATGTTGTGTGACAAGGTTCATAGCTCTAGCATGACTATTTCCAGAATAATACTCCCTTGAACTTGGAATTTATGTTAACAAATGTAATTTTTTTACTTTAACTTAATACATAATTATACATAATTGATTTTTTTTTCATAGTTTTGTCCTTCTTACTGCGTCCAGTATTTTATTAGTCGAGCTTCGCTGTCTCCTGTGAACGCTCTTGTTATCATTAAAAGTGATTGAGTAATATATTTTGAAACAGAAGTGCCTTTGATCAATACTTTTTCTGTCTCTTTTTTAGTGGTGAAGCTAGGCAAGGACAGCAAAGACTTCTATGATTTAATGACAGCACCAGCCACTAAAGTAACATATCTTTTCTTGCATGATTTTAATATTATCTCCCTTAAGAATATTTTAGTTATACAAGGAAATGTTGTCTGCTTTAAGAACTAAGGACAGTGACCAATTTTGCACTGCCCCTTCATTGAAAAATTATTGGAATGTTAAATTTTCTAGTCCATTTGGCCATTATTGCTGATTTTGGTCATAGGACACATACTTTTGATCTCATGCATTTCACTGCCGTTAGAATCATGTCAGAAACTTGTGTGGTTTATTTGGTGTGAGGAAGTTATCCAGATGAATAATGGAAGATCAGTGGTTCTACACAGATGCTGGCTTGTTCCTGAAATAATGCATGGAGGGTTCCCTTCCAGTGAAATTGGAAAACTTGTTATATGACCTTGACATTGCTGGTGTGACTGACACTGGATGGTCTGAATCTAGCACAGTTTAGAAATGTACTGGTATCATTTATATAAATATTATTAAATAGGAGAGGGGTCATATTTTTTTACCTTTTACATAGGAGGTAGACAATACCTCTTTACTGGATCATGTTTACCACTATTGCTTGGTTTGAATTTTGAATATATTTTAAAGGTGCTTGACAAATGGTTTGAGTCTGAACCTTTGAAGGCCACACTGGCGACAGATGCAGTGATTGGTGCTATGATTAGCCCAGAGACACCAGGAAGTGGGTCAGTTGTCTTACTATTGTATTGTAATGATTTTATTGATGGGTTAAACATAGCAATAATTATCTCCCCCCGCAACCATTTTGAGGGTCATTCCCAAGGTATTTGATGTGTAAGATAAGATAAAAAAATCTCTCATAATTCTAGTATCATCTTAATGAAGTCTAATAATAATCTTTTACATATTGGTGCTATAGTAATATTTTCCTTCATATAAACATGAATTTGATAACTCATTAAAATCAGTTGTTTGTATTGATTTTTTTCATATTTACATTATATAGAATATTGACTCCCAAAATGGCTGCCACTTTTGGCAAGGTAATTATACCCCCGCACAACAAAGTTGTAAGGGGGGGGTATACTGGAATCAGCTTGTCTGCCTGGCCCTTTGTCGGATTTTCCTTATCCACCCAATAACTTAATAATACTTTGACGCACTGTGAGTCTTCATATTTGGTATTGAAATTGGTCATGATTAAAAGATGGCCCCTATTGATTTTGAGGTCAAAGGTCAAGGTAATAGGGGCTTTTAGTTAAAAAAGCTTGTCAACTCAATTTCTTAAGAATATTTTGGTCAATGGTCTTTATATTTGGTATTGAGGTTGGTTATGACTAGTAGATGACTCTATTGATTTTGAGGTCACAAGATCAAAGGTCAGGGTCAGAAGGGCCTTGACTAAAAAAAAGCTTGTCCACCGAATAACTTAAGAATCCTTTGACCCACAGTCTTCATAATTGGTGAGGAGGTTGATCATGACCATTAGGTGACCCCTTTTGATTTTTAAGTCACTGGGTCAAAAGCTAAGGTCACAGGGGGCAATTACTTAAAAAAAATTGTCCGCTCAATGGCTTAAGAATGCTTTGGTCAACAGTCTTCATATTTGGTATTGAGGTTGGATATGACCACTAGATGACCCCTATTGATTTGTAGGTGACTGTGTCAAAGGTCAAGGTCACAGGGGCTTTTACTGCAATAAGCTTGTCTGCTCAAATGCTTATGAATGCCCATCAACAGTGTATTGATTTTGATACTAGAGGTCAAGGTCATAGGGGCATTGAGTCTAAAAAGCTTGCCCATTTAGAAGCTCAAGAATGCTTTGGTGCACATCTTCATATTTGTCATAGACCAATACAACATACAACAACAACAGTACTTGTGAAGATTTCACCAATCTATCACATTACTATCATTTCCAGCCATGTTTCAACACTTCAACACATTGGAAAGGAGGAGTTATTCACAAGGTTAATGTAAACTTTGATTCAGCAGGAATAAATTCTGATATGATACCTATCTATGACAGTGACCACTTTGTGCTTGGTGTAGCTTTACCATTCAACCATATATAAACTCTGTAGTTTTCATTTACCTGTTGAATTTCATTCAAAGATCATATTGTTAGTATTAACATTTCATTCTACAACTACATTTTCCATTTTCGGGATTCGGACAAAAGCCCCACCGGACGAAAGCCCCCCCGTCTAAAAATGACAAGGTGGACAAAAGCCCCCCCCCCATGAAATTTACACATAGGACAAAAGCCCCCCCATAAAAAAGTAAAGGTAGGACAAAAGCCCCCCCCCCCCATAGTCAATCAAATTGACATATAGTGTATTAAAGTTGTGTTTTTTGTGTGTTTAAAAGATATGTATGGACATCACATGTAGGTGACATAGTGCTAAGGATATTAAGTTGATCCCTTTGCAAAAGTGATTAAACATTACTACTCTTCTGACCCTTGTTGTGTATATGAAAAGCTATGAATTCAGTATCGCATGCATGCATTATTTAATCTGTTATCATAAACTTTGTTATCACTTCAATATATACATTATAAATAAACATTAAAACAAATTCTTTTAATTTTTATTTAAAAGTTTGTGTGAAATTTGAGCACCTGTGCCTGTGAAAAAAGATGGGGGGGGCTTTTGTCCTACCTGTATTTTTGATGGGGGGGGGGCTTTTGTCCTATGTGAAAATTTCATGGGGGGGGGCTTTTGTCCACCTTGTCATTTTTTAGAAGGGGGGGCTTTCCCCCGGGGGGCTTTTGTCCTACACTCTCCATTTTCACATTTGAAGCATATAATTATGTTCTCATTTATTCATTATAAAACACCCCCAGGCAAATCTGCATGAATGAGGGTGTAAGATATTCAAGTCATGCAGTGGCAGTTTCAGTTTTGAGGTCAGTAGGTCAAAGATAAAGGTCACTTTGATCTTTGCCACTGAAAACATGTAGCAGTGTTCAAAATTAGCAGTAGTCTTATAGCCCCGACTATTAAATTTCTCCTCGGGCTACCAACTTTTCACAGTAACAAGCCCGACCAGGCTACTGTATTTTCAGAGGCAATATAAACAGCTGTTGATTACAAATGAATCGTGCTAGTGAAATGTCTTTTGGGCTAGTGAATATTCCAATCTGGTAGTCCAACCAGCCTAGTCGATTCAAATCCTAATTTCTTACATTGTGTAGAATACATAACTTAGCAATGCACTGGCTTTAACTACCCTCAGATTTGGCAGGGAGGTTGTCCTTGAGCTCTTAATGACCACTGTTGATTCTGACAAAGCAGTATGCAGGGGTATTCACGCCATAACAGTGGCGTTCTAGTTAGATATTGTAAAAATTTGGAACCTCTCAGATGAACTGAGGTGTTCAATTTTTTACCTATTAACCCATTACCAGATATATACGCCTTTCTACGCCTTTTTCACCCCCCCCCTTTTTGCTTTCTCAAATGGTGAAAAAATGCCTTATTTAGACTCCCAAACACTTTTTTTGTTTGAGAAATTTTGTTTAAAAAATTGACCAATTTTTCGGCGCGGCCCCCCATCCAAAAGATACATCAGGGGCTTGCCAGAAGGGGGACGTGCCCCCTTCTGTTAGGGGGGTTTGAAGGGGGCACCTCAAGTCCCCCTCATCGCCAAGAAAATTTTGGACTTGTGGGAGGCTAAAAATGGCCCCAGGTCGATCATAAGGTAACGTGTAACCAATGCTGAAAAGCCTTTGACTCTATCTTAATCCATTGAGAAGTGGCAGCACTTTGAAATCAATTTTGATGGAAAAAATCAACGCAAAATAGTGATTTTTGGCAATTTTGAGATGTCCCCTAGTTGCCATGGTAACAGGAAATTTCAGACTGAGCATGTTGTTACAAAGGCAATGGTCCAGTCAACATTTGTGCCAAGTTTGATTAGTATTGAAGCAGTTTTTATAGTTTTATAGCAACTTGAACTTGTAACGGGAGACTTTTCAATGAAAACAGCCATTTTTCACAAAATGCTCATGGGGTAATGGGTTAAAGCATCTTCAGAAAAAATTTCATTGGAATGTTTTTGAAACTAAAACTGGAAAAAATTTAACTGCTATAAACCTCATTATTTTTTATTTTTCCCAAAAACATAATTTTATGTATATCAACTATGACAGTTTAAAAGGTATGAGTTAATGATTAATTAGCTTTAAAACTATATATAAATATCCCACTTCTTGACTAAAGCATGAAATTTGTAGAAAACAGACAAGTACAATTTAATGCTATTCAAGTACTCATTCAATGTCCATGTAAGTCTTATGAGACAATTTTGAAAGCATCAAATGTTCAGTTGTGTAAGTTTTAAACTATATAGATTTGTTTATATTGAAAAGTCATATGAATAAATTTTGTTGTTGACTGATTTTTAAATAAAATCATGCAGTTTGTTTATAAAGAAAATAATGTATATTTGTATATAAGGGAAAATATGAGCAATTGTTAATAAAGAAAAAGTTAAAATTGAAAATTTAAAAATACCCAGCTTTCACTACTCTCAATAGGTATGTGTTGCTCCACCATGTGATGGGTGAGCTAGAGGGTGTGAAAGGGGCCTGGGGCATTGTGGAAGGAGGTATGGGGTCTGTTGTCACAAGCTATAGCCAACTGTGCCATGGACCATGGGACCAGTATCTTCACAAATAAGGTTAGATGATCAGTTGATGTGACTTCGTTAACATCTTGAATTATACATTATTGATAAATTGGATACTTCTTCATACTTTTCTAAGTTTAAACATATTATATTAAAGATAATTATATGTATAGGTCAAAAGATTTTATGTTGCAACTTTTTTTACGAACAGATTTGAATGGATTTGTGTCTCATGATGTAAACAGTTTTATAACGTAATGTAATGTAACTGCTATTTTTTGTTTCTTTAAAGATATATTATGCTCAAATTTGATATTTGAAACTATACATTCTTAAGATAAATATAAATATCTTTTAAAGTACAGAGAGAGAAGATATGTTACATTTTAAACTTGACATACTTTTGGTAAACACAGTATAAATACATAGTGTCATTAAATAACTGACACTTTTTATAAATGAAGATCAAATTAACTTGACCAGTAATAGTGAATGCAACTTCTCAAAAATAGTTTGTGTATTCTTTTATTTAAATTTGACAAATTAACTAACAATTTCCTAGATTTCAATAGATTTCTGTAGTTAAAAGTGTCTTATCCAAAAATGAGCATAGTATATTTTATTGAGTGTGCAAATTTTTGTTAAGAAAATCAGTGAATTTAAATTTGTTGTTGTTGTTTCAGCCAGTTAACAAAATACTGACTCAGAATGATGAAGCAGTGGGTGTTGTCCTGAAAGATGGTACAGAGATCAGGGCAAAGGTCATACTATCAAATGCTACACCAAAGGTCACATTTGTTGACCTTTTACCAGAGGTAAATAACTCAGACTTAAATGAAAGATTTTTATACCCCCGCACAACAAAGTTGTAAGGGGGGTATACTGGAATCAGCTTGTCCGTCCGGCTGTCCGGCCGTCTGTCGGTTTTTTCTTGTCCGCCCAATAACTTAAGATTCCTTTGACCCTTAGTCTTCATATTTGGCATGGAGGTTAGTCATGATTAGTAGATGACCCCTATTGATTTTGAGGTCAAGGTCACAGGGGCCTTGACTTTAAAAAGCTTGTCCGTCCAATAACTTAAGATTCCTTTGACCTACAGTCGTCATATTTGGCATTGAGGTTAGTCATGATTAGTAGATGACCCCTATTGATTTTTAGGTCACCAGGTCAAAGGTCAAGGTCACAGGGGCCTTGACTTCAAAAAGCTTGTCCACCAAATAACTTAAGAATCCTTTGACCCATAGTCTTCATATTTGGCATTGAGGTTAGTCATGATTAGTAGATGACCCCTATTGACTTTGAGGTCACCAGGCCAAAGGTCAAGGTCACAGGGGCCTTGACTTCAAAAAGCTTGTCCGACCAATAACTTAAGATTCCTTTGACCCACAGTCTTCATATTTGGCATGGAGGCTAGTCATGATAAGTAGATGACCCCTATTGACTTTGAGGTCACCAGGTCAAAGGTCAAGGTCACAGGGGCCTTGACTTCAAAAAGCTTGTCCGCCCAATAACTTAAGATTCCTTTGACCCACAGTCTTCATATTTGGCATGGAGGTTAGTCATGATTAGTAGATGACCCCTATTGACTTTGAGGTCACCAGGTCAAAGGTCAAGGTCACAGGGGCCTTGACTTCAAAAAGCTTGTCCGCCCTATAACTTAAGATTCCTTTGACCCACAGTCTTCATATTTGGCATGGAGGTTAGTCATGATTAGTAGATGACCCCTATTGATTTTGAGGTCACCAGGTCAAAGGTCAAGGTCACAGGGGCCTTGACTTCAAAAAGCTTGTCCGCCCAATAACTTAAGATTCCTATGACCCACAGTCTTCATATTTGGAATGGAGGTTAGTCATGATTAGTAGATGACCCCTTTTGATTTTGAGGTCACTGGATCAAAGGTCAAGGTCATAGGGACTTTGACTTCAAAAAGTTTGTCCACCCATTAACTTAAGATTCCTTTGACCCACAGTCTTCATATTTGGCATGGATGTTGATCATGACTATAAGGTGACCCCTATTGATTTTGAGGTCAAAGGTCAAGGTCACAGGGACCTTGACAAAGAAAAAGCTTTTCTTCTCAATTGCTAAAGAATGTCCTGTCTGCAATATATTGATTTTGACATTTTCACATTTGAAGCATGTAGAATACATAACTTAGCAATGCACTGGCTTAGTAACCTCAGATTTGGCAGGGAGGTTGTCCTTGAGCTCTAAATGGCCACTGTTGATTCTGACAAAGTGGTATGCGGGGGGTATTCACGCCATGATAGTGGCAGTTCTAGTTTTTTAGCTCACCTGTCACAAAGTGACAGGGTGAGCTTTTGTGATCGCTTTTCGTCCGGCGTCCGTCCGTCCGTAAACTTTTACTTTAAATGACATCTCCTCATAAACCACTAAGCCAATTTCATCCAAACTTCACAGGAATGTGCCTTTGGTGGTCACCTTTAAAAATTGTTCAAAGAATTTAATTCCATGCAGAACTCTGGTTGCCATGGCAACCGAAAGAAATTTTTTTAAATATCTTCTTTTAAAAAAAACCCTAAGAGCTAGAGCTTAGATATTTGGCATGAAACATCTTCTAGTGAGTGTCTACCAAGTTTGTTCAAATAAAAGCCCTGGGGTCAAAATTGGCCCCGCCCTGGGGGGTCATTGATTTTCCCTATATGCATATAGTAAAAACTTAAAAAATCTTCTTTTAAAGAACCCAAAGAGCTAGAGCTAAGATATTTAGCATGAAACATGTTCTAATGGGTGTCTACCAAGTTTGTTCAAATAAAAAGCCCTGGGGTCAAAATTGGCCCCGCCCCGGGGGTCATTGATTTTCCCTATATGCATATAGTAAAAACTTAAAAAATCTTCTTTTAAAGAACCCAAAGAGCTAGAGCTAAGATATTTAGCATGAAACATGTTCTAATGGGTGTCTACCAAGTTTGTTCAAATAAAAGCCCTGGGGTCAAAATTGGCCCCGCCCCGGGGGGGTCATTGATTTTTCCTATATGCACATTGTAAAAACCTAAAAAATCTTCTTTTAAAGAACTCAAAGAGCTATGGCTAAGATATTTAGCATCAAACATGTTCTCATAGGTGTCTACCAAGTTTGTTCAAATAAAAGCCCTGGGGTCAAAATTGGCACTGCCCAGGGGGTCATTGATTTTACTTATATGTGTATAGCAAAAACTTAAAAAATCTTCTTTGAAAAAACCCAAATAGCTAGAGTTAAGATATTAAGCATGAAACATCTTTTAGTGAGTGTCTACAAAGTTTGTTCAAATAAAAGACCTGGGGTCAAAATTGGCCCCGCCCCGGGGGTCATTGATTTTCTTTATATGTGTATAGCAAAAACTTAAAATCTTCTTTGAAAAAACCCAAATAGCTAGAGTTTAGATATTAAGCATGAAACATCTTCTAGTAAGTGTCTACAAAGTTTGTTCAAATAGAAGCCCTTGGGTCAAAACTGGCCCGGCCCCAGGGGTGTCATTGTTTTTAACTATATGTGTATAGTAAAAACTTAAAAAAAATCTTCTTTTTAAAAGCCCAATGAGCTAGAGCTTGGATGTTTAGCATGAAACATCTTCTTATGGGTGTCTACCAAGTTTGTGCAAATAAAAGCCCTTGGGTTAAGTTGGCCCTGCAACGTTGGGGGGGGGCTATATACAGGTGAGCGACCTCAGGGCCATCATGGCCCTCTTGTTTAAATTACAGACAAACCTGTTCTGGGGAAATGAACAAAATGGCTATTTTGAGAGGTAGTCTCTCATTTTTCTGTAATGATGGTCCAATAGAACAGGTTAGACTGTATTGTTATTGTTTTCAACAGGTATTTGTTTGCAGTATAAATTCTAGAAATGACTGTAAATTGATAGTCAACTTGAATAAGGTATGTGTAATAAGATAAAGGGGGAAGTAAAATGGAATCAGTGATTAGTATTATAGTGAACAGTTTATCTCCCTTCTTTCATCATGATAAGACATACACGTATTTCTATTAAGGTTACAACCACCTATGACATTTATGATGTTGATGGTTTCTGGTTGCTCTGTTTTGGTACCCTTTAACTTACTTGTTTAAGCTCATGAGCTCCTGTATTTTCTGTTCTGTCCTTCTTTGACATTATTTCTTAATGCACTGTCATTTACTGATATTTCATATGTTTTGTGTATTTGTAATTTCTATGAATCTCTACCTTTTGAGGGAGGCTCCAGATTATATTGGGCCAACTGATGCTAGACAAAGATTTCCTATTCTTCCTCATTGTTTTTATCAATTTATTCTGTTATGTTTCTAGAAAACTTTACCATCAGATGTAGAAGATGATGTTAAATTGTTCAACTATGATTCTCCTGTAACAAAGATAAATGGTAAATAGCATACATATATTTATAACTTTATTTTGAAAGAAAACGATATTTTTATTCCACGTTTGTCTGTATATGCAAGATTTTCTTGTAATATTTCTTTTTGATTATAATTCTTCATGCCCTATAATAATTACAATGGAACCTGACTGTTGGCTATATATTTTCTACCCTTTTCACATACTAGAAGGGCATTTTAGTGAATATTTGTATCCTTTAAGTTTAGTTTTGCAATTGATGCTTCATGATATATAATTGTATGCATAAATTTGTATAGGGAAAGGGTGATACTTATTTATGATATCTGAATGGTGATGGCACAAATGTTTTGTTTCTTATAGTTGCTGTGAACAAGATACCTAACTTTCTAGCTGATCCTAACACAGGAGACAACACTGTGATGCCACATCATAGATGTACTATACACATTAACTGTGAGGATACTAACTGTATAACTGAAGCTTACCTAGATGCCAAACAAGGAAGATATTCTAAACGGTAAGCTGAAATTTACAAATTGTTACACATCTGGCCATTTGCAACTTATGCATAAGAATGTGAAAAGACTTAGTGTCACCAAAAGATCTAGATTTCTGAGATAAAGTGACCTGCTCCAACCAAGAATAACATTATTATATTGACTTTGAATAGAACTTGTATCACCAAGAGGTCTTAGTTTACTTTTTAAAAAAGCTCAAGTACGATTATGCATCAAAGAGTTGTGGCCCTTTAGTGCAAAAAATGTTCATACAGCTCTGTTTGCAAGGTAGCAGTTTCAAATTGATAGGATTTAACCAGATTGCATAGAACTGTTTTCTGCTTGCAGAACTGTTTTCTGCTTGCAGAACTGTTTCTTGCTTGTAAACAGACAATTGAAGAAGATAAAACCTATTTCTTATATATTATTATTTAAAGAGATACATTGATTACTTAGGTTTGGTTAAATCCATGACTAAATGGGATTAATATGTATTATGAGTATGGACTGTCCTTAGAATTAGGGGAAAAAGCTGTAATTGTATTATTGCATATTTATACTGCATGATTTATGCAGTAAGGGCTATTTTTGCATGTTTTGTCCTCTTTGGTAAAGTTTGGGATTGTTAGGGCTTTTTATAACGTGTTAATTTACTTCCTTTGTTCACAACTTTGACTTTTAAATACATTTTCAAAATTTTCATAAAAATAATTATGAATCTTGAGGCATGCTGTTTTGAGACTTCTTTTGTGGAATTGTAATGCCCAGAGTTTTGTTTTTTGGTATGTAGCATTGACTCTTAGACCTCTTAAAAAGGTATCTAAATTCTAAATCATGCCCCCCCCCCTCCCCCCTGGATTTGAAATTGGGCCAACTCTTGGGGCTTAATGTACAAAGACCTGTACAGTAAAACTGTCTGAAGATGCTTTGTATAGAGAATTTTTTTTAAAAACAACACTGCCCAAAGCTTAGATATATGGCATGTTGAATTTCCTTAATATTAGGTCCTGTACGAAAGTTATATAAAATATAAATCATGTCCCTGAGGTCAAAATTGGCTCTGCACCATGGTCGTTTTGTGTATAAAGCCTTGTTTTGCCTAGTACATGAAACTACAATGCCAAGTTATTTATGATATTTGGCATGTAGCATCACTTTGTTGACATTGTTGTTCTCTACAAAGTTACATATGTCATGCTTACAGTTGGCCCCACTCAGTGAGTCACTAAGGTTTTACAGACTATATAGAAGTACATTAAATTTTATGTCTTCTTGCAAAGAACTTAAATATTTGGTATTTATTATTTAAAGATTTCCTGGCAGACATCTACAAATATCTTATAAACTATGAAACTTGAGTTAAAAATAAAATGAAAAATTGTGACCTTTTATAGCAATATATCTGAGGTGAGTGATTCAGGTCCATAATAAATGTGACCTTCTTGTTGTATTTTGATATTGAATTCATGCAGTGTTTCAGCTCAAAGATTAAATAAAACTTTAATTTTAAAGTATAATATCAGACTTCTCCCATTTCCTGTGTTTAGAATTACAAAATAGCTTGATGTACAAGAACACTAATAGTATTTGATTTCACTTATCATATCTGAAAGTTGTAAATCAACATCAACAACATTTCTTATAAAAACATGATAATTGTATTATCAAGTTACTGTCTCTATGGACATCTGAATTGATGACATTTAAAGAAAATGATATTTCATTTTCTAGTATCATATTGATTTCATTTGATATCTCATGTATATTTGCTGTTGTTATGTTATATAAACATGTAGGAATCTGGTAATTCTTTATGTATGTATAGTAAGTTTTTCAAAGAATTTGCTGAAGGACTGTTGTTCTACCTAAAATATTGCTGTTTAATGATTTTTCTCCTAATATAATAGAGAGGCCTCTTCCCAGATGAAATTGTATTTAAAATCATCCAATTTTCCCAAAAATCTGAATTTACATCAGTTTTTTACTGACCAAATTAGCAATTGTAATGATATTTTCCCCCCTCAAAATCAAGAGGCTAAGGCCTCTTCCAAATTAAGTGTGAAAATCCACTGCAAGTGCTTATGCTGGTTTGAATGCATATAGAAAACATCTGGCACCTATCTCTATGGTTATACATGTATAGCATATATTTCAGACAGTGTCCTTGTGGTTATAAAAAAGCAAGCAATATATAAGTACAGTAAAATCTTGTGTAGCGGAGACGGTTTCATCTTCTGATCAAATTAAATGTGGCCATTATTAATATTTCGTATGAACTTATGAAAATTGGGTGTTATATTGTTTGAAGATAATACTATGCTCAAAATTGATAGTATTGTTAATTGCTACACAGCCTCTTTGTATGTATAAAATAAACATGTTTTTACTTCACGTTATGTAGTTATGTTGCGTTTTCAACTCTACACACTATAGGTGGACACAATATGAATAAATAATATCATTTAAAAAAATAACTGGCAGTCTTTTTAAAACAAAGGACCAACTTTACTTGACCTGTAATAGTCAATGCAACTTACCATGCATATCTTGTACATTCTTATGTTCAAATTAGACATTCAGTAAGAATTTCATGGATTTTAATATGTTTGTGATTAAAAAAATTTACTCACAGATGAGCATTATAAGTATATCTTTAACCTTTTATGAAGGATCATATTTGTGATGGCTATTTTACTGAAGTGGGAATTCTTTATGTTATAACCTTGATGACTGACATTTGAATTACATATCAAACCTTCTTTTTTCATAACACTTAGATTTGTAAATAATATATTGTTATGAAAAAAGAAGGTTGATATATGATTCATAAACTAAACAGCAAACTCCTTGATAAAGAGGGATTTAATTGTTGGCAATGTCTGAGACTGGTGATTGTATGCAAGAGATAATTATTTATGATTTTTTTATAGTGATATATAGTTAAAAGAAACACCACACATAGTTCGTTATTTTTATCCCCCGCCGAAAAGGCGGTGGGGGATATAGTAATAGTCTCCGTCCGACCTACCGTCCGTCCGACCTTCCATCCGAAATTTTTGTCCGGAGCATATCTCAAAAAGTATTTGAGTTATCAACTTGAAACTTCATAGGTGGATAGACCTCATTGAGGAGGAGTGCAGTGCACAAGAATGATAACTCTACCTTGAATGATAACTCTACCTTTCATAATTTTTGAGTTTTTGCCCTTTGTTATTTTTCATACCTAATTTTTCACCTCAGTGGAGCATAACTCAAAAGTGTTTGAGATGTCAACATGAAATGTCATAGGTGGATAGATCTTATTGAGGAGGAATGCTGTGCACAAGAATGATAACTCTTCCCTATACAATTTTTGAGTTATTGCCCTTTGTTCTTTTTCATACTATTTTATCCGGAGCTTATCTCAAAAAGTATTTGAGGTATCAACTTGAAACTTCATAGCTGGATGGATCTCATTGAGAAGGAGTGCAGTGCACAAGAATGATAACTCTACCCTGCATAATTGTTTAGTTATTGCCCTTTGTTATTTTTCAAAATTAATTTTTGTCCAGAGCATAACTCAAAAGGCCTTTGAGATATCAACATGATACTTCATAGGTGCATAGATCTAACTCAGGAGGTGTGCAGTGCATAAGAATGATAACTCTACCTTTTATAATTTTTTAGTTATTGCCCTTTGTTATTTTTCATACTTAATCTTTCACCTGAGTGGAGCATAACTCAAAAGTGTTTGAGATGTCAACATGAAATGTCATAGGTGGATAGATCTTATTCAGAAGGAATGCTGTGCACAAGAATGATAACTCTTCCCTATATAATTTTTGAGTTATTGCCCTTTGTTCTTTTTCATACTATTTTGTCCGGAGCTTATCTCAAAAAGTATTTGAGGTATCAACTTGAAACTTCATAGGTGGATAGATTTTACTGAGAAGGGATGCAGCACACAAGAATGATAACCTACCCAGCATTATTTTTCAGTTATTGCCCTTTGTTATTTTCAGCCATCAGTATTCACATAGGTTTCAAATCTGTAATCACTTCAGCTATCAGTTTACATTACCAAAAGACCTCTTAAAATGGAATTATTCTGCTCTACTACATATACATTCTTCCAATGAGCAAACCCATTCGGCTGGGGATGGTCATGTTGACGTGGCTCTTGTTTTTATTCAAATTAAACATATTCAGTAAAATTTTCCTAGATTTCAGTAAATTTCTGCAATACAAGTATGTTTACCTAGATATGAGCATTGTATTATTTGTTCATTCTTTTATTCAAATTAAACATATTCAGTAAAAAAAAATTAGATAAAAATAAATTTCTACAGTTTAATTACAATTTATTTTTACCTAAAGATGGGCAAAGTATATCTTTAAATCTCATTAAATTTTGGAAGTTATGAAGAAATTACTATACCAAAGTTACACTGTACTTATTATAAGACTTAACATTTTGTCTTTCCAATTTTATCAGTTGTGCCACCTGCCATGCAGGACCAGATCAGGTATCAGACATCTGTCCTGTATAGACAAGTGTACCTGTAAATCATTGAATTGAGTTTTATTTCTTTTTATACATGTACATGATACACATATATACAATCATCTGTCACATTATGTTTAATATATAATGCCCAATTTTCGCCCCAGGGATGTGTTAAAGTACACACAAAAAATAACATTTATAACAAATAGTATAGTGTAATAGGGTACTAAGTTGAACATAAAATCACCTTAGTGCAGTAACAGGTTAACTTCTTTTACTTGTAATAGGATTTAACCCATTACTGTGCTAAAGTGATAGGATATTGTTTGCTATAAATGATTATCTTTATAATCAGTTAATCTTTAAATTCTACAAGTGTTGGGATAGAGTTACCAAGGAGATTGAATTCTACACTTAGAATGTAATAAGAGAACAATTTATTATGTTGTTACCCCCTCCTTGATTCAATATGAACTTTGCCCTCCACTTTGAGATTGAAGTTTTCCATTTCAAGTCTTACGGATTTCTTTTATATAATTAAAATCTATCAAAATACAAAACAAAAATGAGAAACCAGCTATAATGGTGGAAAGTCTGAGTTATATTTTGTACAACATAATTATGTTTTCAATTGTTCTTCCTCTGATGTGTTTGAAATAAAAAAATGTCAAGCCTGGCCCCCACTCTGCAGTCACGGGTTTTTGTTTTTCATGTCAGAGCATAATTCAAAAAGTGCTTTGGATAACAATTTGAAACTTCTCAAGTTGATAGATCTCATTTAGTGCACAAGAGTGACAACTTTACTCATCATTTCTCCAATTTATTTTTCTTGCTAATTTTTGTAACTTCTATGTGCATTGAGAATTATTGTTATTTAACTTGGCACATAATTATGTTCAACATGGTTTAGTCATTATGAATTAAAGGGGTTTAATGTAAATGCTTTGCATGATGTGACTTAGTATTTGTGATGGGGAATATACAATATGTTTTGTGACATTGGCAATCTTGTAACTGATCTGAACTTGTGTGCGACTTTAAGCAAGTTCTGATATTTAAACTCACACTTTTGTTTGAATTTGTAATGATATTTAACCCTTTAGTGATATTTTAAAATAATCTAGTACCTGTTAACTTGTACTTGTATATACTAAGGGACGTTATAAACATCATTATCTTGATGATCCAGATATAACGGGTGAAACCGGTAGATATTTTTTTTTGTTAATAAATAATTGAATGTAAATCGGAAAAGGCATCACTTTATTCTTTTCCCCTCTGTATATATATTTCACTTTGTCATGATATTTCACCTGATACAGTAATTAAACTTGTATTTAACTTTGTGCTGATATTTGAACCTGCATTTAACATTCATTTTGTAATGGTAATCATAACCCAATACAAATATAATGAGCCAACACTTGTATTATATTTAATGTAGATATTTGAACCTATAATGATATCTTTACTGATGCACTTCAAAATATCTTTATATGCACTTTGTTTGTTTATCTTTAATCTTGTGCAGATTTTGAAACATAAACTTCAACCATTAGTAGAATCTACATTTGTGTTTGACTATAGGTTATTATATGTTTTTCTTGTGCTGATATTTAAACCTTTGCTGGTGTTAGAATGAATATTTACATCTAAAGCAGCACACCCTCCGAACACCTAACAATTTGTTTTAATAGTTCAAAATGTCTGTTCAAATACATATGAAAGTTGAAAGAATTGACATTTTGTTTACTTTTCCTCTATCAATATATGCGTTCTTTCACTTTTTTTCATCAGTCTTATAATTTTAAAGTGTACACAAACGATAACCCCATAATACCTCTCTTCTAAGATCTGATGTTAACAGACAGATGGAAGACAGACTTGCCAAATAGAATTAAAAGGGATATTGAAATAACTTGTCACAAATGTTCACTATAATAAGTTGATTATGTGCATCAACCAGACCCCTACGTCCCACTGAGATCAAAGGTCAACATTTGTCTGATGGAGGGACTATTTATTACTTTTTCATCCATCAAAATTTTGAAATAACTTGGCATAATTTTATGAAGACAATGTGTCATACACAACACCCAGACCCCTACCTCCAAGGTCAAGGTCCTACTTGAAGATCAAAGGTCACTGGGACTTGTTATAACAAAACATGACAAATGGCCATTAAATCAAAGTTCTAAGTGCCTAGACCTGAGTAGTACATTCTTTAAAGTTTATATATAGATGTAAAGACTATACGTTCCACCTGTCCCACCCATTTTGAGGTCAAAAGGTAAGATCACTGGGACCTGGCTAATGAAAGTACGTTGAACTCGAAACATTGCATGTTTATGTATCTCGATGAGTGTATCTGCCATACCAATTTACAGTCAGATGTTAAGGTCACAGGGACCTGTAATAACAGAACATTAAACTGGTCATTAAATCATTGATTAAGAAGCTTTAAACTTTGTAGATGCACCTTGATGAGTCATACTCATATGAAGTAAAAAGCTCAAAGGTCAAGGTCAAAATAATCTTCATAAACTGTATAAAGTTTTTGCTTCAATTATGACGATGAGTTTAGCTTGCCACACCCTTTTTAGATTTAAAGTTCAAAGTCCATGTGACCTTTACTTTAAATTAAACCAATGCAGTTTACTAAATTTAAAGGGATTATCTCTATGCCTATATATCTGTTTTCAACATTAATTTCCTCAAATTCTGTCAGTTCCCATATATGATCCATTTAAATGTATATGGGACCAAAATGATTCAAAATTAATACTTAAACCTAATCATTTATTTAAAACACCTCAAGGTAGCCCTCTCTTAATCTCATTAATTATCAACTTTACTCTCAGTTTACTCGAAACTTACTGTATAATCTGAATACCACTTGAACTAAACTTTGAGAACTCAATTATATGGGATTTACTCAATGAGATTAAGAGTGAAAGTATTGATTCTAATAATATGGGCCATTGTGTTAACAGTTTGATAATTAATTGATACATCATAACGAAAAATAATTTGTTTTTACGAATTAATATTTCGTAATTATGAAAAAATATTTCGTAATTACAAATTAATATTTCTTAATGAAACAAATTAATATTTCGTAAAAACGAATTAATATTTTGTTAAAACGAATTGATTTTTCGTAATTACGAATTAATATTTCATAAAAAAGAATTGATATTTTGTAAAAACGAATTAATATTTCGTAAAAACAAAATTATTTTTCGTAATTACTAATTCATATTTCATAAAAACCAATTAATATTTCGTAAAAACCAATTTAAAGTCTCTGTGGAAAAAAGTGTGGAAAATGTCACCTTAGGGGCTCCGTACAAATGACTAGCTGGTGATACTTTTATATAACGTAAGGTACCATCAGTACCTGGGAGTCAACTGTTTAATCATCTTATTTGAATATCTGAAATAGGCTGACATTTTCTTGTTGACTGTATAGTGAACATTGCTAACCCATGATGATCAGTCAGTTTGATGTGCCCGCTGATTTTGGTCTGCACCGGTTGCATTATAATGATTATTAGCTAGGATTAGATGCCACTTGCAGGTTAGGATGATAATTTAAACAATTTTTTTGGTATACTGAAATCCCTTCAAATAACTATGAACAGTTCCAATTATAAAGCAAAGCAATTAAGTTCATTTCACAAGTACAAGGAGGGTTAATTCTGAATTGAATGAAGTACAATATATACCATATTGACAATAACTATTTTTGTATGTATGTAGTGATAGTCTCCAAAGCAAATTTTATTTTATTTGTTCACCATTCTTCTATGGTATTTTAATAACTATTATATTTCATTCCAGTTTTACCTTTTCATTCACTTTATTAAGTCCCATTATATATAAAGAAGCAGTCAATTTTTGAACTACCTATAGATTTTTGTAATTTTGTAAAGTATCCCATAAAAGGCACAAAGCTAATTCATTTTAATGTAATGTTAATTACTTTTAAACATCTTTAACACCCTGTAAAATTGTTATTCTATTGTCAAACTGAGATTTTCTTTTGTCAGAAGTATGTCAAAGTTGCAATTTTATTTTAGTATATCCCAAATAGATCATTGACCATTTTAAAATCAATTCAATACATTTGAGCCGTGTCACTACAAAAGCAACATAGTGCGTTTGTGACCAGCATGGATCCAGACCAGCCTGCGCATCCGCGCAGTCTGATCAGGATCCATGCTGTTCGCTATCAGTTTCTCTACTTGTTATAGGGTTGGTAAGCGAACAGCATGGGCACGGATGCGCAGGCTGGTCTGGATCTATGCTGGTAGCAAACCCATTATGTTGGTTTTGTCATGACGTGGCTCATTTTTTAATACAATCTTAATAGAGATATATAGTGTTAAAAAACCCATAATATTTCAATCACAATGTATAGGGAATCATAATACATGTATTCAAATATTGGCTGAATATGAATGGAACATGAATATTCTTTTTATACTTGTTCTTTGTTTTCCTGTTGAATTAGATTATTTTACAAATTTAGGACCCTTATCTGTACATACTGATGATGCAAAACTAAATTATTACTGCAGCAGGTGTGTTTGTTAATTGCACAAAATAAATTGTCTACATACAAGGGATGCCTAAGAATAATTTCTTCAGCATTAAAAACTGAATAAAAGGTTTTTTTTACAATAATATTGTAAAAACTTAATGCTTCAAACAACTATATTTTATAATCTGTTAATATATATTGATTTAACATGGATTTTTTCATCATGAACTATTTCATTTCTTGACTTTAAATTAGTTTTCAAATTGCAAGCGTAATCTTGGTCTGACCATACCCATTGACATTGATTCCATGTAGATTACAGATAGAAACAAACAAAAACAGCAGACAATTTAAAAAACAATGCACTTTTATTACTGCAATTAAAATCTTAGATAATTTGTAAATGCTCATTATTATCAAACTGACTTTAGAGATAGAGTATTTGTACTATTTCATTTCACAAATAAAGCAGGGCTAATTGTTAATTTTTACCATTTTGAGAAGTACATTATGTATGCTATTTACAATTGTATGTATATTATTAAGTGATAGTCTCCAAAGCAAATTTTATTTTATTTGTTACGATGGTTAGGAAACTACCCGCCTATATGACTGAAATACTGTTGGGAAAAGGCGTAAAATTAAACAAACAAACAAACAAATTTTATTTGTTCACAATTCTTCTTTGGTATTTTCATTGCTATTATATTTCATTCTAGTTTTACCTTTTCATTCCATTAACATAATAATAAGTCCCATAATATACCAAAAAGCATTCAATGTTTTAGCCTATAGAAAATTAAATTTTTACTATCTTTAAGGATTAAGTACTTGTACTGATTTATAAAAGATAAAATGTTTTCTATAATGTTTATATTAAGGATTGACACTTTACCCCATATTGTCACCAGCTAAAGTAAGCAAGGTGTGTTTATAATGACTTTAAGATGCCATTTAGGTTAGCATTATATAATTTTATTCAACCCATTCAATTAAGTCAGTATTAAACTTACACTCATTCTATATCCTCTATTAATTTTAGTATTAATTTATCAGGAGAGAAATTGTATTATACAAAAATCTTTAGAAGAGTATTTAAAAGATATTTGAAGTACTTTGATACATATTTTTGAATATCTTATCAGGTCTTTTAATGAAAAAACATTTTAAGTCCACCATGTATTTAAAATGATTAATTCAAAGATTAATCAGATAATTTCATTTTAATTTGTTCTGAAATCTTTGAAATATTAATGTTTTGACAACCATGCAACATTTGCAGCATGATTGCATAAATTTATCCAGTTCAGTCTCTATTAAGTATGATTAAAAGAATTAACCCTGTTATAAAAGCTATAAAGGTGATATTTTAAGTGTTTTTGAAGAGTTTATTAGCTTGTTAGCTGTAAATTTAATTCTGACAAAAAAAATTGTTATGTCATAGTAGTTAAAAAACACATCATAAATATTGGTTAGTAGTTGGTTCAAAATCTCCTCATTTTGTCAATTGTAAATGGTTCTAATTCTCCACATTTAGTGATCAATGATTGATTCATATTCTCCATTTAGTGGTTGGTAAATGGTTCATTTAACTCTCCTTATTGAATGGTTGGGAAATGATTCATGTAAATCTGCTCATTTAGTGGTTGATAAATGTTTTATGTAACTCTCCTCATTTAGTGGTTGGTAAATGGTTCATTTAACTCTCCTCATTTAGTGGTTGGTAAATGTTTTATGTAACTCTCCTCATTTAGTGGTTGGTAAATGGTTCATGTAACTCTCCTCATTTAGTGGTTGGTAAATGGTTCATGTAACTCTCCTCATTTAGTGGCTGGTAAATGGTTCATGTAACTCTCCTTATTAAGTAGTTGGTAAATGGTTCATGTAACTCTCCTTATTAAGTAGTTGGTAAATGGTTCATGTAACTCTCCTTATTAAGTAGTTGGTAAATGGTTCATGTAACTCTCCTTATTAAGTAGTTGGTAAATGGTTCATGTAACTCTCCTTATTAAGTAGTTAGTAAATGGTTCATGTAACTCTCCTTATTAAGTAGTTGGTAAATGGTTCATGTAACTCTCCTTATTAGGTAGTTGGTAAATGGTTCATGTAACTCTCCTTATTAAGTAGTTAGTAAATGGTTCATGTAACTCTCCTAATTAAGTACAGTAAAAACTCGCTAATGAGACCAATAAAGGGACTTTACAAATCTGGTCTTAATAGCGGGTTGGTCTCATTAATGAGTTTGGTCAAACAGAAAACCGGGCAATATATTAAGGGATACCATGTACTGTACACATGTTTAATTCTGGGCTAACCTTTTTCAAATGAGAAGATATTAAGCATACACTATTATTTTTTTATTTTCATTAATTTTCTTTTACTTTTTATCATTATAAATTTTTTAAACTTCTTTAGAGGTACAAAATGTATTATGAATGTCTTTAAACACAAACATATTTTTACATTCTTGTTAAAAGAATGACATGACTTACTCAATTAAATCACCATTTTACTACAAAGCACATCGACCAATTAACCTTTAATTATTTTCACAGTTTTCATCGCCGATAACAACTTCAAAAGCCAAATCGTATCATGTTTATGTTTGTTTAAAATTATGGAAGGAAAGAGATAATGATAGCAGCAACACCTCTAAAAAACTTATTGAATTTTTTCTGTTCAATATTTTGTTGTTTTAATCCTCCAGTTATGACATTAAAGGTGTGAAATTAAGAAATTATCGACAATATTATTGATCATTTCCGGGTTTGATACAAAGTAACCTTGACCTCTGCCGTAAATTGGATGTCGTTAAATGTCGTAAAACCAGTACAACTGTTGTTTACACTACGGGTCAAAAATTTTTCAGCAATATACATGCTTGTCAATATCAAGTTGAGAAAGTGCCCGCGGTCGTATTTGTACAGAATTTACGAAATGGGACTGAATTTACTGGTCGTATTACGGAATAACGGGGTGGTCTCAAAATCGGGGTTAGCGACCATTGAAATAAAGAATAAAAAAATCGGGTCTTTGAAAAATCGTTCGTATTAGCGGGTTGGTCTCGAAAACGGGGTGGTCGTAAAGCGGGTTTTTACTGTAGTTGTTAAATGGTTCATGTAACTCTCCTTATTAAGTAGTTGGTAAATGGTTCATGTAACTCTCCTTATTAAGTAGTTGGTAAATGGTTCATGTAACTCTTCTTATTAAGTAGTTGGTAAATGGTTCATGTAACTCTCCTTATTAAGTAGTTGGTAAATGGTTCATGCAACTCTCCTTATTAAGTAGTTAGTAAATGGTTCATGTAACTCTCCTTATTAAGTAGTTGGTAAATGGTTCATGTAACTCTCCCTATTAAGTAGTTGGTAAATGGTTCATGTAACTCTCCTTATTAAGTAGTTGGTAAATGGTTCATGTAACTCTCCTTATTTAGTTCTTGATAAATGGTTCATGTAACTCTCCTTATTAAGTAGTTGGTAAATGGTTCATGTAACTCTCCTTATTAAGTAGTTGGTAAATGGTTCATGTAACTCTCCTCATTTAGTGGTTGGTAAATGGTTTATGTAACTCTCCTCATTTAGTTCTTGGTAAATGTTTTATGTAACTCTCCTCATTTAGTGGTTTGGTAAATGGTTCATATAACTCTCCTCACTTAGTGATTGGTAAATGGCCTCGACCAACTTTCAAAAGAAAAAAATCTATGTATTATCATTTAATGATTTCTTTTCTTTGTTCTGGTAGGCCAATGATAGAGATGACTATACCATCAAGCTTAGACCCTACTATCGCTCCACCAGGTCACCATGTTGTTCTACTGTTTACACAATATACACCATATACCCTGGCAGACGGACAGACATGGGATGATCAAACTAAGAATGAATATGCTGACACTGGTATGTATGAGCTACTAAGTGCAAGCTAAATTTTAAATAGATTGGAATTATTATTATAGAACTTGCATTTCCAAAAATGCTAGGAATCGCTGTTAAGCCAAGTATACAAAATGTATTATTATAAGCATTATATTAGCATACCACTTGTAATAGGTGTCATGGCAGTAATAATCATCATAAAATATGACCAGTAATAAGTGCTGAGATAATACTACTTGTACAATAATAATCAGCATACAAATACTACCAGTACCACTATATGCAAGGTTTTACACTAATGTCCGTTCTGGACATATTTTAATGTTGAAAACTCAATTTTTAATATTTATGTATGAAAGTAATAATCAGACAAATTGATGTGGAAAATGTTCGAAAGGAATGTATATTTGTTTCAGTATTTAACAGTATAGAACAATATGCCCCTGGTTTCAAGGAGAGTGTGGTTGGGCGAGATATTCTTACACCTCCTGATCTAGAGGCAGTGTTTGGACTCACAGGAGGGGTAAGTGACAAATATGATAGATAATTCAATGTTCTTTGATAAACAAAAATAAGAATAAGTGCGAAGAAATGGTAGTTAAGCAAGGCAAGTGTATATAAGAATAAGTGCAGATATAATGTCAGGCTACCTAGACTGATGATAATTACATTTGTATATAAGTAGTATGTATAATTTAGGGTGGAGATGTTAATTTTGCATTTGTCATTCTAGTTCATATGCACAATTTGGGGGTCAAATGTGGGATCATTTGATTTTAAAGGTTTTAAAGTGTGAAAATAATTGTAAAGCATTTGAACAATAAATTTTGAAACATGGAAACGATTAGACTAAGTTTTATTAGATATTTAGAATTAAAGGAAAGATAATGAAGTTGATTGAACAACATTAAGCAGGTGAGCTTACTACAATGTACATGTAATTTACTTGTTAAAAATTTGATTAATTCTAAAACATGCAGTGTTGCATGATAAAGCACTATAGAGCTATACAATGATGTAATAAATAAATAATTAAACCACTTGAAGGTGTATGTTTGTCAAAATCTGCATAGTCATATTGATGTATTGAACATTTTTTTATATACACATATACATTTCAGAACATTTTCCATGGAGCAATGTCTCTTGACCAGTTGTACATGGTACGACCCACATCAGCTCTCAGTGACTACAGATCACCCGTGTCCAGACTGTATCTGTGTGGGAGTGGAGCTCATCCTGGTAAATATGTCTATTTAATCATAAACAATATGGAATTATATGGCCAAATTTTATTTTGCCATTTCTAGGTCAGCTCTTGATAAACAATTTTATCTTAATGAACAGACTTTAACAGTTGTATAGCAAAAAATTTTACTAACTTTACTTTTTTGAAAGAAAAAAAAAGTTTTGCAAGGTGATAAATTGTCTTATTTTACCTTCCTTTCTTCTTAGTGTTTTACAGAATTTGTTTATAGTCTGATTGTGTAGGAAACTATAAGCTTAATGGCAACAAGTGTAAAGTTTCTTGCCTAAGGCAACAGTGGCTTGCTTACCCTATTCAAACAACTTTTTTTAGTCATAAAGGACAATTTTTACTTGTTTTATTTAGACAGTTTGCAACATATTTACATGTTTACCTTACCAATTGAACTGCGTCAAGAAAAATTACAGTTAAATTTATGTACTGACTCATTTGTTTCAGGGTATAACATGATTTATATTATAGATGACTTTTCTCAGAAGATAAACTGTTAAATACAACAACAACAGTAATTAAAATTTGGGCGTGACATTTTAAATGAGGAGCAATTTTAATAAAATGTTTTACACTTATATGTCAAATTTACACATTTTTTGCATCAGCTTACCCAAAATAATTTAATAACTGATGAATTATTGGTACATATCTAATACAACGAAATCTTAAGCTCACTGTTACCCATGCAGCCAGTGCAGACCAAGATCAGCTGGCACAGCCACATACATTATGAACTGCACTGTTCACTATTCAGTCACTCCATATTTTGAAATTTTCCCTATAACAAATGAATTTTTTTTGTCTATATTGAAAGATGGCTTAGTCTTAAATATAATGTTAGATTTTAAGTGGGATAAGGGTGAAATGAATTTATAAATGTAAAGGTAATATTAATTTTGCTATTTCAGGAGGTGGAGTGATGGGGTCTGCTGGTAGAATTGCTGCACTGACTGTGATGGAAGACCGTAAAAAACTTAAATTCTAAATTATTATTTTTCTCTTTTATGCAGTATTTTGTTTTTTATATTGTTTTTAAGCATAAAGCCAGTATATTCAAGTGTTGTATACAGTATTTGTCTTTAGTTTCTTTAAGTAATGATAGGTGATGTAGGAATAGTATTAACTTGTTAGTCATTGTGTTTGTTTTGTTCTCATCAAGGTGATTTTATATATACACTGTATAATTTATTTATCTTTTTTATGCCCCCGGGCATATAGTAATTGAACCTTCCGTCCGTCTGTCCGTACGAGGTTAACCTAGAACGGCAAGTTCGATTTTTCTTAAGTTCTACCTGTACCAATGGCTCCTAAGTTTACACACTTACTAATCAATACAAAGTACATGATCTGGGCAAGTTACATAACTCTGGCTTTCATATTTACCAAGTTATTGCCCTTTTCAGCACTTAGAAAATTAATAATGGTTAACCTTAAACGGCAAGTTTGAAATATCTTAAGTTCTATCTATACTAATGGCTTTATAATTTCTACACTTACTTATCAATACAAAGTACAGGATATTGCCAAGTTATATAACAGTGTCATCCATATTTCCCAGTTATTTCCCTTTTCTCACTTTGAAAATGGGGCCTTGTCTGGTTAACCTCGGCAAGTTGGATTTATCTTGAATTTCTCCTAATTGCTTAATTTCTTTAATGATATCTTTCATATTTAGTAGTTGGATACCTTTGATGGTCCTCTAATTTTTGTGGAGTAAGCGGTCTCTAGGGTCAAGGTCAAGGTCACTGGTTTAAAAAATTAATATATAAATTTTTGCTCATACAGCCTTTATTTTTTAGTTGATGTCTTAGTTTAATACAAACATGCCAAGGGAGGTCCTCCTTCTTTGGGTGTAGTAAGGGGTCATTTGGGTCAAGGTCACTGTTACCAATGTCAAGGTCACCAATGTTAAAAATAGATTTTTACATTTTTAGCTCGACTATTCGAAGAATATGAGAGCTATTGTAGTCGGCATCAGCGTCGGTGTCTGCGTTGGTTAAAGTTTTTTGTAAATTCAAATATCTCAATTATTGCTTGAGATATTCAATTGAAACTTACAATACTTATTTATAGTAACAATGTACATCAGATTGACAAGTTGGATAACTCTGCCTACAATATTGACAGAATTATGCCCCTTTTTAACTTAGAAATTTTGGTTAAAGTTTTTTGTAAAGTCAAATATCTCAATTATTGCTTGAGATATTCAATTGAAACTTACAATACTTTTTTATAGTAACAATGTACATCAGATTGACAAGTTGGATAACTCTGCCTACAATATTTGCAGAATTATGCCCCTTTTTAACTTAGAAATTTTGGTTAAAGTTTTTTGTAAAGTCAAATATCTCAATTATTGCTTGAGATATTCAATTGAAACTTACAATACTTATTTATAGTAACAATGTACATCAGATTGACAAGTTGGATAACTCTGCCTATAATATTTGCAGAATAATTTGCCCCTTTGAAACTTAGAAATTTTGGTTCAAGTTTTTTTGTAAAGTCAAATATCTTAATTATTGCTTGAGATATTCAATTGAAATTTACAATACTTTTTTATAGTAACAATGTACATCAGTTTGCAAATTTGCATAACTCTGCCTGCAATATTTGCAGAATAATTTGCCCCTTTGAAACTTAGAAATTTTGGTTAAAGGTCTTCAAAGATATTTACTTGAAACTTTACACATGTACTTAGGGTCATAATTGGAGAGTCATAATTGTATGTCACTGACCAAGTTCCATAACTCTACTCGCATTTAGGCTGATTCATCTCCACTTTTCTACTTAGTCTCTTGGTTAATGTTTACATGCAAGTTTTACATATCTCAATAACTATTAAAGATATTTATTTAAAACTTCACATATGCATTTAGAATCATAATTGTAGGTCACTGACCAAGATCCATAATTCTATCTTGCATTTAGGCTGATTTTTCTCCCCTTTTTCAACTTAGAAATTCATGGTAAAGTTTTGCTTGTAAGCTGTTATCTCCATAACTACTGAAGAGTTTGTGCCTTTTTTGGGACATTTTTATGCATTCATAATAATAAAGCAGTGATTTACTTGATAAAACATCTTAATAACAAGCCTTTGTACCTTTTCGGTCAATTTTATGTATTCATAGGTAATTAGCATTATTTTACTCAATAAAACACCCTTGTGACAATTTTTTAATAGTCGAGCCAATACTGTCCTCCGACAGTTCTTGTTACAGGTGTATTGACCTTATTCTATAGACAGATGTTATTTATAATTGATAGAAACATAAACTTTGATGGAGTCAGTGGTCATTTGGGTCAAGGTCACCAGTGCTAAAAATAGATTTTTACACATTTGCTCATACAGTCTTTATTAAGTGACAGATATATTTTATATTGGTAGGAAGATAACTTGCATGGTATTCATCCTTTTGATTGGGGTAGGGATCAGTGGGTCAAGGTCACTTGTGCTAAAAATAGATTTTTACACTTTTGCCCATACAGCCTTTATTTATTGACAGATGTATTTCATATTTGGTAGGAAGATAACTTACATGGTATTCTTCTTTTGGATAGAGTTAGGGGTCAGTTTGGTCAAGGTCACCAGTGCTCAAAATAGATTTTTACACTTTTGCCCATACAGCCTTCATTTAATGACAGATGTATTTAATATTTGGTAGGAAGATAAATTGCATGAAGTTGAATATTTTTCAACTTCACAAAACAGAGCAATGACTTTGCAACTTATATTTTTGACAATTACAAAATGCCATGACTTTGTAAAGCTATATAACTTGTGCTTACAATTTTTTGGCAATTTTTCTGTCCATAACTGAGTGAATGGGTAAACATTTTTTGAAATATTGCTACTGACAAGAATCTGAGCCGGGGGGCATTTGTGTTTAACAAACACGTTCTTGTTTCTGGTTGTTGTTTATCAAAACTATTAAGTATACAATTTAGTCTTCGTGTTGTTGGTTTTCATTTTTGCTTTGAATATGTACAAGTTATCAAACACTGCAACAATGCTCATTATACCGTAAATATAAGTAAGATAACAATTTTTATTGTTTTTGTTATAATGATCAGTTCATAATGACGTAAATGATAACCAGAATGTATTAATTTAAAATTTGTGTATCAAGCTATATCAAATGAAATATTTTATAGAAAAAACAGTTACATGATGTGGTTTTCATAACCTTATGATTGTTTCTTAAAGTATGTGTTACAAAGAATATCTATGTAGTTTAATATACATGAATATGGTATGTAAACAAAATAAAGTGTTGTGGAATAAAATATTCCGCTGCTTTCTTAGCCCTGTAACTAACATTGGTATAGAGGTTGTCTTGTTATAAGTTATAACAGTCATTATTGACTTTTACCTATTTTATACAAGTATTTTGATTTTGTACATAATTCATTAAATGATAATAAACTCATCCAAATAAATAAATAGAAAAATGCATTATGCAAAAATGGGGGGAAGGTGGGGATTATTATTGAATGGCGGAAAAAAAGAGATCATTATGTATGAACATTTTTTATGAAATATCTTAGTTTTGTTGGACCAGTTATAGTGTCAGTTTGTTTTACCAGTTATTATGTTTGTTGGTTGGACTAGATACTATATCTGTTTGTTCAACCAGTCATTTTGTCTGTTTTTTGGACCAGTTATAATGTCTGATTATGTGACCAGTTTTTATGTCTGTTTGTTGTTCCAGTTACTATGACTGTTTTGGGACCAGTTATTATGTCTGTTTGTGTGACCAGTTATCATGTCTGTGGGACCAGTTATATCTGTAAGACCAGTTATTACATGTATGTCTGTTTTTTGGGGCCAGTTATTATGTCTGTTTTTGGGACCAGTTATTATGTCTGTTTATGTGACCAGTTATTTTGTCTGTGGGACCAGTTATTATATCTGTAAGACCAGTTATTACATGTATGTTTATTTTTTGGGACCAGTTATTATGTCTGTTTTTGGGACCAGTTTTTATGTCCATTAATTATTGATGAACAAATATAGAACAGATATATAATTGGTTGTTGCTTTTGTCTACACAGAAAAGGATAACCATTTGCCTGCTGGGGGCAGTTTGATGCTGTCAGATGTCCATGTACACTGTTTGTTATTCATTCAGTTTATTTTTTAGAATTTTCCCTTAAAAATAGTAAATGTTCCTATCAAGAATGAAAGATGAGGAAAAGCAGGGAAAAGAATATTGAATAAACAATTTAACATCAATGTAAAACAAAATATAAATTACCCGTATTTAAGCTAACAAAGTCAGAGCAAAGGCAAAGACCTGGGAAAAAGGATTGTGATATTTAAATTTTTTGTTAAACATACATTTTGAGAAAGTCTTAATTCTATAAACATTTTACTTTATGGATATATATTATGTGTTGCCATGGAGATACATAAATCTCTGATAAATGAAACATTCAGAAGTGGTAATGTGATATCTGTTTAAAATGTGTGATGTTTTTTATACCTTCTTATACATGTATTAGGTGAGCTTTATGTGATATATTTGAAAGTTAAATAAGATACATAAATTTGATAAGGTATGATATTATATTTAAAACTTTGTGATGTTTTTTTTTTAGATATAATGAATATACTATTGTAGAATAAAATATATAACTTTAATAAGGTAGCAAATTTTGCTTAACATACCTTATCGTGATATTTAGATATTTATATACTATGTATATATACATTTTAATATGTTATAAAGATAAATAAAATTTGGTAGAAGCTTACATTTTTTGGGTTATATTTTCTGCTGTTCATGATGTAGTAAAGCTCATTGATTTGATAACCTTTCATATGTAGAAATTTTGCCAGTAGGTCAAAGGTCAAAATTGGATGTCATCAATATGACAGGTTTTCTGAAAGGGAAAAAACTGGTTATTTAGTGGTGAATGTTAGTGTACTGGCATAATCAATTTCTCCTCAACAAATTATAACCAGTCTTTCACAGAAGTATCGTCACTGAGATTCCTTCCTTATGTCCATTGCCTAAGAGTCCATCATCAAAGCCTATTGTTGGGTTTTGTGATTTTTAGCTAGAGAGCTTTCGTAATCTACCTGTGGTCTCCATCCAGATTTCTGGTTCAAGTTTTTAATTTAATAATTTTTACTACAACTTCTTTATTTCTTGAGGGATTTACTTCAAACATTGAAATGTGCGTCCAGCGTCCGTCCGTCCGTGAACTTTTACTTTAAATGACATCTCCTCATAAACCACTAAGTCAATTTCATCCAAACTTCACAGGAATGTTCCTTTGGTGGTCACCTTTAAAAATTGTTCAAAGAATTTAATTCCATGCAGAACTCTGGTTGCCATGGCAACCGAAAGAAATTTTTTTAAATATCTTCTTAAAAAAAACCCTAAGAGCTAGAGCTTAGATATTTGGCATGAAACATCTTCTAGTGAGTGTCTACAAAGTTTGTTCAAATAAAAGCCCTGGGGTCAAAATTGGCCCCGCCCCAGGGGGTCATTGATTTTCCCTATATGCACATAGTAAAAACTTAAAAAATCTTCTTTTAAAGAACTCAAAGAACTAGAGCTAAGATATTAAGCATGAAACATGTTCTAATGGATGTCTACCAAGTTTGTTCAAATAAAAGCCCTAGGGTCAAAATTGGCCCCGCCCCAGGGGGTCATTGATTTTCCTTATATGTATATAGCAAAAACTTAAAAAATCTTCTTTGAAAAAACCCAAATAGCTACAGTTTAGATATTAAGCCATGAAACATCTTCTAGTGAGTGTCTACCAAGTTTGTTCAAATAAAAGCCCTGCCGGGTCAAAAATTGGCCCCGCCCCGGGGGTCATTAATTTTCCTTATATGTGTATAGCAAAAATTTAAAACTCTTCTGTGAAAAAACCGAAATAGCTAGAGTTAACATATTAAGCATGAAACAACTTCTAGTTAGTGTCTACAAAGTTTGTTCAAATAAAAGCCCTGGGGTCAAAACTGGCATCGCCCTAGTGGTGTCCTTGTTTTTAACTATATGTGTATAGTAAAAACTTTAAAAAATCTTCTTTGAAAAAACCCAATGAGCTCAGAGCTTAGATGTTTAGCATGAAACATCTTCTTATGAGTGTCTACCAAGTTTGTTCAAATAAAAGCCGTTGGACTAAAATTGGCCCTCCCAGGGGTGGGGGTGGGAGGCCTATATACAGGTGAGCGACCTCAGGGCCATCATGGCCCTCTTGTTTTTTACAAAATTTTTTAAAAAATCTTAAAGAGCTTGAGGTAAGATAATTGGCATGAACATCTTCTAGTGGATGTCTTCCAAGTTTGTTCAAATAAAAGCCCTAGGATCAAAATTGGCCCTGCCCCAGGTGTCATTGATTTTCCTTATATGTATATGGTAAAATCTTGAAAAATCTTCTTGTGACAATCCAAAAGCATTATAGATTAGATATTTGGCATAAAACACCTTCTATTTGATGTCTACCAAGTTTGCTCAAGTTCAAAATTTGCCAGGGGTCAATGGTCATTGATTATATAGTTAAAACTTAAAAAAATCTTCTTGTGTGAAATCCAAGAGGTAGAGCTTAGATATTTGGCACAAAACATCTTCTAATGGATGACTATAAAGTTTGTTCAAATAAAACCCCTAGTGCCTCATTTTCCTTTTATGTATATAGTCAGAAATTTTCATGTGACAATCCAAAAGCACTATAGATATTTGGCATGAAACATCTTCTAATGGATGTTTACCAAGTTTGTTCAAATAAAGCCCTTGGACTAAAATTGGCCCCAGGCCCAAAAAGGGGGATCCCAAATTTGCCTTTTTTTTTAAAAAATTGTTAAAAACTTAAAAGAGCTTGAGGTTAGATAATTGGCATGAACATCTTCTAGTGGATGTCTTCCAAGTTTGTTCAAATAAAAGCCCTAGGATCAAAATTGGCCCTGCCCCAGGTGTCAAATGTTTGTTTTTCTGTCATCTTTTTATTAGTCACCTTTCACTGAGTGACAGGCTGAACTGTTTAATAAAATGGCTGCCAGAGCTAAAATTAGAAAAACAACAACATCTAAACCACTGTTTCAATTTTGAAATAATTTTTCTCAAAATTTCCTTGCTGACAGTGTACAAAAAGTATTCAGATTAAGCTGTATCTCGTTTTCAAATTGTGCTTCTGGGGTGATAAGGGGCTCCACATTGACATTTTGACCTATTTCTCAGGTTAGCGATCCAGGACCCTCTGGGCCGTCTTGTTTAAATTATTTAATACTACCTTTGTATCATATATGCCATTTTGTCCAAGTAAGTATGAATTATTTTGTTGATGAATAACAAAGACATAGAATAGTAGAACATTCCATGATTTGGAAGTGCAATATTCACAAATCGTCGTTCACTTCGTCATGGGGAGAAGATCCCGCTCAGGTTTAATATAATTTTCCTTTTTTTCGCCACAGCTTAAAGCCTTAATTTCTACACGGAACTGCATTTATCGATTTAATAATATGAAAAAGTTATGATAACTTTGTCAAATATTTACTAATTAGTTTCATGTTCGGGTAAAGCAACATTTATGACAAAACCTACATGCCGAATTATGACCTTGACATTAACATGACGACGACCTTCAATGTCAGCTTATTGAATTTTATATATCAACTTTAGATCTACATATCTATTGTCAGAATTGAATTATTTTTATGAATTTTATTTTAAAGTATGCCCCCCCCCCCCGATTCATGTTAATTCTAACGATTTTTTTTTAAATATATTAAAAAATTAAATAGTGTCAAGTAAACAAAGAAAGTAATTTACACATTGCAAACGTCACTTAAAATGCTGGTCGCAGGCCCATTGTGTTGGTTTTGTCGTGACGCGGCTCATTTGTGTTCAGACTGGGTATGTCACGCGGATATAGGTCACAGACTACACGCGCATTAGTCTGTAAATATAAAAAATAGGAGCGTTGCCTTACGTAACAAAACCTAATCGACATATCAAGACAAATTGAGATAATAAAAAAATCGTTTGGTGTACATTAACCTCGTTTAAATCAACTTTTCTCCGCTATAAGTTTTTTATTTTATCATTTTTTTGAATCAATTTGTCATTATTGGGAATATAATAATTTTCTCACACTTTCTCGTAGCCTGAAGTTATATACAAAAGAAGAAACTTTAAATCAAACTTTTCCTTTTCTTTATGAAAGGATCCCTTCACCTTTTTTTTTAAAAATGCGATTATTTGCTAGCCTACTTTGTCCTTTTTTTTACCCGAATTTAATTGTTTCATAATTTTTCGAATGTATCATGTTGTCACTTTTTGTGAACTGATGAAAAATAAAGATATTTTGACTTTGACTTTGACTACAAGCATTATTACTTGTATCTTGATATTTCTACTTTTCTTAAACTCTAAGAACAATTTTTCTCAAGTTAGATTTTCTTGAAAAGTTTTTGCTCATCTTGAGGCATGTAGCTTAACCCTTTCACTGCCATAGGGACAGCATATGCCTTCTCTATTATTTTCGGCGTATTTGCCATATGGACGGCTTTTGCCGTTTCTATATTAATAATAATAATAGTTATAATAATTATAATTATAATAATAAATATATAGATAATTATACCATCGACAATAATTATTATATACTAGCAGATTTGGAAACATATTTAATTATTATAATACAAATAACAAATAATGATAATTATATAAATTAATAATATAGTAATTTCTTAGAAAACCTTCTGGCAAATAGGTGATCAATAAATCTGGCAGCGAAAGGGTTAAGGTCGATTCGTAGAATGTCTCCGTGAATACTGTACGTAAATAGAATAAAATGTTTGCGGAACAAAATATTATGCTGCTATTTTAAACATGTACACTTTTAATCGTTTTAGCAATGAGTTAATATATGCCTAATTTACTCTTGAAAAGTATACAAACACATTTTTTTATATTACAAAATTCATATATATATATATATTTTATACACGATAATTATGGACAAATACTATTTATACTTGGAGAAAACAATACAACGCTGGCATGTTGAATACTTCAAGCTTTACTGATTGTGATTCTGAAGGTCAAATATGAAATTCTAATGAAATTCTGTACAAGAAGAAGTGTACATCTTTGAACAACTTTCACCTTAATGTTCTTCTTTCGACGTGTTTGCAATAAGAATTGGGAAAACGTCTGGCGTGCCCAGCTTAAGGTGGTGTTTGTTTTACAGAATTATACCCTTAATTGTCTTTCATAGCAGTTCAGATGTTCTCTCATTGTTTATATCCATTAAGAGTTTGATTTGGTGTGTACTGTACAAGAATGATAACTATTTCTAGTAGTATTTTGCTCAATGTTGCTCAATTATTAACTGTTCGTTGATTATGGGGAGCACCTATCGTTTTTCATCTATTACTTATCTTTTCAACACAAGTTTGTGAGAGGTTGAACGACATTACCTGAAAGTCTGGAAAGGAAACAATAAGTAATATGCTTGTTCACATCAAAAAAGTAAAGGCATCAACAAATGTCGACCGAAAAAAATGTTGTTTTTGGTAATTTTCCATTTTGTTCAGATGTATTTAAAGAAATTGTGTTTTATGTGAATGAAATTAGAAATTTTAAAACTATGACAAAAAATATAGATTTAATGTATATAAACCATGTTTCTATTTCTTTTTTTTTCTTTTTTCTTTCATTTTATATATCCTTTTGTTTTATTTTTCGTTGCTTAACAATGTATGTGTACCTCCACGCTCAATCATGTTATTAGTTGCCGTTCATTTGTCAGTCCTATTTCAGCGTTACATTTACCACTTCACTGTTATGTCGTTTGCGGACATGTTCGATTTTCCAGTTTGTTTTCACTGGTTATCTGTACCAGCTTGTTAAACTGTCGTGATAAGAGGGCATTCTCAGGAAAAATTATCGACTGAAAAACTCTTGTAAATAAGGTAAATTCTCGAGCTGTCGTCAAGTAATATAATAACTGGAATGCATTTAAAGTAGAGTTTTCCTCATCGTAAAATATGACTTATCTTTATGTTTAAAGGATTCCATCCGCTTAAATTTAAACAGCGTTGCAACTAAAATCGGGCTAAAATAGCACTATAATATAATTTTCAGTTTAGGAATTTATATCTTAACCATCTTATGCATATATTTCTGTTTATAATTTCAAGTGTCCCAGTTGATCTATGTAAGAAATTCAAATTTTATGTATTTAGACTTTTGGACCTAAGTGAAGTTAATTAATTATGCAGTTCCACGTAGCATGATATTTTAAAAGGGATTCCTTAAAGACATGTTGCCTACCTTGATGAAATAATTGCCTATTGACCGATGACCAGTCATGGATCGGTTATAATCTTAATATTAATGCATTCATAATTCATTATATACCACACTAGTATCTTTCATAATTTCACATTGAAAATATCTGTATGAGCCATTTGACATTGAAAATGTCTATCTGAAACACTTCACATTGAATATATCTATCTGAAACACTTCACATTGAATATATATCTGTAACATTTCACATTGAATATATCTATCTGAAACATTTCACACTGAATATATATCTGTAACATTTCACATTGAATATATCTATGTGAAACATTACACATTGAATATATCTATGTGAAACATTACACATTGAATATATCTATCTGAAACACTTCACATTGACTATATATCTGTAACATTTCACATTGAATATATCTATCTGTGACATTTCACATTGAACATATCTATATGTGCTATTTCACATTGAAAATATCTATCTGTGCCATTTCACATTGAAAATGTCTATCTGAAACATTTCACATCGAATTTATCTATCTGTAACATTTCACATTGAATGTATCAATCTGTAACATTTCACATTGAATATATTTATCTGTAACATTTCACATTGAATATATCTTTCTGAAACATTTCACATTGAATATATTTATCTGTAACATTTCACATTGAACATATCTTTCTGAAACATTTCACATTGAATATGTCTATCTGTAACATTTCACATTGAATATATCTATCTGAAACATTTCACATTGAATATATTTATCTGTAACATTTCACATTGCATGTATCTATCTGTGACATTTCACATTGAAAATGTCTATCTGAAACATTTCACATTGAATATATTTCTGTCTGAAACATTTCACATTGAATATATCTTTCTGAAACATTTCACATTGAATATATCTATGTGAAACATTTCACATTGAATATATATCTGTCTGAAACATTTCACATTGAATATATATCAGTCTGAAACATTTCACATTGAATATATCTATCTGTAACATTTCACATTGAATATATCTATCTGTAACATTTCACATTGAATATATCTGTAATTATACATATCTGGAAATATGTTTGTGTTAGCAATATATGTGCATTTTGGAAGAATTCGTTCCGAATGCAGCATTTGATAAGATCTTTGAATAATTGAAGTTGCTTCTACAAGAATATTATTTGATGTCATGCAAGTTACACATTTAGTTGATATTATTATCAAGGAATATCAGGCATACATTTACAACGAGCCGCTCATTTGAATAAGTCACAGAGTTTAAGATGAACTTTTGTTCAAGTCTGATTCTGTCTTTTGAGTAACAAATGATATGAGCAGCGTCACGACAAAACCATCATAATGCGTTTGCGACCAGCATGGATCCAGACCAGCCTGCGCATCCGCGCAGTCTGATCAGGATCCATGCTGTTCGCTTACCAACTCTATTACAAGTAGAGAAACTGATAGCGAACAGCATGAATCCTGATCAGACTGCGCGGATGCCCATGCTGGTCTGGATCCATGCTGGTCGCAAACCCATTATGTTGGTTTTGTCATGCCGCGGCTCAAATGGTATTATGATTTAAGAAAAATAAGTAAGACGAAGTTTCATACATGTATGCACCGTACGTTATTACGTAGGGCAACCCACGGAGTGATATATTAACATAGAAAACTCGTATTCATAACTTGTTCATTTATTGGATAGTAGCCGTTCATGTCTGTAATTTTATTTACTATATTAAGCGTGTGAATAGAATATACTTAGTTTTATATTTTTGGACAAGAGATTAGTTGATATACAAACCATTTTAATTTATTTTTTATTTTATTAAAGATATACTACATGTATGCTCATCTTTGAGTAAAATATATTTAACAAAGACATTTGTTAAAACCTATAAAATCCCTACTGAATATGTCTAATTTGAATAAAAAAATGAGATAACTATGTATTGAAAGTCAAGTTCGCTTTTACAGGACAAATTTCAAAACTGCCAGTTTTTTTAACGACACTATATATTCATATTGTGACCACCTATAGTGTGAAGAGTTTTAAACATTAAATATCTACTTTGTGTGAAGTCAAAACATGTTTATTTTATATTTACAAAATTACCAATAATTCCTGATATCAAATTTTAGCATAGTATATCTGTTCTATATGAATCTTATTCGGAGTGTTAGTTGAATACACTCTCACCAATCAATTATGTAGATCTGCATATGACGTAATCAGAGCTGTAAATAATGATTGAATCAGAACAAAAATATGGGTACAATCAAAGATAAAAAAAAACTTTTTTTTTCAATACCTTTTTCATTTTCACTTCAGATCACTGAAGACACGCTTAACCAATTTTTGTTCATATATCAAGCTTTATTGATGTATACAAAATTCTCTAATCTGAACTCAAAGACATCACATTGTTTTCATTTGTAATGTAAATATTTGATGTTAATCACAGCAAAATTTTGTAAAGTTATATGTGTATACATGTAATTGCTTTTAAATGTCTGAAGGAACGTCTCGATGAACATGTTAAGATCGCTTGGTATATTTGTGCATCAAATATTTACTCTGTTGTTAGGCAAAACACTCCGAAGGAAACTTATGAAACTTTGTTTCCTTTTAAAATAATCACTCATGCGCACCTCAGTTACAAATATTAAATCGCTTGCAAGATATATTTCTTTCTAACATGTTTAAATTACGTTTTCATTCAGTTACGATCATTTAGCGCACTTTTAAAAGAAATTAATGAATTCCGTTATATACGAACAACGATTTTTTTATACAATTTTTATTATTCAAAATTCATATCTTTGTGTATTACTCCGTGTACATTGCTTGTAGTTAAATTATCACCACATTGTGCTTCAAAATTAACCCTTTAAACTATGAGTGGTGTTATGTCCGTACTCGGTGGTGGTGGTGTTGGTAGTTTACACCGGATAACGACAATATGCCATATTGAATTTACCAGAGCACAGTTCCATCACCGCATCGTTCCTGGGCAGGCTGTCATGCAGTTAAACAGTACTAGTTGCCTTTACTATCGCAAGGAACTGATTACTTCTGTACATGCCAGAGTAGAGGTACAGTGCCAATGACCGTAGAAAGGATTTCATGACCAGGCTCAACGAAAGTGACATGTGTCGCCCGGGAATCAAACCCAGGTTGTCCGATTCACTGTCCAACGCTCTACCTATTGAGCTAACCGGACGGCTTTGACCGTACTCGACAGCAAAATCTGCTTTTTGTACCTTCACGGGCGGATGGACACACATTAAGCATAGACTACATACATACATGCGTACTACGTACAAACATACATCGTGAAGACGTTTCCGGTCACATGATCAATACATCTCGAATCTATCTCGTGATCAGTTACAACGAAGGTGACTTGCGCCGCCCGGGAATCGAACCCAGGTCGCCCGATTCACTGTCCAACGCTTTACTTATTGAGCTGTCCGGACGGCATTGTCCGTACTAGACAGAAAAATTAGCTTTTTGAACTGTCACGGGCGAATGGGCACACATTAAACGTAGACTACATACATGCGTACGTACAGACATACATCGTGAAGACATTAGTCTGACTGTTTTCGGTCGCATGATCAATACGTCTCGAACCTATCTCGGTACTGTACACTAAAGGTTGTACCTATAAACTAAATGAAAAACTTTTTAAGCACATGTTCATACCTACTTGTTTTGTAATCATTGAAATCTAAAGATATATATTCAAGTAGAAGGGTCACAGGTCAGTAATGATATGAATGATTTATACAGCCATAACAGATTTAACAATAGTTGGTTCGCTTTTTTTGGCTTTGGTTGTAATGTACTTTTCAAATTAAAAAAAAAGTTTAACTACGATTTATAGATCACGCTCTTCTTTTTCTACTGGAAGATGAAATTTTGCATCATATAAAAAGCAAGTACATTGCATTCAAAATTTCACACGTGATGCCTATAATTTAAAGCAGCATGCCAGCAAATTCATGCTAAATTTCATGATTTTTTTTAAATGATTTTTGAAAATTGAACAAAGAAATTAATTTACTTATTGTAAACGACGATTACAATTCACGTAAATTACCAAAAAGAGGTCAAAGTATGCAAAAATGGCACTTACTGCGTTAGTCACGCATGATACAATGTAAATAATGCAAATAAGTCGTTAATTGCATATAGCATGTAAATAACTACATTTACTTATAACTTAAATCTGTTTTTATTTTCTTAAAATCTTAGTACATTTTTCACAGGTTTGATTTTCTTCAAATAATTGGTTCATCTGGAGGTATGCAGCTTTAAACATTATCATTTTTGATACGGGGGAAAACATACTTTACATACACGTCTTGTAAGAAGCACGCATCACGTGCTGAAAATAGACCTCTTAAATCTTCACTCACGTGATTATGACTGACATTAATTGACTGACATAAAATATGCATTTTATCACGTGTTCGTATCACATGACCAAATTATTAATGCTAATAGCCTTTATTTACTTCACAAGGATAAAATAAAATATACTTACAAGGAAAATTATGATATAACGCCATGATTTAAATTTATACTTAAAACAAAAATAAATCGTTTATTAATGTTGTGATGTTTTATTTCAAAATTAATTGTGATACATATTTATAAATAAATAAATAAGAAAAGCATATTTACAACAGTTTTTAGGACAATGGCTAATTCATCATCATTCACTCTTGAAAAGTATACAAACACATTTTTTTTATATTACAAAATTCATATATATATATATTTTATACACGATAATTATGGACAAATACTATTTATACTTGGAGAAAACACTACAACGCTGGCATGTTGAATACTTCAAGCTTTACTGATCGTGATTCTGAAGGTCAAATATGAAATTCTAATGAAATTCTGTACAAGAAGAAGTGTACATCTTTGAACAACTTTCACCTTAATGTTCTTCTTTCGACGTGTTTGCAATAAGAATTGGGAAAACGTCTGGCGTGCCCAGCTTAAGGTGGTGTTTGTTTTACAGAATTATACCCTTAATTGTCTTTCATAGCAGTTCAGATGTTCTCTCATTGTTTATATCCATTAAGAGGTTTGATTTGGTGTGTACTGTACAAGAATGATAACTATTTCTAGTAGTATTTTGCTCAATGTTGCTCAATTATTAACTGTTCGTTGATTATGGGGAGCACCTATCGTTTTTTATCTATTACTTATCTTTTCAACACAAGTTTGTGAGAGGTTGAACGACATTACCTGAAAGTCTGGGAATGAAACAACAAGTAATATGCTTGTTCACATCAAAAAAGTAAAGGCATCAACAAATGTCGACCGAAAAAAGGTTGTTTTTGGTAATTTTCCATTTTGTTCAGACGTATTTAAAGAAATTGTGTTTTATGTGAATGAAATTAGAAATTTTAAAACTATGACAAAAAATATAGATTTAATGTATATAAACCATGTTTCTATTTTTTTTCTTTCTTTTTTCTTTCATTTTAGATATCCTTTTGTTTTATTTTTCGTTGCTTAACAATGTATGTGTACCTCCACGCTCAATCATGTTATTTTATGACATGCTTTTCGGTGGTTTATAGAAATATATCAGTGATATAAAACTGGTAATTTCACTGTTTGAAACAGTGAAATTACCACTTTGATAATTTCACTGTTTTGAATTTAAGCCCCTTACGTTGTTTCAGTGAAATACCAGCGTGCACAGAACTGGGTACCAACTTAATGACGTGACGTCGTAAATGACGTCACGTTGTATTATTATTTGGCGCGCTTTTCATTCAGTATTAGGTTTAAAGTCTTTTTAAAACGTTTCTTTGCATATAATAAAAAGAAAATTTGTTTAGTTTAGTGTAAGATCGAAATATATTTCACCTTGTGAACACCAAAAGTTCATATTTCACTCGTGGCTGCGCCACTCGTGAAATATACCTTTTGGTGCTCACTCGGTGAAATATATTCCGATCTTACACTGAACTAAACAAATATCCTCTATATAGTTGCCGTTCATTTGTCAGTTCTATTTCAGCGTTACATTTACCACTTCACTGTTATGTCGTTTGCGGACATGTTCGATTTTCCAGTTTGTTTTCATCCGCTGGTCAATATTAATTAACACTGGTTATCTGTACCAGCTTGTTAAACTGTCGTGATAAGAGGGCATTCTCAGGAAAAATTATCGACTGAAAAACTCTTGTAAATAAGGTAAATTCTCGAGCTGTCGTCAAGTAATATAATAACTGGAATGCATTTAAAGTAGAGTATTCCTCATCGTAAAATATGACTTATCTTTATGTTTGAAAGATTGCATCCGCTTAAAGGGACTCCACTGCGGGTTTTTGACATGACTGGACTGGAAATGATATCTGGATGTTAATGTTTCATTTGACGTTGGTCGTCTTCACTAAAATCTTGCGGGCAAAATATCAGATCATCCGCTCCACTCCTTTTTTATAATCATCTTTCTAATCGGAAAAAATATCCAAATTTAAACAGCGTTGCAACTAAAATCGGGCTAAAATAGCACTATAATATAATTTTCAGTTTAGGAATTTATATCTTAATTATCTTTTGAATATCTTTCTGTTTATATTTTCAAAAGTGTCCCAGTTGATCTATGTAAGAAATTCAAATTTTATGTATTTAGACTTTTGGACCTAAGTGAAGTTCCTTAATTATTCAGTTGCACGTACCATGGTATTTTAAAGGGATTTGTTAAAGACATGTTGCCTTCCTTGATTAATTAAATTGCCTATTGACCGATGACCAGTCATGGATCAGTTTTAATCTTATTATTAATACATTCATAACTCATTATAAACTCCACTAATATCTGTGTTGCAATTCACATTCAAAATATCACATTTCACATTGAAAATATCTATATGAGCCATTTGACATTGAATATATTTGTCTGAATTATTTCACATTGAATATATCTATCTGTGCCTTGTTAAATTGAAATTAGCTTTCTGTAACATTTCACATTGAAAATATCTATATGAGCCATTTGACATTGAAAGTATCTCTCTGTAGCATGTCACATTGAATATATATGTCTGAAACATTTCACATTGAAAATGTCTATCTGTAACAATTCACATTGAATACATCTATCTGTAACATTTCACATTGAATATATCTATCTGTTACATTTCACACTGAATATGTCTATCTGTAACATTTCACATTGAATATGTCTATCTGTAACATTTCACATTGAATATGTCTATCTGTAACATTTCATATTGAATATATCTATCGGTAACATTTCACATTGAATATATCTATCTGTAACATTTCACATTGAATATATCTATCTGTAACATTTCACATTGAATATGTCTATCTGTAACATTTTACATTGAATATATCTATCTGAAACATTTCACATTGAAAATGTCTATCTGTAACATTTCACATTGAATATATCTATCTGTAACATTTCACATTGAATATATCTATCTGTTACATTTCACACTGAATATGTCTATCTGTAACATTTCACATTGAATATATCTATCTGTAACATTTCACATTGAATATGTCTATCTGTAACATTTCAATGTGAATATATCTATCTGTAACATTTCACATTGAATATATCTATCGGTAACATTTCACATTGAATATATCTATTTGTAACAATTCACATTGAATATATCTATCTGTGTCATTTCAAATTGAATAAACATGTATCTGTAATTATACATATCTGGAAAATATGTTTGTGTTTACAGTGTATGTGCATTTTGGAAAAAATCGTTCCGGAGGCAGCATTTGATGAGATCTTTGAAAATGCTTCTTCCAGAATATTATTTAATGACATGCAAGTTACACATTTAGTTGATATTATCATCAAGGAATATCGGGCATACATTTACAACGAGCTGCTCACTTGAATAATTCACAGAGTTTAAGATGAACTTTTGTTCAAGTCTGATTCTGTCTTTTGAGTATCAAAATATGAGCCGTGTCATGACAAAACCAACAAAATGGGTTTGCGACCAGCATGGATCCAGACCAGCCTACGCATCCGCGCAGTCTGATCAGGATCCATGCTGTTCGTTTACCAACCCTATTACAAGTAGAGAAACTGATAGCGAACAGCATGGATCCTGATCAGACTGCGCGGATGCGCAGGCTGGTCTGGATCCATGCTGGTCGCAAACGCATTATGTTGGTTTTGTCGTGACGCGGCTCATATTATGATTTAAGAAAAATAAGTAAAAGGAAGTTTCATGCGTGTATGCACCGTACGTTCTTACGTAGGGCAACCCACGGAGTGATATATTAAACATAGAAAACTCGTATTCATAACTTGTTCATTTATTCGATAGTAGCCGTTCATGTCTGTAATTTTATTTAATACATTAAGCGTATTAATAGAATATACTTAGTTATATATTTTGGACAAGAGATTAGTTTATATACAAACCATTTTAATTTATTTTTTATTTTATTAATAAATCAGGGTTTTATATGAATCTTATTCGGAGTGTTAGTTGAGTACACTTTCATCAATGAATTATGTAGATCTGCATTTTACGTTATCATGGCTGTAAATAATGATTGAATCAGAACAAAAATATGGGTACAATCAAAGATAAAAAAAACATCATTTACCCTGCATGAAACAAATATACTGGCTATAGAATTACAGTGAGTAAAGGTTAAAACTTTTTTTTCAATACCTTTTTCATTTTCACTTCAAATCATTGAAGGCACGCTTTAAAATCAATTTTGTTCATATATCAAGCTTTATTTTGTGTATACAAATTTCCCTAATCTGAAATCAAAGACATCACATTGTTTTTATTTGTAATGTAAATATTTGATGTTAATCAAAGCAAAATTTTTGAAAGGTTATATGTGTATAATTGCTTTTAAATGTCTGAAGGAACGTCTCAATGAACATGTTAAGATCGGTTGGTATATTTGTGCATCAAATATTTACTCTGTTGTTAGGCAAAACACTCCGAAGGAAACTTATGAAACTTTGTTTCCTTTTCGAAATAATCACTCATGCGCACCTCAATTACAAATGTTACATCGCTTGCAAGATATATTTCTTTCTAACATGTTTAAATTCAGTTTTCATTCAGTTACGATCATTTTAGCGCACTATTAAAAGAAATTAATTAATTCCGCTATATACGACCAATTATAAAATTTCAAAACGATTTTTTATACAATTTTTATTATTCAAAATTCATATATTTGTATATTACTACGTGTACATTGCTTGTAGTTAAATTATCACCACATTGTGCTTCAAAATTAACCCTTTAAACCATGAGTGGTGTTATGTCCGTCCTCGGTGGTGGTTTTGTTGGTAGTTTACACTCCGGATCACGACAATAGGCCAACCAGAGAACAGTTCCATCACCGCATCGTTCCTTGACAGGCTGTCATGCAGTTAAACAGTACTAGTTGCCTTTACTATCGTAAGGAACTGATTACTTCTGTACGTGCCAGAGTAGAAGTACTGTGCTAATGACCGTAGAAAGGATTTCATGATCAGTCACAACGAAAGTGACATGTGCCGCCCGGGAAGCAAACCCAGGTCGCCCGATTCACTGTCAAACGCTATACCTATTGAGGTAACTGGAAGGCTTTGTCCGTACTCGACAGAAAAATCTGCTTTTTGTACTGTCACGGGTGGATGGACCCCAATTAAGCGTAGAGCACATATATGCATGCATAAATACATACATACACGCACGCACGCACGCACGCACGCACGCACATACATACATACATACATACATACATACATACATGTATCACAAGCCAGTAATGATATGAATGATTTATACGGCCATAACAGATTATTCACGTTGAATCATTCTAAGTAGCTGGTTCGCTCTTTTGACTTTTTGGTTGTAATGTACTTCTCAAATTAAAACAAATGTTGGATCATGCTCTTCTTTTTCTACTGGAAGTTGGAATTTTGCATCATACAAAGCCAAGTTCATGCTAAATTTCATGATTTTTTTGAAAATGTTTTGAAATTAAAATACTGTGAAATGAGCAAAAAAGTAATTAATTTATTGCAAACAACGCTTACAATCCACGTAAATTACCAAAAAGAGGTCAAAGTATGCAAAAATAGCACTTACTGCGTTAGTCACCAGTAAAAATAAGACGATACAATGTAAATACTGCAAATTGGTAGTTAATTGCAAATAGCATGTAAATAACAACTTAAAACTTAAATCTTTTTTATTTTCTTAAAATCTTAGTACCTTTTTCACAAGTTTGATTTTCTTCAAATAATTGGTTCATCAAGAGGTGCTGCATGAGCCTTACAGTAGCGATACGGGGAAAACACACTTTACATACACGTCTCGTAAGAAGCACGCATCACGTGCTCAAAATAGACCTCTTAAATCTTCACTCACGTGATTATGACTGACATTAATTGACTGACATAAAATATGCATTTTATCACGTGTTCGTATCACATGACCTTGTATTTATGCTAATGGCCATCACATATATGCTTACTAGGAAAATTATGATAAAACGCCATGATGTAAATTTACATTTAAAACAAAAACAAGTCGTTTATTGATTTTGTGATTGATGTTTTATTTAAAAATTTGATTGTGATACATATTAATAAATAAATAAGAAAAGCATATTTACAAAAGTTTTAATAAAGTCCTACGTAGGAGTTTAAAAGTCCTACGTAGGAATTTAAAAGTCCTACGTAGGAGTTACAAACTCCTAATTAGGTTTTTTTATCTCCTACGTAGGAGTTATAAAGTCCTACGTAGGACTTATAAAGCCCTACGTAGGAGTTATAAAGTCCTACGTAGGAGTTTAAAAGTCCTACGTAGGAGTTGTAAACTCCTAATTAGGCTTTTTTATCTCCCACGTAGGAGTTATAAAGTCCTACGTAGGAGTTACAAAGTCCTACGTAGGACTTATAAAGTCCTACGTAGGAGTTACAAACTCCTACGTAGGAGTTTATTTTTTTATAGAACATTATGAATTGGCACCAGGACGCTTCCGTACAACGGCTAATTCATCATCATTAATAAGTCACGTATTTCGTAAGTATTTCATAAAGGTAAAGTTCTCACTTTTGTAAACTCATATCGTCAATTCACATTATATGAAATTTTCATTTTTGCGCAAAATAAATAAAAATAACACATAATTTAAAGGATCACATCTTATAATCACTTTATGTTAATTACCTCCCTTTGTTCAACTTGGTTTATATTTCCATGTGTTATATTTAATGATATAATTTTCTAAAATTTTAAGTGTGCATAACTTTACCTTAGTCTCATAATTGATCAAAATTTGTAACATAATGATAGCTTAATCTTTGAAAAAAAAAATCTTTTTTTTTTTCAAACTTTTCAGTTCAAGGTTAGAATCTTTATTTAAAGGGGTCATTTTAAGTTATATTTACAGTGAAAAAAGGGTGATATTGATCTCTAAAAACTAATTACCAAAAAACGCGGGAAAATACGCTTACAGTATAGCAGACGACTTTTTTGACAAACTTAATTTTGTTTTTACGTGTCTTTCTGGAATAAAATTTGGTAAATTAAAATTATGAATAACTATACTTCATGAGAATAATTCACGAGTATTACAATGATGAAAAATTCAGAGTACCTTATTCATAATAGGCACTCTTTGCCTTAATACAATGTAGAAAGTAATGTATACTTAACTACAGGATTACCTGAAGGTACTTATTATTTATCCTAGTTATGATCTTATCCATTGTGGCACATCAAGTGAATAGTGGCTAATTTCTAACACCATGCAAGTATGAGTAGTTTATTAGATTCATCTTACACTCATCTTATGTATAAGTAGATAAGATAAAATAAATGGATAAGATATTATTTTATGAGATGATACAGCTTAAGCCATCCTTTGTATACTGAGGGTTTTTATACAACGCTAGCCGAGATTCGTAGGATAATATGAGATATACCTATGTTTTGAATAGTATTAGTATATGATATTTCATATTGTATCTTATCCTATGGGTTTATCTATATATGCCGAGAAAGTTCAAGGTATACGATAATCTCTTTAACTGGTTTATTTGACTACGGGTAGATCATCTACATGATTTACCATCAAGGATAATAAATATAGATCCAAGGTATTACGAATTGCCACTAAGTCGTGCTGACATATCAATCTATTAGCTAATGCATCATTTATTTATTGACGATAAAATTATATCACTCAGTGGAATTTGTAACGAGAGAGTATACAAGAAGTTCATCGTCATTATGAATTTTTAACATTACTAATAAAGTGCTTTTGTGCAATGCATTTTAACAATAACGTTATTATTGTCGAAAAATACAATATCCACAGGACATTATGGATTATTAACTTAGACAAATATGTATCTTAAGTGAATCCACAACTGAAGCAGATGACTTTAAGTCTTTGCTAATGCATATAACACATGAACGAGGAACTTAAAAGCATTTCGCACTAAAGATTAATAATAAGAGATAGATCATAGCCATAATAAATATATACAATATCTCCGCGATAAAACTGGAGGTAGAGAGTCTTGAGAGAGTTCATGCAAATTATCTTGCAACCCAGTGAATTCTAGATACATAGACGTCACGAACAACATGCAACACTTATGACTCATAGATGATTCCAACACATAGTTGCGACAGTCCCGTAATGCTTCGTGATAGAGAGACCGCTCATATTGAAGTACAGTCCTCCTATATACAAATACAGCTGCTGACTGGTGACAAACAGTACAGTCTTATTTTTTTACACTTGCCTGAATTATCTCTTAATAATGAAGTTCGTCGCTAGCACTTCACAATGATTTACGCATGGCTCCACTGTTGGAGGCATATCAGACTTGTCAAAATTGCTCTATAGTTATAAATAGAACATGGTATATTACAGCTCTGGTCCATGAATTGCATTCTATATATAATGATTGCTGTACTTCAAAACTCGCCACCTATCACAATTCTCGGGGTCCACCCTGAGAACAATCTTCGGTACATGTTATTCATCATATAAGCAGACACTGTATTGTACTGTGTACAGAGAGAAGTATCAGGAATCTAATGACGTCTACAATACACCAGCGTAGCATGTAAATCCGTGCATTGTTAACATTATTCTAATGGAACATAAGAGCTACTGAATAATCAGAATTCCAAAAGGTTTGCCGTTTGAACATCGTGAGAGCGCGACATGGTTCGTAGGTGCTGAGTTATCTCTGTAAGTTGACATGTCTTCAGCCGCGAGCGCGGCCAAGCACAATTTAAGAGAGCAATTTAGTATCACACATATATGAGCGTGTTTGTTACATCTGAATTCAGGTTTATACAATCAGTCTCTCTCTTTGCGTAATCGTCTAATATTCAAGCACATACGTCATTGATCTTAAATGTTCGATCGTTCGTTGGACACGTTTCCAGTAAGTAATTTCTACCCTATTACGAATTAGTTATAACAGCAACACTAGATTACTAGGTGAGGGTATTAGACTTGTGCATGAAACACCATGTCATTCGAATCATATTTGCACAATGCCACCCATGAGCCGACCTTATACGTAGCTTGTCGCAAATTAAGGTACAGACATTCAGTTTACTGTCATCTGGTGAGTCTTTAGGAATTTACGTGACAGATTGATCCGTAGCAGTGTGAAGATTGCACGTCCGTGAATATCAAATACTCATATCGAGTACAGAAGGACGGAGACCATACACACCTAACTCACTGGTTTAGGGATTATTTGAGGAAGCTACATAGTGTGGTATTATCCATAAGAAGTCTGATAGTGACGGAATCTCGAGAGGTAATCATGCGAGGAGGGCACATTTTTCCATCATCTTCCGGCAGGTTATATTACGAGATAATATATAATGGATTAGTACACATAGATACTGCTTCTATTTGGTGAGCACGACCATTATTAATTACAGAGATGGTACGGTGTATACATGTAGAGGACATATAAAATAGACTCGTCGTGGCTTTTCGTCCTCCATTCGATTGACCTTATTTGCTCTGACTATAAAAATGCGTGCGAGTCGTAGAATGGTAGCCGTGATGTGCAAAGAATGCTCCCCGAGAGATGAGATTAAAACTACGCAGAATTTGTTAACTGCATACCGTTTTATACAATTTATTACATTGACCACCAGTTTGCAACATTGTTTATATGTTTGATTCAATTATTAGTATATCCTCGGAGAAAAGTATAGGTTGACTTGTGAGGACATTTGATTAGAGATATCGTTAGAGCGGATGAGATGCTCGATGAGATAAATATAAGCTCGGATGAATTGTATTTTTTGTAATCGGGTGGCCGGAGATACGTTCTAAATACGAGGTAGGTATGGATATCATCATTCCTGGTTATCTCCTCACAAAGGTAGCGTGATGGTCAGCGTGGTATACTCGGCTAGCCTGAGTATGCCATTGGGTGTCACTAATTTATATTGGACATCTTACATACGAACTTGAATTAGGAAGGCGGTTTTAATCGGATAGAGCCGTGACCGAGACGCCTTATGTCCCATGTTCATTGATATGCACATACACCGAGGGATATGATATTATAATATTACTCACCTATAACGTAGCCAAACAAAAATCAATAGTCCAAAGCGCGTCTCTTAGTAATACGTACAAATAACTGCACATTACTTAGAAGCCATAGTACTGTATCTATGTTTCGATATGTCCTCATGAGTTGTTTTATATCATCCGATGAGCGTTAACGATTTCTTCTTCTACGTTTCTTATGACGGCTCTTAAGTATCGTAATATATACCATTCTTCGTCTGCCTGATTATACTGATTTTGAGTCCGAGGACTTGCGGCACTTCAATAAATACGAGTGATTACTATCCATGCGGAGCATGCCTTTAGAAATTTCAGACTGGTAAGTAAAGAGAAATTCGTGAGGTTTATTAATATTATCTCATATTAGATATAGTCATATTGTTGAAGATCGCAGTTAATCAGCTTCTGCATATGTCGACCCTTATGGCTTTATCCGTTAGATTATCGCGATGTACCTACTTATATTTGTATCAGACGATTCAAGGTAATAGTGGAACTATAACTCTCCGCATTAAACCGAATCGCCAGTGCCGTATCACCAGTGGAACGAATAGTATATTTAATGTATAAACTGAGTCACAAAGAATATATTAAGATGCCGATTATATCATATACCAAATAATCTAGACAGAACGAAATCAAAACATGTGTGTGATTATTTGATTATTGTCTTCACTGTTATTAATGTATGATTCGCTATGTGACTAAATCATACTCCGCTATCATAAGCATTTTATGATATATATACTATTGACATGAACACGTATTTTAATATCTAATACGATAGTCATAACATGAATAAGGTGTTATAATTCAAAATATTAATTTGTAATAGCAATATTAAGTAGTAAGTAACATCATTTGATATTTGAATATCACGCTTACAATATACTGGGTTTACGTCCACATCGTTACAGCAATCAGAGACTGTTCCACAATAATGAATCTGTTACTAGATATCGGCAATTACCTATATGTCCCAGCAGGCTCATGGACAACAATAGTATATCAAGGCGGAGAGAATCATCCTGTCACAAACTCTTATGTCTAAAGTCATGTAAAAGCATGCACTTCTGTTTAAGTCTTATCAACAGTGCCGAGATCACAATTAATACATACTGTTTAGATTCTTTCTAAACCTCTAAATTTCTACTCTGTCAAATTCGTAAAATCTTAAATTAACATTACACAGAATCACAATCGAATCTTCTATTGGAGAATTTAGAGTATTCAAAATTTACGTATAGTATACATAAAAATCCGTATTACATTGATCCATACTTTCTGACCTATCATAACTGTTGTAGAGCTATACCTATATACAATTATACTTAACAATTAAAGTATCAGATAAGCTATGTCTTATTATTCTGCGAATGAGGTAGTTTTAAAAAGATTGTCGGTAGCTCAGGGTACTGTTTGTATCTGTATAAAAGACAATATTTTGCACTTTGGACAGGACTTATCTGATTTCGTCATTATATTGTTTGTAAAAGAAAGTTAAATTCCAGTTCAACTAATAATGACTAAAAAAAGAACAATTCAAAGTGCATATACTGGTACATCGTGACACAACACATAACTGCTGTAGCAGTTAATACAGGCGGACCAAGACGACTACTCACCGACAACCTGTAGAATCACAAACACTATAAATTATACACTATTTTGTTCTAGCTATCAATGATTTCAATGTTCATGTATTACATAACAGTTAAAATACATCATTTAATTTTTTTCAACATCTTCTGTAACCGGGGTTATTTATCGTCAACATACACAATGTAGTGTATAAGGAAAACGTAAGGTGAGCTTAGAAAATAATATATAAATATATATACATATAAAGATGGTTCGTTGGGAAATAATTGTAACATATAAAAGATATAAATAATAATAATCATAGTAAATCACGCAACAACCTGATATAGCCAGATCTTCAATATAAGTATAAAAATACTATATGATAATAATAGATCATATATTACTAAAAATAACCAATATATTCCAGGTGGTTCTTGAACCTTGTTAGTACACTGAAAATGATATATAAAAGTTAATAATAACTATGACAATTTAAGGCCTTTTTCATAATGGGAGCATTCACGTGCCTTAGCAATGTTGATTTGTTATATATGACAAGACTGTTCCAAATCGACTAAATCGTTTTCTTGTGATACGAAACTGTTCATGGCAGATATACTCAGTAGCATATTTTAGATCTGGGGTAATTGATAACATTGACAGTAGAACAGACGGACACTTAACTTCAACTGGTGACTTATCTAGAATGATGTGTATGTCTATATGACATCTCCTAATTTATTACATACCCTGAATGGTCAGTTAAAATGATACGTTGTTTTTATGAGAGCTGTCAAACATTGAACGATAACCTTGTTTTGATTCAGTACATTATACCAAAATTATATCAAATAATTATTTGGATTCATTACTCTGCGCCTAAAGACGGCAGCGCCAAGCTATTTGTATTTGCCATTTATTTTGTCCATGGACCCGATTTTGATCATTTATAAATATCGGATACAAATAATGAAAATATCCTTTAGATTTATTATTATTACATGTATTATTGAAATTGATATTGAATTCAAATGGTTTGTTCGGAATAAAATACGCGTTTAGTCTGAATAAATGATATATTAGAAGAAACTTTTTTTACATTCTGCTAAACATTCCAAAAGGCCAGATATTGAGAGTATTTAACTAGAGGTTTTACAGTTAGTTCTTTGTAAAAAAAAACATCAAACATTTAAGGCGAAGCGACATTTACCTCGAAAGATGTAACGAACTTTTTGAAAAATAAGGTCGATAAAAGTTGTTGTCGATAAAAGTTGTTGTTTTGACTTATTTCCTTATGGATTTTGATATTTCTTACCAGATAACCCAGCAAACATACCTATATCGGGCCGATATCGGCTAAATGTCGGAATATCGAAGTCGGCTTTCCGCCATCGAACCGATATATATCCGATATAGACAAACTTATTAAAGACAGGATGATATCGGTCCGATATAGGTCCAATATACATTTATTTCCTGTTATTCAATTTAATGAGTTTTTTAGTATATTCTCATCAAGAAATCGATGTAAGCATATTTTTGAAATCTTATACCTGGTCTCAAGTTCTATTCCAAGAATTATTTGGCAAGGTATCCGTCATGAGTGCATTAATTGTGCGGAGCTTCTTAATAGCTGGATTGCAGCACCATTTGGACTTGTAATATTTGAATCAGTACATTATATCAAATCATGATATATAGAAAGGTAAAAATATACTAAGATAAGCTGATAAATATATAATAAATATAGTACATTTGTATCTAAACGCTGTGTAATAGAGAGAAACTGTCACCTCATCAAATTCGACTGTTTTGCGCAGACATGTCAGAATTTACTACCTGTAGTAACGTTTTATGTTACAAACCCCAAATTTAAAGGTTTACACAGAAAATTTTTTGATTTACATTTTTTTTTTATATGAAAAAAACCCCAAAATTTGAAAATAATTTAAATCAAAAAATTTTTGGGAAAACGTTACCCTAATCGAAATTTAAGATCTTTGGTTAAAGTAATAAACTCATAATATAAAAAAAATGATACTCAAGTTTAAAATAAATAAGGAAAACATCCATAAATTCGGTACAAATAATAAACAACTGATTATCAGTTTTATTATTAAGGACTTCCGTCTAAAAAAATGATAAAAAAAATGAAATTTCCCATTTAAATCATTTTGGTTCTCCTTACCTTTTTCATTTAAACTTTGATAATTAATTCCCAACGCAGGAAACCCCCCTTTTTTTAAAGGGAAAATTTTCGTGGGTAAACCCAAATTTGGGTTCTTTGTTTCAGACGGTCTCTAAATATGATTAAATAACGCATTATCTTAAGCTTGTATTTTTTGAATAAGGTTAAATTTTAAACGTTTCCTATAAATAAGACTATTTTTGGGTAGGGTTTCTCCCCATTTCAACTCATCCCAAAATTGTTTTCGAAAATAAAAGCATTCTTTTCAATTTTTTAAATAATTAAGTTTTTCTCCTATAAATTCATTTATGAAATTTTTTTATACATTTTATGTTTCAAGAGTTTTAAATTCCCACTACGGGTTTTTAATTTTATCATATAGTTTTATCTTTTGAATTTAAATAGAACAGCATAAAGTTTCGGTGAGTTTCGTAGATGGAAGTCTTAATTAGTCTGGAAACGAGTTCATGTCGCATGATTATGTAACGCGCTGTTCAAAGACATATCGATCAACAACGCATTGATTCATTCAACTCATCTAACAATTAAGTGCCAATGTATAACACGTGCAATAAAGTAAATGTGCGTGTTTAACTAAAATAAATTATTTTTATCATTTTATCTATCATTTGAATGTTTAAGTAACTTTATTAAAAAGCTAATAAAAAGCTATCATTTTCATTTTTCTCATACTTTTTTACAACAAAAATAAAAAATAATAATATTATAAAAAAAATCTCAAGAACAGATTAGAAAATTGCCTTACCTCAGAAATAGTTTCCCTTAAGTCCGTATAGTATCATAACTGAACTGCGGAATAAAAGTATCGCTAAATTCATCGGTAAACACCGTTCGTCAATATCAAGAGTCACATGGTCAATAATTTATACAGGTGCGACAGTAATTTCACTATACGTGAATCCATTACTGCGCTTGTCAAATAGAATGTCAAATAGAATGTCAGTGTGTACTTATACTATATTCTGTTTCTTAATGACATGTGGCTGTCAAATGATTTATTACATCAGTTAATATTTTGTCTGTTACATGTATGCACGATTTTAATACGATTACAGCGTGTGATATGAAACAGAGCTAGTTCCGAGTCACGGGGATATTGTCACTCGTGCGCAACGTTATACATGATTGTTTGGCTAGATCGTTATTTCTTCAAAATGACTTTTAACGTAAAACACAAGATTAAAAATTTGTTTTTTTTTAGTTTTGGGGAAGAAATAAATGGTGGTTTTTACGTTGGTGAGTTTTACGTTTTATTCGTCAATGGAAGTCGGAAATGGACGGCAAATTGCGGCACATATTTCCGATCGTGTAATATTTCTCCTACATCTAAAATTTATATCTTTTCGTATTATTCGATTTTATGACCTCAAATAATATGATATCAATTAAACTTAATCTGTCAATTAGTTTTAAAAATGATCAGATTTTACGGTATTATGTAAAAATACAATATACCGTAGTTGACTGATTTTTAAACTTGCAATTTATATTTTATTGAGATTATATAATAAAAGACCACCACTCGGATATTTTGAAAAGATATTAAAAATTATACAAACAATATGTAAAGCCGGTACGATTCGAATTTGTGCGCCGCAATATGCGGTCAAGTTGTTCATTTGTACTTTTGGGTATCTGCACAAGTCCTCTTACATTAATCAATGACATGCAACCCAACTTGCAAAGAACTATTGTCAAGGGTCCTTGCACTCTGGCACTTGTTTGTATGCCAATTTAGAAAGACTATTACAAGTGGTTTTTTTGTTCTCTTTGCTGGTTTTTTCTGGGTTTTTTGTTGTTGTTGATGCTCACTCCGAATCAGTGTGCCAAATTGACTTTACCAGAGCACAGGTCAGCCACCCGTTCCTTGGCATGCTGTCAAACAGTTAACAAGTTAGTACTAGTTGACTTCACTTTCGAAAAGAACTGTTTACTTCTGTACAGAGCTGCATCAGTACTAAGGGTGTAGTACTTAAGTACCAGTACCAGTACTTGGCAAATTATGCAGTACCATTACCAGTACCAGTACTAGATTTTAGCTCGGTACTGCAGTACCAGTACTTTTTTTTGTGAAGTAATTAAGTATCAGTACCATTACTTTTATATATTCATCAAAGTTTGAATGAATACAGTGTCAAACAAATAATTGCAAATATTATTCAGCAAAGAAATAAAAACATAATTTACTTTAAAGTTAACATAACATATTTACAACTTTATAGTTTTAACATACTTTTTACAAACAATATTTACAACATATATTCATGTCATATCTAATTGTGTAGTAACCAGTCAACTGTATAAATACAATGCAAACATCTTTCATTTAAAACACAGCAGTCTTTTGTTGCCTTTCACACCTCTGTTCAATTTATACCAAAGTAAATAACAACTTTTTATGGTGCTAACAATATCACTTTTTTCACTTGAAATGGGATTATTTAGAATAGAAGAAATTAATTAGTGTTTATTTTGCTCTTTTACTAGTAAATACAAAGTAATAAAAGATTTTAATAAGGATATTTTATGGTAAAGAGTTATTGAGTCTGTTTATCTTAATTTATTTGGTGCTTTTTTGATAAATACTATGTTAACATTTGTAGGAAGATTGCAGAAAATTATCTTTAGATTTGATAACTTACTTTTTCACAAAAATAAAACATAGTTAATGTAATTTACAGCTTTATTTTATGAGAAAAATTGATGCTATTTTTAACTTTTATCAAAACCAAAAGTACTGGGTAATGCAGTAGCAGTACCACTTTTTAAGACAGTAATGCAGTACCAGTACCAGTAGTGGCAAAATTTTGTAAGAGTAATTCAGTATCAGTACCAGTACTTGCAAAATCGCTGCAGTACGTACTGCAGTACCAGTACCAGTACCAGTAATGCAGCTCTGCTTCTGTACAAGCAAGAACAGAGGTACGTGCGAATGACTGTAGAATTTATTTAATGATTAATCACAAAAAAATTGACCTGCACCGTTCGAGTATCGAACCGGGTCGCCCGATTCACAGTCAAACGCTCTTATGCGGCCGCCGGGACGAACCCATTTATAAGCCAATGTATCTGTTCACTTGGTAGTCCAGTCGTAGAGCACACAACAGCGTCCACTTTTCAAGCTGAATCTTTCCTTGACCTATTTTAGTAGTGGTAAGTGGACCAAGGCATAACCTAACAAAATAAGGCTCTTGTTATCGCCACCGTTAGACAGGTCAATTCTGGTACTTGAGATGATGTTCTTACTAGAAACATTCAAGCACATGAACAGAGCGTGATATTGCTTTTTTTCGGAAATAGTGATTTAACCTTGAAAACGGTTATGGATGCATGAATTTGCATTAATGCATGTTAACGTGCATGTAAACAAAATATGCAGCTTTGCATCTAAATATGTTTACAAACACATATTGGCGTATGTCCCAAAAATTTAACACCAGACCGCGGAAATTAAGTTTTGAATTGTTTTAATATAAGTTTTCAGCTTTAAATTTTACCACTGACTTCACTTTAAGTCCGTGATTTTACTAGTATATAAGTCATGTAGGAGCACCTGAAGTCACCGCCATCAGTAAAGCTGGAAAGTCGCCATATGGTGTGACTAAAAACCAAGAAAATAAATAAATAAATAAATAAATAAATAGATAAATGAATGAATGAATGAATGAATGAATGAATGAATGAATGAATGGCCTTTTCACATCACGAGGTGTATTTCTACCCTCTTAACTCGTTATAAGGAGGTCACAAGTCGTTGTAAGTCAACAATCGCGCCAGTGTCTTATTCGGGTTTAGTAAACATATAAACAAATTGATCTGTCGAGTAAACAATAATGTAGATGTTGTGCTTGTATCTTTTTGAGTGACTTTGTCGACAAGAATGTTTTATGTTTACATTTCTTATTATGACGAGTTTGTATGTAATATAAAAGGCTGTTATAATTGTAACAAAACCTCGCTATCGAATAAATTATAATATTTTATATCTGACTTGAAAGAAAAATGGTCATTTCTATGTTAATCAGGGTCTTTCTATTTGAAAGACCCTGATTTAAACAATATACTGTGTACATTACCTTCTGGAACTGAAAACATTTAGCCTAGCAAGCAAGCAGTATAGAACAAGGCAAGTCATCAGTATAGAACAAGGCAAGCCAGCAGTATAGAACAATGCGAGCAAACAGTATTGTACAAGGAAAGCCAGCAGCATATAAAAGGCAAGTCTGCAGTATATAGCAAGGAAAGTCAGCAGCATGGAACAAGGCTACCAAACATTAAATAATAAGACTGGCAAGCAGCATAGAACAAAGCGACAAAACAGTATTGCACAAGGAAAACCAGCAGCACAGAAAAGGCAATTCAGCAGTATATAGCAAGGAAAGTCAGCAGCATAGAACAAGGCTAGCAATCAGTAAATAACAAGGCTAGCAAGCAGCATTAAACAAGGCTAACAAGCATTATAGAATAAGGCAAACCAGAAGCAAAGAACAAGGTAAACCAGCAGCATAAAACAAGGTAGAACAGTGCAAGCCAGCAGCATATAACAAGGCAAGTCAGCAGTATATTACAAAGCATAGAACAAGGAAAGAACAAGGCAAGACAGCGGTATAGAACAAGACAAGCCAGCAGCATAGAACACTGCAAGCCAGCAGCATAGGACAAGTCAAGGCAGAGGAATAGAACAAAGTAAGCCAGCAGTACTGAACAGGGCAAGCCAGCAGCATAGAACAAGGCAATCCAGCTTTAAAGAACAAGGCAAGTCAGTAGTATACAACAAGGCAAGTCAGCAGAAAAAAAAACAAACAAGGCAAGTCAGCAGTATAGAACAAGGCAAGCCAGCAGCATAGAACAAGGCAAGTCAGCAGCATAGAACAAGGCAAGCCAGCAGTATAGAACAAGGCAAGTCAGCAGCATAGAACAAGGCAAGTCAGCAGTATAGAACAAGGCAAGCCAGCATTATAGAACAAGGCAAACCAGCAGCATAGAACAAGGCAAACCAGCAGTATAGAACAGGGCAAGTCAGTAGTATACAACAAGGCAAGTCAGCAGAAAAAAACAAGGCAAGTCAGAATATAGAACAAGGCAAGCCAGCAGCATAGAACAAGGCAAGTCAGCAGTATAGAACAAGGCAAGCCAGCAGTAAAGAAAAAGGCAAGATGATAGTATAGACCAAGGCAAGTCAACATCATAGAAAAGGCAAGCAAACAGCAGAGAACAAGGCAAGCCAGCAGCATAGAACAAGGAAAGCCAGCAACATAGAACAAGGGAAGCCAGCAGTATATTACAAAGCAAGTCAGCAGTATAGAACAAGGCAAGCCAGCAACATAGAAAAAGACAAGCCCGCAGTATAGAACAAGGAAAGCAAGCAGTATAGAACAAGGCAAGACAGCAGTATAGAACATGGCAAGCCAGCAGTATAGAGCAAGGCAAGCTAACAGCATAGAACAAGGCAAGCAAACAGTATTGAACAAGTCAAGCCAGCAGTGCAGTATTGAAACAAGGTAAGCCAGTAGTATAGAAGTACATTGGTGCAATCTGACTAGGCTCAATATTGATGCCTGTGCAGCTTTATATTTTTCGTTTTAATATCTCCAAAATGATAAAAATTCAAATTCCAATAACTTTATTTCATCCTCGGTAAGCTTTGCGTATATATACTTCATACACTCTGATGAATGCAGTACAGCATAATCAGTACCTGTTGGTTTCTACGATGCTTTATCTGTGTTCCAATATACTATTTATCTGTGTTCCAATATACTAGTAAATAATATACATACAACAATTTTATAATACGGTTGTGTCATCTTTACAATATTTATAATTTGGAACAAAGACTAACTGTTAATATTTGCCGTTACAACATATCAACATATACATAATCCACAAGCTTCCTTAACGTGGTTATATCACGTGAACTTATTAATACATAACAATCATGCAGTTCTTTTCTGCCAAACTACCAATAGAATACATAATTATCGCGAATATGGTAATATTTTTCATTTAAAGAAAGCATGGAACTCACATTCTATGTTATCTTGACAAGTCGTACACAAACGTTCTTCTCATCATATATTATTGTGTCTGTTTAAGTTATAGTTGGGACAACCAAGTTAGTCATATCGTGTGTACGAAATACTTACGAGCAATGTCTTCCACATTGCTGTATTTGTAGCTTTTAAAGAGACAATTGCTTTCGACAAAGGTCGTTATGCGCATATTCAACATTGTGACTATACTTATAGCCCATTGTATAAAATCGACCTAATCATACGATCAAAATCTTTTAACAATTCACTACTTGAATTTTTTTTTTCGAAAGGTTGTTGATAATATTTTAATGCTAAGATTATGGGATTGAGATGCCAACTTTTCCTTAGTACGAGTCCATGATAATTGATGACTTAAAATAAGTCCCATATACTTGTACATACGAGGGCTATCCGTATTGTATAGACAAGGCTATAAATCTATTATAAGCAGTCATATCAATATGATAATTGAATATTTTGCTAGAATATTTATCTGCTACATATTTCTAAATTAATAAACATGATAAAAGAAATATCCGCAACGCGTCGATCACCATGGCAACATGATCAACGAATCACGGAACACTTTGATTTCATGGCGGCAGCTACTCGAATAATAAGTTGCTAAAAGTTGTAATTTTACGCAAACTCGTTTTAATTTTGTGACATCATAGGATACTATTACATGATATTTATTGTAACTTATGATGTCATACGCAAATAAACAGCTTGCTAACGACAATGATAGGCAATGAAGGTGCGTAAATTTTGTGTTGCAAAAATGACGTCAAATTCACGGACGGATCAACGTAATGATAGCAACGCTAATATGGCATCAACTGAGATTTTAATCTTTACTTTAAAAACAAATTCAACCATAAAATGTTAAAGACAACTTGAGTTTAAATGTCAAACAAGATAAAGAAGCGGTGATGACAGGATACTATAAGAAACGCTCCAGAAGTGACCAAAAGTAGCATGGCTGAAATATCGTAGATTGCGTTACAACAATCTTTGATAAAGGCAGACATCTCACACGCTGTATGCGAACCAGTGACATCTTTGCTTTTAGATAATAACTTTAAATATGAAATTCATGAAGTAATAGCAAAGGAACATAATATGTATTAAGTATACGCCAGACAGATGCCATGGCTGTTGAAACCAGAAGGAATTGAATAGTAGATAAACATGAAGTTAAATTGACGGCGTTGACGCTGTCAAAGTGCTCCATGACGATGTATAATTGTATATATGTTGAATGTAAATACTGTTTAAATACAAACATAATTAAGTCACAGTTCATTAATTTTTGATAACTGTGTTCGCTAGATATGTACATTTATGCTGACAAAATTTGTACAGCGTATCTATTGTTATACAATAAAAAATGAAGAAGTATAAGAACTTTCCGGACATCCCTCGTATATGTTATATTTACCTCGGAAATTCCATTTCTCATAATTACCTAAATGATCACCATTACGGAAAACAATGACTTCTATTTTATCAAGATTGATTTCCATTACAGTTTTATAACAGAAAGTGTCAATTACATTTAATTGTTGTTGTAATTTGGAAACAGTTTCTGCTCACAAACCTAAGCAACAATTATGTCTTAGTAAGAGAGATAATGCCGGCTCGCCACGGCGAGCCGGTATTACGTTAGGATGTTACTGAGAAACATCCTAAAACTCCGAATCCATCCAAAAATTTAATCGAAGCTTGGCTTCCAGCTTTCTATAAAAATTTATCTATCAGGGCTAGGATCCAAAATTTTTTAGCCAATCAAATTTAATCTTACATAGCGTCAAAAAACCTTCAATTTTCACGCCATATTTTAAAAGCAGCAAGTATTGTTTTGAGCGCAAAGATATTATGATGATTAAAAATGTTTGTTTTCATAAATTATTTTCAATAAATCATATTTACACTGACTTTTGATTTAGCGATTTCACCTGTTTTCTCTGTAGTATGTTTTCGTTTGGTTAATTATCATAAGTGTACATCAGGTTCTGTGCATTTTTTTTCTTTTTCCTTTTTTCCGGTCATTTTATCCTTTCCGGTATTTAGTGTATATATTTACTGGCCGGGATCCGGGACGACCGGACTGGCCGGGATCCGGGATCGTATAAGATATAGAGGAAACACTTATAAACTATATTTGTGCTGATTATTGTCGTAATGAAAGGCCATTAAACGTTTTTTTATTGTATGTAATGAACGTTAAATTAATTAAACTTTGGATATAGATATATTTAGAGCTATTTATCAACAAACTTAAAAATCACAATACTTATAATTATATGCCTAATTAATTGGAAAACTCAATGACTACATTCTTGAATTGGTCAAATCCCGGGATCCCTTTATGTTTTAATGCGATCCCAGCTTTTCTGAAAACTATATTTTTGAACTGGCCAATTCCTTGGATCCCTATATGTTTTAATAGGATCCCGGCTTATCGGAAAAGCATCTAAGACTGGTTAATTCCCGGGATCCCTATATTTGTAATAGGATCCCGGCTTTTCTGGCTGAATTAATTGACAACTTGTGTTTACTTTAGGAGTTGTGTCTGTCACTCATTCCAATACTACATATACATATTACAACTTAACTTCGTATAAAGAGACATCTTTATGAATTCTACCTATCTAACATTTATTTGGTCAAGGTCAAAAGGCCATATAGTAAATGTGCATAGACATAGGGACTTCATTCTATCTGTTTACATGCATCTTCATATATACTCATATTCCTCTTTGTTAAACTGAGTGAAACTGGCTTCCATAACTTTATGTCACTTTTATTTTGATGTTAGCTGAAGTCTCTTCAGCTAACAGAACTGTCATTTTTACATTTAAACGCACCCCTGGAAAAAAATTACGAAGCGAGTCGCGACTAGTTTTTTTAAAAGCTAACATTGTTCATGAATTAAAAGAAAAGAAATAGTCGAACAAGATTTATCGCCATGTCTTTTTCGTATTTTACACTAAACCATTTTGCGTTTTAACATACATGTAATACTTGAAGTAAAAAAATTAAAACCTGTGGAAAAATACCATGAATTCTTATCTTCTGAAGTGAATCAAATAATTTTAAAGCATAATCAAAAACTTTTCGTAAATCAACATATATATATATATATAAACATTAAAAAAGACAAATATGTTTGTAACATGACTTGTAATCAATACAAATGTATATGATAATGGAATGGAACTTATGCCAGTCCATTCAAATAAATTGGTCTTATATGGAAGGTCTGTAATATCATGAATTTTCATGTTAGTGTTATTAGTATAATACGTTATTAGTATATTATAAATGGATGTTGTTGGTAAGCGTTAGATATATGATCCGATATGACATACCAAATATATAGCAGATAATAAAATGTTCTAGAACAAAATATTATCTTCCGTCATATAAATGTTCATACTAAATCACTTTAGATCTCTATCAACATTATATTTTCCACAAATATTCTATAACACTATCCAAATAATACATTTTTTATATAATATTTCTATTGTTCTTTTTTATGGAAAATGCATCCATTGTAGACTAATCCGCTTTAAGAAATTCTGCAGTTTAAGGGTTTAAATTCTTGCATTTGAAAACAAAACTTATAAGACATGCATATGTTTCGTAAATATTTTCATAAACATGTTTTTTGCAAATTACTAGGTGCATGGCTGAATGGACAATTGAGAGTAATATCTAACTTTTTGTAAAATACATGTGCCATTACCCAAACCTTACAGATTAGCCTCTGCCACCAGTATAAAATCTAACCTATGCCAACAGTTTAGAAAGTGGTTAAAGTCGTTGACTTGAGATCACAGGTCCCTCACCACTGTAGGTTCAATCCTCACTCGGGTCGAAATCTTTCATGTGAGGAAGCCATCCAGCTGGCTTACGGAAGGTCGGTGGTTCTACCCAGGTGCCCACTCGTGCCTGAAATAATGCCCGGAGGGGCACCTGGGGTCTTCCTCCACCAATAAAGCTGGAAAAAAATCGACGAAAAATCTCGGTGGGACCCTCTAGGATGACCCGACTTGAGTGTACGGTCGCCCATATGTGCTTTCCGGCGGCGACCTTAAATAAACGCATAAAAAACGTATAGACGCTAACCTATGCCACCAATATAGAAACTAATCTCTGCCACCAGTATAAAAGACTAGCCTCTGCCACAGTAAAGAAACTAACCTGTGCCACCAGTATAGAAACTAACCTCTACCACCAGTATAAAAGACTAGCCTCTGCCACCAGTAAAGAAACTAACCTGTGCCACCAGTATAGAAACTAACCTCTGCCACCAGTATAAAAGACTAGCCTCTGCCACCAGAATAGAAAATATCTTCTGTCACCAGTATAGAAACTAACCTATGCCACCAGTATAGAAACTAACCTCTACCACCAGTATAAAAGACTAGCCTCTGCCACCAGTAAAGAAACTAACCTGTGCCACCAGTATAGAAACTTACCTATGCCACCAGTATAGAAACTAATCTGTGCCACCCGTATAGAAACTATCTTCTGTCACCAGTATAGAAACTTACCTATGCCACCAGTATAGAAACTAATCTGTGCCACCCGTATAGAAACTATCTTCTGTCACCAGTATAGAAACTTACCTATGCCACCAGTATAGAAACTATCTTCTGTCACCGGTATAGAAACTTACCTATGCCACCAGTATAGAAACTAATCTGTGCCACCCGTATAGAAACTATCTTCTGTCACCAGTATAGAAACTTACCTATGCCACCAGTATAGAAACTAATCTGTGCCACCCGTATAGAAACTATCTTCTGTCACCAGTATAGAAACTAACCTATGCCACCAGTATAGAAACTAATCTGTGCCACCAGAATAGAAACTATCTTCTGTCACCAGTATAGAAACTAGCCTATGCCACCAGTATAGAAACTAATCTGTGCCACCCGTATAGAAACTATCTTCTGTCACCAGTATAGAAACTTACCTATGCCACCAGTATAGAAACTAATCTGTGCCACCAGTATAGAAACTAATCTGTGCCACCCGTATAAAAATTAACCTGTGCCACCAGTTAAGAAACTCTGTCTCCAGTATAGATACAAACCAATGCCACCAGTAAAGAAACTAACCTGTGCCACCAGTTGAGAAACTAAACTCTGTCACCAGTGTAGAAACTATAACCTCTTTCATAACATACAAAATACATAGTATTAATCTCTTAAGTATGTACTTGTTAATGTATTTTGATGTTCACAAGATAAACAAGAGCTGTCACAGGAAACAGCGAAGCTCGACTAATAAAATACTGGACGCAGTTAGAAAGACAAAACTCAATTATGTATAATTATGTATTAAGTTATAGTAAAAAATAATATTGTTAACATAAATTCCAAGATCAAGGGGAATAATTCTGGAAATAGTCACGCTAGAGTTATAAACTTTGTTACACAACATGTGTGTAATGATAAGAAATATATATTTGAAGTTTTAAATAGATACCTTAATAAGTAAAGAAGTTATAATATTTCATAAAGAAAATCCTAAATTCAAAGAGAGATAAATCTGTAAATATTGCTTCAATGGTTTGAATCTTTTCACATAAATGTTATTTATGATAAGGAATAAGTATTCGAAGTTTGAGGTAGATACCTTTAAAACTTAAAAAGTTATAGTAAAAAATAATATATTTTTTTTTATAAAATAATCTAAGTTTATGGGGAGATAATTCTTGCAGTATTTGTGCTAGAGTTATGAACCTTGTCACATAAGATGTGGTTGATGATAAGGTACATATATTTGAAATAAGTATGAAGTTGATCCTTAAGAAATATAGAAGTAACAGTAAAAAATAGTATTTTTAAGGAAAATTCTAAGTTCAAGGGAAGATAAATCTGAAAATATTGGTGCTAGAGATATGAACCTTGTCACTTAAGATGTGGTTGATGATAAGGAACATATATTTGAAGTTGATACCTTAAGAAATGACAAAGTTATAGTAAGTGAAAAATATTTTACTGCACTGAAATCTGGACGCCGACGCCGGGGCGATTAAGACAGCTTTCCATATACTTTGTATAGTCGAGCTAAAAATTGCAATGTTTACTGACAGGAACAGTGACAATAGTTGAAGCAGTCAAATGCAATTGTAGTAGTCAAATGCGCGTACCATCCAGTGGTGTTTTCTTGTCTCTTTCGAGTTCTCGCAAAATTTGCCATTATCATCATCGTCTTCAGTAGTCGCCTCACTCTTAGAGCATTATCGCGTTGAAACTAAAACTACATGTATGTACATGCGCAGCAATTGGTTTCCTCTTTACAGTTAAAAGTTGTCTATTAACATCTTCTTAAAAACTGGTAAAAACTTGCAATGTGTCTGGTGTGTTAGTGTGTTTCATCAGCGCCGACTCGAAGGTTGGTTTCTCAACAACTTGAATTGGTAGGCGATTCCAGAGGATGATAGTCCGGGAAGAAGCTGTTCTGGTACGCAGATTTCTTACATGTCAGCTGGCTAAGTTGTTGTGGGTTGCCTCTTGATGTTCTTGCAATACGTAGCGGGGGGATCTGGTTTCACATCTACAAGGTCATGCTTGATCTTTTAAAGCATGATGTCTCTTGCCATGTCCCGTCTCTTCTGTAGAGTGGTCCAGTTTAGTGAGCTTACCGTCTCTGTGACACTGCTCTGGCGTGAGTAATCATTCTTAACAAATCGTGCTGCACTTCTTAGGACCATCTCTAGTTGGTTGATATGGCTGTCAGCAGCAGGTGACCATACAGAGGATGCATACTCGACGCTTGGCTGTACGTAGGTGTTGCAGGCTTTGGCGTTGGCATCTGGTGGGCTTGACGGGATGTTTCGGCGCAAGAAAGCTAGGGTTGAGTTAGCTTTTTTCGTTATGTTGTCGATGTGGCATTTCCAAGATAGGTCTGGTGTGATGGTAACTCCAAGGTACTTGGCCTGGTTGGTTACGTTGAGGGTTGTCTTGTGTATTTGATAAGGGAAGACGATGGGGTTCCTCTTGATGGTTATTCGGATGACCTCACATTTGGCAGCATTTAACTCCATTTGCCATTCCTTCTCCCAGACTTGGAGGATGTCAAGGTCATCTTCTAGGGCACGAGCATCATCCTGGCTCTTGATCGTCCTATCGAGGAGACTGTCATCAGCAAACATGCCAGTCCTCGACTTCACCCTAGAAGGTAGGTCGTTGATGATATCCAGAAATAACAGTGGACCTAAGACGCTGCCCTGGGGCAGGCACTCCGGAGGTGACAGGGGATGTGTGGGAGTGTGAGCCTTCCAGGACCACGTGCTGTGTTCTGTCAAATCACGGCTTTAATTGTTTTATTAAAGCCGTGGCAAAAAAAAAATCATTAAATTAAGTTTCACAATCAGACGTTTATAAACATTATCTACATACATGTATGCCATGTATACGATTACTGCAAATGTTTAATGAGTCCATTTCTATTTCTATATAAGAAATGAAAATTTGGACACTGCATGAAGGTGTTCTTGTGCATTTTGATACATTCAGACCCTCAAATATTTTTACATGATGAACTGAACTCCCGTGTTCTTATTTTATCAGTTTTAAATGATTGTGGTGATGTTGGTAGTTTACACTCCAGATTATAACAGAAAGCCACATTAAAAGCAAGTTCAGCCTCCGAATCGTTCCTGGGCATCCTGGGATGAAACAACTGGTATTCTGTAGTGTGGAGAATACCCGATTATTGTTTTTGTTGGGTGCCTATTTTTCTAGATCAAATAATTCATCCTTAAATTTCTTAAGGTTTAGTTAATTAAATGTGCCATTAAAAGAAAAATCAATATCAAAGGCGGTCTTTAGTGTTCAAGTCTAAAAATATGAACAGTTTGTTTTAGTACCACACAACCTTTGGTGTACTGTTATACTGTACGGTACGGCACGGATGGTAAAGGATATAGCATACCACCGGAACAAGATTAAGAATTTAGTAAACAAAACAAAATGGGTATTTCACAATTTAAAGATTTATGAATTTCTTATTAACCAAGGCTAAAATGAATGCTTCATTTAAAGAAAATTATCTTTTTTCAAAAGCAGAATCGAAAAGTAGAAATGGATACAGTTGGATCCCAGGAATTGCATTTGGAGGGTAGACAATCTTGTCCCCGAAAGCTCGGTGTTTCTTTGAACCATGTCGCCAACGTCGGGTTCATAGATCTACCTGACGATGTCTTGTACGCCATTTTGCAGAAATGTGACATAAGGAGTCTGGGCAGACTTTGTCAAGTTTGCAGTAAACTGAACACACTTATTCTCTCAGATTCAGTATGGCGTCAATATAAGAATTTTAACAATTTAATTGGATCATCTACTCTGCCGCAGAAAAGCACCTGCTCAAGCTATAACAGGTGATTTTAAATATTTATATCTATACAGTGAACAGACTTCCCGAAAGATAAAAAAGCGTCAGACATTTGGTCTGACATACCATGAAAATGTGTCGGACCAAAACGAAATCTGTCTGACCGAATGAAATTAAACAAAATCAAAGGAAAACTTGTGTTTGTATTTCTAAGACACTATTCTATTTAATTATTTTCACTGTATCAATTCAACTGCATAATCACACCAACCAACCAACCATTTTGTCGGAAAATAGCTCATGAGCTAATGTTTTCTGTATATATGTATCCGACGTAAAATAAATTTTCTTGTATCTTCTTGTATCTTGGCCCTGCTTCCATTTTTCATTAAGTTTTCTCTCAGGTCTATTCCTTTCTTCCTTTAACTGCTGACGTTTTATCCCAGGTTTGGCACCTTTATTGACTCTATTTTGTAAATATAGGATTTAACGCTCATTCTCAATAAGACACAGCATTTGATGTTCCACTGGGTAGCTCTTATACGAAGGTTTTTCTTGAGGTCAAAATGTCGTTAGAAAGGTGGCTGCCACTTTGTCTAATAGGGACACTCTCAGTTTTACATTTCTATCTGTTATTTTTCTTTTACAAGTACAATTAATGCCCTAAAATGTAACATACGTTACTGTCGCCACCTAGAATTTTCAACTTTGAAATTGTGTCTCAGAAAAATAAGTTCCAGAATAAACGAAACATGTGCAATTAGTCATTGCTGTATGTATATGAACTATGATTATTGGTAAAAATTACATTTGACTGTTAAAATCTCATTGATATAATGGATGATCAAATGTCGCCAAATGCATATAAATAAATAGTGACAAACCTAAAACAATAATAAGTGGAACCGAAATTACATAATTGAATCGATGCATGCTTAATAATACAGCATATATATAATTATAAGTAAAAATAAGCTTGCAGCCTCTCAAAAATCATTATATTTTCAGAAATTTTCATTTTTTATTCAAATCTTTTCAACAGCATTTTAAAAAGAAACATACGTTACCATTATTTAAGAGCCAATCCATTCAAAGAAGAATCCAAACAAGAAAGAAAATTAACATGTGTGTAACTCTGATATATTAACCACAAATTATGGCGGGTTAAACAGTCTTGCGTCATTTTTTAACCCACTTTCAATGTAAAAATGAAACATACGTTACAGAAACATACGTTATCAACTTTTTAAAGTAATTTATCAAAAGGGAAATTGAAGTCAGAAAGCACGTATAACAACATCATTAACTTCTATTTGACATTAGTAAGTAAATGTTGATAACTTTGGTCGAGTTTTAACTTGTTTAAGTAACCACAGTGAAACAAACGTTACTTTTATCAAACAGACTTTATATTGTTTACACATGCATATATAAAAACATAAAATCGCATTTTTATGACAATAGAATGATGTACATTTGATTCCTAAATAAAAAAGTCGATTTTACATGTAAGTTTCAATTCCGTGATTAAGTTCATAAATAAGCGAGTGTGAAACATACGTTACTCCAACTTACAATTCAACAATTTTTGAAAATTAAAGATAAAGTTGGGATTATCATGCCTGTTAGTAACGGTTACCTTGTATTAGATGTAAGAAGATACAAAATTATTTTTACAAAGGAAAGATATGTTAATAATATGTTGATGTACCAGCAGAAATGTTAAAAATATTTTACAAGATATTGATGTTCTCAGCAACAACTAATTCGTTTCTGCAAAGAGCTTACTGACCGTATTTCATTCTATATATAATAATGTTAAAATAATATCCATAAATATACATTATTTTACAAAAAATTAAATTGTTTTCTCAACCTTTACTTGCATTTGAATAAAATGAAACATACGTGACATCCTATATGGGGATAAATATAGAACTGCTTAGCAATAAATTTTCCAAATATTAAGAAAGTGAAAAGTTGAATGTTTTGAAACAAAATTGCTAATACAACATTTGTGTATGCATTCGACCTCTCATATATTATATATGATATATATCCTTTGAATGAAGACATAAAATAATCATTTCCAAAATTGACTATTTTTGCTTTCTACGAATATTTAACTTTGAAGAAATTAACTGAAAATTAGCAAGGTACCCAACTTCCTTGAATTTTCCTGGGTTAGAAAGTCCCTCTAGATAGAGAATTTACAGATTTTGATATATTTTAAAGACATTTGTTGATAATATGCAGCCAATATGTTACATTATTAGATCTGAAATCTACGTTACCGAAGAAATACAGTGTCATTACCAAAATAAATGCCATCCTGTTATATCTTAGTTTCTTGTTCAAAATATTTCTGGCAAACTTGCAAAATACAATAAACCTTTACTTCAGCGATAAAAATTGACACAATGACAACATCAAATTTTTAATATTTTTCAACCTCAAATGCTTTATTTTATTGAGAATGGGCGTTAACTCAATACAGGATTGGAGCAGTACCTATAGACGCTTGCAGAAATCATGATCACAGAATAGAAAAATATCGTTTGTTTTGCCGTTTTTTACATTTTTCATGCATTATCATACAGAAATCGGTGTGGAAAGATTAATTAGACATTTTTTAAGTTCATTCCGTTGGGTAAAAAGTCAAAATTTTAGCATTTTATCATTTAAGTGTCTTGTCCAGTATATACTAGAATATGGTAGTTAAAGTGGTGCTCCAATCCTTTTTTTAGTCTCACTCATATGTGTGCAAAATTGGATAAAAGCCAGACAGTGGACAGATTCCTAATAAAGAGTCGTCTGACCTAATCAAAATTTATTGGACATGTCTGTCAGACTGACCAATTTTAGGAAGTCTGAGTAAATCAAATTTACAATATATTATAAAACTAAAAGAGGGCCAAATCTTCATCTGTGACATGTCACAATGCTGATATACAGTGTAGTTTCATCCCTACACTACAGATTGATAGAAGGTTATCTGAGCCTTGCCCTGCATTTTGATTGACAAAATTTGTTGAAATAAAAGAAACAGGACTTGAATAAATTTACATTTTACCTGTCTAAATCAGTACAAGGGGCTTTATTATTTAATCAGTTACATACAGTCGGTCAAAAGCTTTACATAGCTTATGTTTTGTGAAATCACTGAAATGTTATATATACATACTGACGATAAATAAATTTTGATTTGATTTGATTTGACATTACAGCTCAAATGATTTTTGCTCTTTCTGCTTTGTCACTTTTAACAGCAAGTGGAATATCACAGGATGTACTATGGTTATTCACAGTAGCAAGACACTGGTTAAAAAATCCTTGCAATCCACAGTGGAAACTCACAGAGATTAGCTGTGATAAATATCGCTTATAAATGTTCACATACATGTACAATGTTTTATTATATACTTATAAATGAAATATTGAGAAATATTGATGAAATAAAATGCGTATTTTCATTTTCCGTATTTTCACTGTAAAAATTTATTTTTCACTGCAGTGAAACATATTTTCCGTATTTTCACTGGTGTCTTGCCGGACTACTTTCTTTTAAATTCTACCAGTACACAAAATTTAAGGGAAAGTTTTTCAAATTTTATCGCAAAAAAGAGAAAAATGTACATAATAAACAGAAAATTCAAGTTTTTTCTATAAATACATGATTTATTTTCATCTTGTGGCATGAAAATTACCATATTTCACTCGTGGCTACCGCCACTCATGAAATATTTATTTTCATACCACTCGATGAAAATAAATCATGTATTTATAGAAAAAACTTGAATATCCTCTATATCTTGTTAGAAAAATTCGATAACACTTATCTTAATTGCTTTAATAACAGACGTGACATCATGTGTTTATGTAAAAAAAATTGTAGCTTTTAAGTTCCATTTGCATAAAAAATGTAAAAAAAGGTATCACAATCAGAATGCCCTTACGATTAATAATATGTCAATAATTGACACGATAATTATCCAACATTTTGTTTTTACTTTTCAGCAATAATTGAATATGTGAAATCAATTATTAACTAAAAAAAGATGACAGTTTTTTTTCTGATATATAAAAAAGGGTGGAAGTCAATTGAGTGTCGGCACTTCTTTGATGATTTGGCAGGTGTGTAAACATCAAAGATTGACAAATTCTTATAAAGAGCCAGCTAGTCATCTCTTGTGTAAATTTTGTGTATATTATTTAACAATGGAGACATTTAATTTCATTTTAATATTTGAAATTTTATCTGAGTTTGATAAATTTTTTTCTTGTCCAACTCGAACTTTTATTCGCAAATGCGAGTGGGTGAGTGGATTTGTCGAGGCCTGTGCCCATATACTTAGCTAAAGATTAATCCTTGCCCAGAGTGACAGACTACTATTAATTGTCATCCTTCCCAAAAAAAGTCTTCTAGTGTCATCAGGTTAGCTCAAAAGGTAGAGCAGCTTTAGACTGTGAATTGGGCGAAACAGATCTGATTCCCAGATGTAACAGGTGAACTGCTTGACAGCTTGCCCAGGAAATGAGGAATGATGTGGTGGCTGAGCTGTGCAGCCCTGGTAAATAAAATTTTGCTTTCTGCCATGATCCCAAAGATAAACAACCAACACCACCAGAACAGTGTGAAACAGCCTACCCCCTATTATTGTTTAATAATTACCCAAACTTAACCAGTTCAATATGGCATTTGTACTGTTTGCCAAATAGAGCATATCTGACCGTAACAGATTGCTAGACTTCTTTTACTTTTATATTTCCCACTATTTATTTGAGATTTGTTGTCTTCTTTTATAATACTTTTAACTTTTCTAAGTGGCTTGATGCAATGACTGTCTACATCTCTGGATGGAATGGATAATAGGAATCTGGCATGCTGGTTTTCCACCAGGGAGTAAGATATAAAGTAAAGTGAAGCATATCCAGATATAACTATTGATATTTTCTGTTTAGAAGCATCAACATGTAAATAACTAACTTTGGACATGAAAAACTGTGCCAAATTTAGTTCAGGTGTTAAAAAATCAGCATTCCACCACTATCGTGCCAAATTGTTTAATCACATGGTTACAAGATTGACCTTTTTGATACAGATGAATCTGTGCCAGTATGGCCATAGTAAAGAAAACACAGTCCAAACCTTTTACAGCTACTTTGGTAAAATGCTCCTGGCATAATTTCAATATTTTGGGAAATTTGAATAATGAAGATAGTGCTTTAAGGTATCATATTGAAGCCTGTTCTTAGAACATCCTTAATTTAAAAGAATAATTATAAGTAATCTGTTTCATTAGATGTATGCTATTATTGCAGACAATTGACAAGTCCATGTTTAAAGGAGCAGCTAAGACTGTCACATAACTGGGTAGAAAATAAAGGACGTGAGAGAGTTATATGTAGACTAAGTCCAAGGTTAGTATAACTTTAACATCATACTAGACATATGTAACATTAAAACATTTACTACATAGGTTATAATTTCTGAGCTTGGTTTAATTATCAGTTACTGCACAATAAAATTTTTGCAATTGTTTTTTTTTAGTAATTTTTAGTGAAATGCTAACTTAGGTTTCAGCCCTTTTCTGTTGATTGACAAATGTTAGATTTACAACTGAATGATTGACAAATGTTAGATTTACAACTGAATGATTGACAAATGTTAGATTTACAACTGAATGATTGACAAATGTTAGATTTACAACTGAATAAAAATTATTGTTAGCATAGACATTTATTTTACTTCATCACTTACAAGAATCATGCATTCCTTTTCCAAGTATCACCATGGGTTAGATTACCAGACCCATTCCAAATGGCAAATATGCTTATTTTTCCTAACTTAAAAGATATTTCCTAATCGAATGGTAATTCCATTCAAATATCAAATCAATATCACAGCTGACAAATTTGCTGGAGTTCAGTATTGTATCAGACAGATGTTTCCACACATTTCATTGTCAAATTTTATTTTATTTTTTAAGCTTTGAATGATATTAGCATTGGTTGAAATAAATACAAAGGCACAATTCAAAATATTATTCCAAAAAAGCATGAGGAGGTTTCAGAAGGTACCAAATATTTTTCCCAATTAAGCAATTTTATAATGCAAAATTTTACAAACTGGGCTAGGTCCTTTTTTCCCTATGTGGCTAGGAAAAGGGCTGCCATGTATCTGTTTGTTATTTTCTTATCAAAATTTATTGTTTTTATATTCAGACAGTTGCCATGGATACAATTTACAGGTGATTCTCTATGGTTCTCTGTTAGTAACACAATACGTTGCTATAGGTTACAAAATGGTGGTAAATTACGAGAAGACAGGAAACATAATCTAACATTACAGGGCCAGCAACATAAAAGAAGACAAGAGGAAAGGAGGGAACTATGTTCTACAGATGAGAACGGAAAGTATCCGAATCTCACCAATAAGGATGTAAGCAGATTTGTGGTGAAAGATGACATTGCTGTCAGTGGATGCAGGTATTTTAACAGAGTAATTTTGACATGTTAAATGTTTATATGCCCAAAAATGTGTTATGGGGATGTATTATGGTATAGCATTGTCTGTCTGTCTGTCTGTCTGTCTGTCTTAGCAATGCGTACTTAAGAGGTAGCTATATAACTGTAAATGGATCAAAGAAGAACAATAGACTTTATTCCATTTCATTAGAATATGGTTCATGACCCTCTACACAACAAAAGACAATGGCCCCTTAGTCCATTTAAGAAGAACATCTTTCTGTAGACAATTGGTCTCTGCAGTATAACTTTTGAAGGTTCTCAATTATTTTGTTTGTATTTGCCATGTATGTTATCAATACACATGTTGAGTTTAACTTTCTCTGAAGTCAACTTATTATTGATTCTGAGTTATCTCTCTTTAGCTGCTTGTTTCTGCAAAAGGCAGGATACATTTGGAAGGATGTTAGTGATTAAATTTATATTTTGTTTGTCAATTTGCTATGCCAAAACACAGGTTCAGCTATATTCTACTTCTTAGTATTATGTTAATTTGTAACTTCAGAAAAAAATCTTTTTTTTTTTCTTTCACATCAGCAGGAATATCATTGTCTGTGTCTTTTACAACAATGAATTGCCATGTAGCCTAAAAAATACTTTTGTGTATTATACCCTCTTCGCAGAATAATCGATCTAATGCAGGCACCCATTTGTCGGCGTCGGCGTCCCTGTGGTTAACTTTATGCGTGTAAGCTGGTATCTCCATAACTACTGAAGGGAGTTGATTGAAACTTCACACACTTGTTCTCTGTGATTATTTAACATGATTGGCACAAGTCCAATAATTCTATTTTTTTTTTTTTCATAATTATGCACCTTTTTCGGCTTAGAAATTCTTGGTAAAGTTTTTGCTTGTAAGCTGGTATCTTCATAACTACGTAAGGGTTTGTGCTTTTTTTAGAACAATTTTATGCATTCATAATAATAAAGCAGTGATTCACTCGACAAAACATCTTAATAACAAGCCTTTGTACTTTTTGGGACAATTTTATGTATTCATATAGGCATTAGGGAAGCATTATTATACTCAACGAAACACTCTTGTGACAACTTTTCGAATAGTCGAGCGTTACTGTCTTCGGACTGTTCTTGTTAATAAGGAAATTGATATGTTTGATTTTGTCTTCATGTTTTACAGATGAATATAGTAGGATATTAAAATAGCATAAATTTTAAACACATTTACCTAGATCGCTTCTTCGTTTCTTTTTAAATACATTTTATAATTTATTATATACTGTATGTACATGCAAGTATAAATGTTTTAAAGACAACATAATTCATTTACATCAAAATGAAATAACATATAGATAAAATATACAAAATGTTGAATTGCAAATGGTATTTTACCCCTTCATACAGTTATATTATAAGGTTATAATACATAAAGTACATAGTACTGAATTCTACTTGACTAGTACACAGCTGTCAACACTATGTTAATTTTGTTGTTGTAGGTTCTAGCAAGTCTGATATAGATTTTGGTGCTGTGTATGAGTACAATTAAATCAGTATTGTTCTCAACAATGTATAATGACCTTCTTATTTCACGTCACTATTTTTTTGTCATTTTGACAGAATTTTGTGACTGTATGTTGAGAGTCTTGTTGGCTTACTTCTTATTTGTAAGGTCCTTTGGAGTGTTATATATTTGACAGTAACGACTGTATATTATATGTTTATTTGGGACAACTGGAGTGAAAATAGAAGTGTAATACCATTAAACTCTTTCTTTTATTACTGCAGGACATTATAAATTGTTTTCAGAGTATGATTTTCAATTTTAGATTATTTCAGATTTTATCACAGAGACTTGAATTTTTAGAATTAAGAATATTAGTGTATACACTGTACAAATAGGTCAATATATATGTAAATAATAGGTATGTGAATTAATAAATATAATCATTATATATATACTAGTATATGTGTTTATGTAAACAGGGATGGCAGTTTGTATGTATTTGACTGTTCAAGTGGTAGATGTTTAGATTGTATGTACAAACTTCACAAGACTGATACACAGACAGTAGATTTCTATGATACATGTATTATATCTGGATCAAGGGATAGAACTGTGAAGGTATGTTTTCAATCTGATCTTGGTTATTATACTTTACAATGGACCTCCAGCATTAATAAGGCGACATATTGCAGCTACTTCAATCACATGATTCTGCCATTTTGTTTATTATGTTATGATGTCAGTTGTAAAATTTCAAAATTTAGTCATTATTTTATTGTTTTCCATTAATGTGACTTAGGTTCAATTGAAAAATTAACGCTAAAATGTATCACAAAGGGTCATTTGAAAAATTAATGAAGGTGCAAATTATCTGTGACTAGTAACCATATATCTGCCCTACTTAGTTAAAGAGATTTGCATCTGTATCATTTTCATCTGAAAAATGATATTCATTGGAATTTTCCCAAGTACCAGTATTTTCATTTAAGCCTACAGTGCATAAGTTAAAACTTGACCATTTTAACTTTTTGTTGTTAAGGTTCTATTTAACAATGGCTAATCTATAATAGACGGGGGTTGTATAGAAAATAAATGTTAATATAAGCCATGTGACCTGTCAAATATCTTTATTACAAATAAATAATACTGCAAACTTCCATTTTAGAGAGAAAGAATGAAATTGCTTTATACATCAACAGCAGCCATGTACTGATTAAATGTATAGATTATATAAATGTTACAATTATTCAATGAAATGGGATGTTACAATCATGAAGTATTATAAACAAATATATAATGTGTAATAGATATCAATAGTTTCCACAGCTGGTACATGTATTTCAACTTTTATGATTATTTGTTACTATAGTAACATACATGTATGATTATGTTTCAGATTTTATGTATGTCACAAGAAGATGATGGTGATAATAAGATCAAGGCTAATATAGACATGAGGGATCGTATCTGGTCTATTGCTATGGCAACAGATGGACAGTAAGTCAATGTATTATTGTAGTAGTGTACATGTTTCTGATAGTTTGAAAAATGATACATAGATCTTAATTCAAACTATTGCAGACAGGGCTTTTTGAGATAAAGCCTTGATTAGAGTTACTGCAATGTATGATATAGAGGATATTAAATGAGTGTAGTTTAATACTAAATTTATTGAACGAGTTGAATATGATCATATTATGCGAGCCTCTGGCGAGCATAATATTGTTTTATTCAACGAGTTTAATAAATTTAGTATTGAATCTACACGAATATAAAATTCTTTTTATCACATATATAAAAAAGAACAGTCAAATCTTAAAATGAGTAACTTTTCAATGACGCGCCTATAGTGTAACACTTACATTAGCGCGCTTTAACGCTATGTTTCTATATAGCGCAAATGACGTCACGTCAAAGTGTTATTACACTAGTGTAATATCGTTTTTATTAAATGGCTTTATTACACTCCTGTGCCACGGTTTATGTGATAAATACAATTATTGCATCATGATGAGGTGACATTCCCAGTCAATGAACCTGGCTTAGTGATATTCACTGGGGCTGATTAACGATTTGTTTCTAATAAATGACGGTTAAATTTAGTGCAGTTCTTTATGATGTTTTGCCATTGTTATTTTGAACAATATCACTAGGTCAGTTTACCTTCCTATCGACTGTCAACTGCAACATGGAGAAATTGGTTGTCATATAATAATAATTGAAAATGATTTCTAGAAAAAAAATATGGAGATTAAAGTTGTTTAGATTAGAATGAAGAAAATAGTTATTTTAAAGTATTTTTTAGATTATACACTCTTTTTTTGTTGAGATTAAGGGCTAATTATATTTTTTATGAGTGTCCACCAATATGCACATGCATACAATAGTGTGTTTAATATATTTTCAGGAGGTTTACTGTGGGAACATCAGGGTGTAAAGGGAACCCATCCTTGTCTGTTTGGGATGTTGAGAGGTGAGTATAATTAATAAAATACTCAGCTTTTCTAATCTTCATCTGCATGGGCTGCAGAGAAGTCATTGTTATTCATGTTATTCTTATCTTTATCTGTATGGTCTGTAGAGAGTCATTTCTAATCTTTATCCATATGGGGTGTAGAGAGGTTTGTGTTATTAAGATCATTCTAATCTTTATCTTTATGGGATATAGAGAGGTCTGTGTTATTAAGATCATTCTAATCTTCATCTGTATGGGGTGTAGAGAGGTTTGTGTTATTAAGATCAGGCCTCGACATTAGCGGTGGTCCGTTGGTCCTGGACCACCTGATTTTGGCAAGGACCACCTAATTTTTAAAGCCGTTGGTCCGTCGGACCACTTGAATTTTCTGGTTGGTGCAGACTCATTTGGGAGAATTGTGATTTAGTCAAAACATGTTATAAACATTTTCTTTAAAATCATGTGTCCGAAGTACATTTTATGGTTCATTAATTATCTGATTAGTTAAAGAAGGTCTTAAGTCATCTATAACTTTCATTTTAAGGCGCTAAAATTTGATTTATGCAAGTTTAAAGAGTTTAGACTGTGATATCAATTTAGGTACAAAATTCATTCAAATGATGATAATAATTATGCATCTGCCGGTGAATATCACATCATATTTAATGGCTCACAAGTCAATAATTGTATGATAACAAATTGAATAAGAAAATTACAGACACAAATTGTTTCACTATTCCCTAACTTGAGTTGAGAGTGTAATCACTTCAATATAAAAGTTAACATAAATAAGACCCCTGTTGTGTATTTTTGAATGACATATAAAAATCCAAATAACTTTATGATAAAATACCTGCTAACTTGCTCTCCTATATTTCTGATTAGATAGAAATATATATCTAAAATATCTGTTTTCTTAAGTTAAAGGATACATCTTTGTCTTCAATTTTAAACATATTTTTTCTAATTTTGCAGTTAAATGACACCATAATAATTGACCATCTGGCTTCTGAAAGGACCACCATAATTTCAAATCTAGTGGTCCGGCTAACCACCTGCTAAAAAAGTTAGTGTCGAGGCCTGAAGATCATTCTAATCTTTATCTGTTTGGGATATAGAGAGGTCTGTGTTATTAAGGTCATTCTTATCTTTTGTCTGTATGGGATATAGAGTGAACTATGTTGTTAAGATCATTCTATCGTCATCTGTTAGGGCTGCGGAGAGGCCTGTGTTATTAAGATCATTCTAATCCTTTGTTTGTATGGGATTTAGAGAGGTCTCTGTTATTAAGTTCATTCTTATCTTCATCTGTATGGGATGTAGAGAGGTCTGTGTTGTTTAGATAATTCTTATCTTCATCTGTATCGGATTTAAAGTGAACTGTGTTGTTAATATCATTTATATCTTTTGTCTGTATGGGATATAGAGAGAACTGTGTTGTTAAGATCATTCTAATCTTCATCTGTATGGGATGTAGAAAGGTCTGTGTTATTAAGATCATTCATATCTTTTGTCTGTATGGGATATAGAGAGAACTGTGTTGTTAAGATCATTCTAATCTTCATCTGTATGGGATATAGAGATGTCTGTGTTGTTAAGATCATTCTAATCTCTTGTCTGTATGGGATATAGAGAGAACTGTGTTGTCAAGATCATTCTTCTTCATCTGTATGGGCTGCAGAGAGGTCTGTGTTATTAAGTTCATTCTAATCTTCATCTGTATGGAATTAGAGAGGTCTGTGTTATTAAGATTATTCTAATCTTTTGTCTGTATGGGATGCAGAGAGGTATGTGTTATTAAGATCATTCATATCTTTTGTCTGTATGGGATATAGGGAGAACTGTGTTATTAAGATTATTCTAATCTTTTGTCTGTATGGGATGCAGAGAGGTCTGTGTTATTATGATCATTCTAATCTTCATCTGTATGGGATGTAGAGACGTATGTGTTATGTGTCTGTTTCCCATCTTGTGAGGTCAGTGCATTGGAAATTATACCAGTAATGACAATTACCTTTAGCTTGGTATAATTAAGCAGAATATAAGTGTTAACATAAGGGGTTTCTATTTATTGTCTTATCTGTCTGCCTATATATAGATTTAGAGACCTTATTTGTAATTTGTTTAAAGGAATTGCTGCACTTAAAAAAAATCTTTGCACTTTAAATTTATGTGTTAAACCATTATATAATTGTAAGTTTTTAAGGGATGAATTCTATATGTGTTGATAATTGTTATTGTTTTTTCTAGAGCAGAGAATATATTTTCACTAGGGAGTTATCGTTTTGGTGCGGGAGTACTGGACATGAAGTATGAAGATAAGAATACTCTGTTGACATGTGGTTATGATGCAACTGTCAAAATGTGGGACATGCGCTCAGGAAGCTGGTAAGCCCCAAATATAAATTAAAATGTAAATTGAAAAAAATGAGATAAGGTTTAACTTACAAGAAACCGGTCAAAGAAAATAACTAATAAATTTTACAGTCTGACTCTAGATAGCAAGTTTGACTTGTAAATGAAAGGATAAAAAAAGTTTTATAGAGGATATTTGTTAAGTTCAGTGTAAGATTGGAATATATTTCACCGAGTGAGCACCAAAAGGGATATTTCACGAGTGGCGCAGCCACAAGTAAAATGTGAACTTTTGGTGTTCACGAGGTGAAATATATTTCGATCTTACACTAAACTAAACAAATTTTCTTTTTATTACATGCAATCAAAAGTTAAAAAGGACATTTTTACCTCATAATAAATGAATAGCCCGCCAAATAATTATACAACGTGACGTCATTTACGACGTCACGTTATTAAGTTGGTTTTCAGTTCTGTGTACGCTGGTATTTCACTGAAACAACGTAAGGGGCTTAAATTCAAAACAGTGAAATTATCAAATTGATAATTTCTTTGTTTCAAACAGTGAAATTATCAGTTTTAATTCACTGATATATTTCTATAAACCAATAATAATAGTAATAAATTGTTTTCATCACATGATAAATTGAATATGGTATAATAATTCTCATGTTTTATTACTGTGTAAAACATTTGTCCAAATAACTGCTACAGGAATAGTATCAACTTCAAACAAGAAATAACTTTTGTTGGTTATCTCTTTACCAAAAACAATTGACCAGGTCCTTTCCTTCCATGTAAATCTATCTTGATAACCATTTTGTCAACAACCTTAAGCAGCTTTTATATTACCCTATTGTATGAGAGAATAGATATTTATTCATAGAAAAAGCATAGGAAATAATGTTATGACATCATATTTATTTTTAGCTCACCTGTCACAAAGTGACAGGGTGAGCTTTTGTGATCGCTTTTCGTCCGGCGTACGGCCGTAGTCCGTCCGTCCGTAAACTTTTACTTTAAATGACATCTCCTCATAAGCCACTAAGCCAATTTCATCCAAACTTCACAGGAATGTTCCTATGGTGTTCACCTTTAAAAATTGTTCAAAGAATTTAATTCCATCCAGAGCTCAGGTTGCCATGGCAACCGAAAGAAAAAACTTTAAATATCTTCTTTTAAAAAACCGTAAAAGCTAGAGCTTAGATATTTGGCATGAAACATCTTCTAGTGAGTGTCTACCAAGTTTGTTCAAATAAAAGTCCTGGGGTCAAAATTGGCCCCGCCCCAGGGGGTCATTGATTTTCCCTATATACATATAGTAAAAACTTAAAAAATCTTCTTTTAAAGAACCAAAAGAGCTAGAGCTAAGATATTTAGCATGAAACATGTTCTAATGGGTGTCTACCAAGTTTCTTCAAATAAAAGCCCTGGGGTCAAAATTGGCCCCGCCCCGGGGGTCATTGATTTTCCCTATATGCATATAGTAAAAACTAAAAAAATCTTCTTTTAAAGAACCAAAAGAGTTAAAACTATGATAATTAGCATGAAACATGTTCTAATAGGTGTCTACCAAGTTTGTTCAAATAAAAGCCCTGGGGTCAAAATTGGCCCCGCCCCGGGGGGGGGGGGGTCATTGATTTTCCCTATATGCATATAGTAAAAACTTTAAAAATCTTCTTTTAAAGAACTCAAAGAGCTATGGCTAAGATATTTAGCATCAAACATGTTCTAATAAGTGTCTACCAAGTTTGTTCAAATAAAAGTCCTGGGGTCAAAATTGGCCCCGCCCCAGGGGGGTCATTGATTTTCCCTAAAATGCATATAGTAAAAACTTAAAAAATCTTCTTTTAAAGAACCAAAAGAGCTAGAGCTAAGATATTTAGCATGAAACATGTTCTAATGGGTGTCTACCAAGTTTGTTCAAATAAAAGCCCTGGGGTCAAAATTGGCCCGCCCCGGGGGGTCATTGATTTTCCCTTTATGCATATAGTAAAAACTTAAAAAATCTTCTTTTAAAGAACTCAAAGAGCTATGGCTAAGATATTGAGCATCAAACATGTTCTAATAGGTGTCTACCAAGTTTGTTCAAATAAAAGCCCTGGGGTCAAAATTGGCCCCACCCCAGGGGGTCATTGATTTTCCCTATATGCATATAGTAAAAACTTAAAAAATCTTCTTTTAAAGAACCAAAAGAGTTAAAGCTAAGATATTTAGCATGAAACATGTTCTAATAAGTGTCTACCAAGTTTGTTCAAATAAAAGCCCTGGGGTCAAAATTGGCCCCGCCCCATGGGATCATTGATTTTCCCTATATGCATATAGTAAAAACTTATAAAATGTTCTTTTAAAGAATCAAAGAGCTATGGCTAAGATATTTAGCATCAAACATGTTCTAATAGGTTTCTACCAAGTTTGTTCAAATAAAAGCCATGGGGTCAAAATTGGCACCGCCCAGGGGGTCATTGATTTTTCTTATATGTGTATAGCAAAAACTTAAAAACTCTTTTTTGAAAAAACCCAAATAGCTAGAGTTTAGATATTAAGCATGAAACATCTTTGAGTGAGTGTCTACAAAGTGTGTTCAAATAAAAGACCTGGGGTCAAAATTGGCCCCGCCCCGGGGGTCATTGATTTTCTTTATATGTGTATAGCAAAAACTTAAAAATCTTCTTTGAAAAAACCCAAATAGCTAGAGTTTAGATATTAAGCATGAAACATCTTCTAGTAAGTGCCTACAAAGTTTGTTCAAATAAAAGCCCTGGGGTCAAAACTGGTCCGGCCCCAGGGGTGTCATTGTTTTTAACTATATGTGTATAGTAAAAACTGAAAAAAAATCTTCTTTCAAAAAGCCCAATGAGCTAGAGCTTAGATGTTTAGCATGAAACATCTTCTTATGGGTGTCTACCGAGTTTGTGCAAATAAAAGCCCCTTGGGTTAAATTGGCCCTGCAACGTTGGGGGCGGGGGGGGGGGGGTTGGGAGGCCTATATACAGGTGAGCGACCTCTGGGCCATCATGGTCCTCTTTTTTGGGAATGTATTATTTATTATACATGTATTTTTTTCAGTGTACAAGAATGGCATGAAACATTTGATACTACATTATACTGTATACAGACAGATAGAAATAACACCATGGTAACCGGAACAGCTAGATATGGTATGATACGATTGTGGGACAAACGAAAAACAGAACCTATTCAGGTATATCAAGAAATTGTATATGATAATTTTACAATGATATGTGACATGTCCTTACCAAGGCGTCACTATGGTGGAGAGGTTGATGTGACAGGACCCACTGATATAGAGATCTCTAGACATTGGCTGCAGAACAAATTAAATGAGGGATTTATGCAAATAATGCACTTTAGAAAGTATCACTGCACTTAAAAATCTGTGATTCAAGGGATTTCATTAATTATGTATGTGATTTTTGTGTGTGTGGGTTTTCCATACTTCATTAAATTTAATTTGCTCTGAATATAGATGCTGTCCATCACTAGACGGACTAAACAATGGAATGTGGGGGCATTTATGTCCTATAGACACGTTCCTAGTTTTTGTACTCACCAAGGCATCACACTTTGGTCGAGCTGGTATCTCCAGCACTACTGAAGGAAATGGATTGAAACTTCACACACTTACTTGAGAGCATAGTAGGAGATTAATGTTCCAGCCCATATCACTAACATGGATTTTGAAAGACATTGTGGCCCTTTTTGAACTTTGAGAAGTGTATATTTTCCAGGCTCTTGTTTTACTATCAAGCAATAAGAATGGTTGAAGAAGCTGTCTTACTGACAGCTCTTGTTAAGTAAAAGGCTTTAAATTGTACAGGTTAGGTATGTTGAAAATTTTGAAAAGGGAAGTCAAATCCTACAAACATGAAATGTCTAACATTGTCCTGAAAGACGTGCCATTTCTGGTTTCTTCCAGAAAAAAGTGCTTAACATGATATATACACAAAGACTTTCAGACTTTTCCTCAAGGAAATGATAGCGAACAGCATGGATCCTGATCAGACTGGGCGGATACGCAGGCTGGTCTGGAACCATGCTGGTCGCAAACGCACTATGTTTGTTTTGTCGTGACGCGGCTCATATTTCAAGTAAGACATGTACCTTTTTTCTTGTTTCAGAAGTATAACTTGTCTCAGAAGAGCCCCGTTTATTCTGTCGCATTTGATCATTCACGGATGTTTGCTGCACTTGACATGAGCATCAACACACTTGACTTCTCGGTACTTCCTGCTTGAGACTGGGCATCCATCATACCATGAAATGAACTTAGTTTTGTATTCAAGAAAATATGAAAACCAGTCAATGGATTTTTAAATTGTTTCTTCAGATTTGAAATTGACACATGAAACAGCTGTAAATTTTGAGACTTATTACACAGTTACTGATAGTTTGTTCCCTAATAATGTTTAGAGAAAATCTCAAGGTTGTTTTTTTTCACATTTTTTTAAACAAGATCAGGTCTGTCAAATTAGGAAAATCTGTCAACTGGTAAACTCAGGTTTAAATATTTTTTTTTTGTAAATTACTGATCACATTTTAACTGTTTTTGCATTAATTCATTTTTACTAAACTTGTCTGGAAACTTGGGTGGAAATTTCTGCAAAGTTAAACAACATTTTTCCATTAAAACGATAATGTAACAAAAACACCTTATTTAAGAGACCACCTTTATAACAATACATATCTTTACCTTACTATGTTTAAATGGAATGTCAAAAACCTGTGATATATAGGAGAGTTTTGTTATTGTTGTCTGTAAATGTTTGTTATTTGTATAGGGGGATATATAATTTTTTTGGAAAGTTACGTTTTATGTTTTTTCAGTACTCTTTAAGGATAGATGCAAATCGCTTTAACAAGATCACTCTTTATCATTTAGATGTGCAACATTATATTACTCGTGCTATGCTCTCTTAATGAAATTCCTCACATACAAACTCAGAACCGCTAAATAAAATCACTGTTGGGGATAGATTATTTCTTAAATAGAATTCATATAAACCTTGTGTCTCACTATCAGACACTAAAAATAGTCAAACTTGCTTTCCTACTCTAATTTAATTTAATATCCATTATTACTAAAACTTGACTAAAAGCTGTTATAATGGGGTACATGTATTTTGTGCCAATGGCAATAGTGTTTTATAAATATACATTAAGTATTTTGAAATGTCAATATAATTTGTTTTTTTGTTCTGTTAATTTAGTGTGACAAGGCCCTGTCTGGTTGGGGACTTTCATTGTTTGGCAATAGGCGTACTGGTTAATAATGAAAGCAAATGATGTAAACAAACTATTTGATTATAGATAGATATTTATTCAGATTTGTGTATTTTGTTGAACAATTAAACTGAGCATCGTTGGTTCTACTGAAGTGCCCGTTTCTACCTGAAATAATGCTTGAAAGGGCCACCTGAAGTCTTCCTTCACCAGTAAAACTGGAACATTGCTGTATAACTTATACTGTGTTGGTACGACATAAAACCACATCAAATCAAGTCAAATGCATAGAAGTTCAGAACATTGAGAAAAAAAAAAGTACAAAAAGTTTATGAAATAATGCTAGTTTCAAAATTGTATTTTGAGATTTATCTAATTTGTTTTGTATCATATTACTATATTGGTTATTGTTATCTTAATAAATCATAAATCTTTACCATATATCTCTATCATAAATGTTTCTTTCACATCATTGTTAATAAAATATGATTGAAAAATATTTGAGAATGTATTATTCATTGTTCTGTATTTATGTAACACTTTCATTATAGAAATGAAATTTTTTTTTGCTGAATGTCAGTAGACTATACACACGTCCTATTTCCTCTGTTTACATTTGTTTGCTAACACACTAGCTGCCACATTTTTGGCGCAATCATCATCAAACTTTGTCAGGATGCTTTTCTAAGTAATTGCTCGGATGAGTATAAACATTGGTCATCTCAGATGAAAAACTAGGTCACAGGAGCTACAAATAGAAAAATCTTGTTAACACTCTAGTGGCTATTGTTTTTATCCAAATATCCTGGAATTTGGTCTGTAAGTTAGTATTGATGACTTCTAGGTCAAGTTCGAATATGGGTCATCTGGGGTCGAAAACTAGGTCACACTGCCCAAATATTGAAAAAACATGTTAACAATCTAGTGGTCACATTTTTTTTGGCGCAATCATCATCAAACTCTGTCAGGATGCTTGTCTAGGTAATTGCTTGGATGAGTTCAAGCATGGGGCATCTCGGATGAAAAACTAGGTCACGGGAGCTAAAAATAGAAAAATCTTCTTAACACTCTAGTTGCTACTGTTGTTATCCAAAAATCCCGGAAATTGGTCTTGAAGTTTGTTTTGATGATTTCTAGGCCAAGTTCAAATATGTGTCACCTGGTGTCAAAAACTAGGTCACACCAGCTAAATATGGAAAAACCTTGTTAAAAATCTAGTGGCTACATTTTCTCCTCAATCATCATCAATCTTTGTCAGGCTGCTTGTCTAGGTAATTGCTCGGAAGAGTTCAAGCATGGTGCATCTTTGATGAAAAACTAGGTCAAAGGAGCTAAAAATGGAACACATCTTGTTTCCTCTCTAGTGGCTACTGTTGTTATCCAAATATCCTGGAAGTAGGTCTGAACGTTTGTTTTGATGATTTCTAGGTCAAGTTCAAATATGTGTCACCTGGGGTCAAAAACCAGGTCACACTGCTCAAATATAGAAAAACCTTGTTAACACTTTGGTGGTCACATTTTTTAAAAATAGAAAAACTTTGTTTCACTCTAGTGACTACTGGTTTGAATTAGTCTGAAAGTTTGTTTTGATGATTTCTAAGTCAAGTTTAAATATGGGTCACCTGGGGTCAAAAACTAGGTCACATCATCCAAATATGGAAAAACTGTGTTAACACTCAAGTGGTCACAATTTGGACTCGATGTCATCAGACTTTGTCTGTATGCTTGTCTAAGTAATTGCTTTGATGAGTTCGATTGGTAAGGTGACTGATCTAGGGCCATCTTGGCCCTCTTGTTATAAATCTCAAAGGTCTAAGAAGGTGTCTATATATTTAGTATGGAGCTGTGTAACTGTATTAAGTTAGTCCAAATAATGACTTCCAGGCCAAACTTGGCCATACCTTATAATTATGTCATTTGTCTTTGCTAAACTGTATACTTCTTACATTTATGATATAAGTGTCTCTCCATCTTACTTGTTTGAATAATGCCCCTTGGTTCAAAGTTATCCCACCCTAAGCATCACTTGATTTCACAAATGATCATATTGAAAATTCTTGTATAAAGGCCTTAGGTAAAGAAACAGCTCCGGCCTAAGGGTCACTAAGTGTACAAAGGCTTATATAGGGAACTGCAATGCAAAGAGCTGAGATATTTGGCATGTAGCATTGCGAAGTGGAACTCGACAGGAGTGCTAAAAATCATGTCCGAGGTCAAAATTTGTCCCGCCTTGGCTTGATTTAAAGACTTGTATGGTAAAACTATATAAAAGAAAGACTTCTCCTCAAAAACTACAATGCCTAGAGCTTTGATTCTTAAAATGTAGCATCATATTGTGGACCTCCACAAAAGTAACATAAATCGTGGCTTGTTGTCAAAACTGGCCCCGACCCAGAGGACACTTTGTTAAAATATACGTATACAGTAAAAATGTCTTAAAAACCTCCTTCTATGCAAGTGCAATGACCAGAATTTAGCATGTAACACCACCTTGTGATCCTCTTCAAAAGTTACATAAATCATGGCTTGGGGTGTAAAATTGGCCCACCCTAGGATTCAGTTAATTTTATGGACTTAATCTTCTTTGAAAGTACACTGCCAAGAGTTTAGATATTTCACATAAAACATGGTCCTCTATGAAAAAATTGTCATACCCCTGAGATCAAAAATGGCAACACAATGTATCTTAGGTGAGTGATCCAGGGCCATCTTGACCCTCTTGTTTAAGGAAAATTTCACGATGAGTACTGACGGAATAGCGAACAGTGCGGTCAAAATCAGATATTGTCATTCCTCATTAGTTTATAACTGGCAGACAAAAAGCACAATAATTAAAATCTTAATTGTCTATACAAATAATTGATCGTCAGTTGTCACAAAATATATGAAGAAGTTGTTCAGGAAAAATACAATGTTATGAAAAATTTGCACGAGTGTTAAACTTCGTTGTCACAGCAAGTCAATAATCTCTCCTTACATTGTTAGAAATTCGTTCACCGCATATTGCAGCTTCTTCTATATGTATTTAATAGATAAAGTTCACTGTGTTTGTGCAACATTATATATATTCTAAATATATGGGTAAATTGAAATAGATCAGGTTTTAAAAAATCGGTTAACAAACACAGGGGAAAAAGAATGTTATATCATGGTGCCTCAGGTTTGCGCTTTATGTGCAAGAACAGATGTAAGTGCAAATGACTGTGATCAATCATAACGAAATTGACCTGCGCCGACTGGGAATCGAACCTGGGTCGTTCGATTCACAGTCAAAAGGTCTGTCGAGCTAACCGGACGGCTTTTTGCGCTTAAATATATAACTGACGCTTCAATAATATATAGCCCAGTCAATGCTTGCAACATGTGGCCACAAACTAGGAACTTCTTTCGTGATTGCTTTTATCGAATTCCAACAACAATGATTTCAAAAGAACAATAGAAACACAATGGAACTGTTGTATTATATACCAGTGCAAATGTATGTATGATATTGTTACTGCAATAGGTGTTAACTAGATTTACTTTGAACAGATTCAATTAAAAGTGAAATTTATTAAATAGAAAAGTTTCATTTAAAACTGAGCTATTTAATTTTACTGTATGACTATACACAATCCTACAGACTAAGTGTACATATGACTTAATTATATCCTACGAATATTTACACCTTTTGTTATCAGTAACAAACAGCTTCTATATTCTGCCTGAGGCATTAACAAGTATTTGTGAAATCAATAACTTACATTGTACAATAACACCTAGTTTGCTGTTCTCTTATTGCAGATAATTGGTATAATCACTCAATAGAAGAGTAAAACCAGTTCATGATTTTCTGTTATATAGCACATATTGCTGTTATTTCAATTCTATCTGCACTGAGATCAAGTGTTGTGGCTTCTAAGTTTCTTTATACCGGATGCTATAAGAATAACAAAATCATAATGCAGTCATCAGCCCCAGTTGAGCGACTTTGAGCATAACTAGAAAAATGTTTCGTTCAGAGCGCTGTAGACCAATGTCTTTCAAAGATCCTGTGTAGACTGAGTGATAAACATTTGAAAAATTAATAATAATAAAATGTAACCCACATATAAGAAACATGTCAGTCATCCCGGTTACTTTGTAAAATGTTGCGAAATGTGTGCTTCAGCTGTGGACATGTTTTATGTAAATACAAATGTCAGTGTTATTTAGATTATTATTATATGTTTACTGCTATGAACACAATGAAAAGTAATCGTTATTGTAATCGACTACATGTTTCAGAGTAATTGTAATTTAATCGGTTAAAGTTTAAAAAAAAAAAAAAAAAGAGTAATGTTATTGTAATCGTAATATAAATTTTATTGATGTAGTCGTAATTTAATCGATTAAATTTAGAAGTAATCGACCCAATATCTTGTGTTTACACATGATTTGATTTTAGCCTGGTTCCACGATATTGAATCTCGGTAAACAACTGACAGTTTCATAGTCCATTATTTGTATACGGAGATAAGAGAACATTGTCTTTCCATTTGAGGAAAATGTAAATAAAAAAAATGTTTTGCAACAAAACAAGAAATCTTAAATTGGTCCGGAAGTGTAAAGCTGATTATGTCAGTGTTTTAATGTACTTTTGTTTTTATTGTCGACTCGCAAAGTTAATCGTGTCATTCGGCAATAAATCATGCGACCTTTTCAAAGCTCTAAAAGACTCGGGAGCTTTTCATCCGAATAATGTGATGGCCTGAAATAGAGTTGTTCACAATTGGACATGATACATCGCTATCATACACGGTATGCTAAATATAAATTCGAGAAAAATAATTAGAATCTACTGTTACTCTTAAATGGTAACAGATTAACTATTTATTTTTGGGGTTGGGTTTTACATCACACCAACTCAGTACAGGCCACATTGCGGCTTTCCAGCTTTACTGCTTGAGGAAGGCCTGAGGTACCATCCGTGCATTAGATTTGGCATGAACGGACACCTTAGTAGAACCACCGATGTTCCATATACTAACTAGATAGCTTACTCACATGCAAAAATGATATATTATTTAAAAATTTATATTGAAAACAGTCTGTAGATTCTATTTGTCATGCAACAGACTTGCGTTGTATATTACAATCTCGAAATGAATGAAACGCCTGTTACATACTGTTTGATGTAGCATTTGCTCGTGTTGCCTCCAGGTGAGATAGACTTCAATGGTTGACAAAAGCTGACATAATCTGTAGATATTGAATAAATGGAATTGTCTTTTGCATTCAAGAACGCAAATACATTGCTATAAACTATTGTTTTCCAGATATCATGATTCCCGGGCATTGCAAAATAAATCCAATATTCCATCATTTAGTATGTTTATGTTACATGTCTATTTTTTTTAACTTACCTGAGCACAAAGTGATTTTGCCTCGCCCCTTTCTTTATATGTATATAGTAAAAACAAAAACAAAATTGTCTTCTATTATACTATAGAGGCTTAAGCTTAGTTATTTCGTATGAATTACTGTTTGGGGAAACACTTTCCTTATATGTATACACAAGTAAAATCTAAAGAGGTCTATACCTCTTTAGCAACCAGTGATTTTCTATAGGAACCAGAGCCTTTCATTGGCAACCATTGCATTTCCATAGTAATCAGTGACCAATATAGCAACCATAGAATTTCAATAGCAACCAAAAACTAATTTAGCAATCAGTGACTTTCTATAGCAACCAGTGACATACATAGCAACCATTGACTTTCCATAGCAACCAAAAATTTCCATAGCAAGCAGTGACTTCCAAAAGCAACCGGTGATATACAAAACAACCACTAACTTTCAAAAGCAATCAGTGACCTCTATAATAACCAGTGACTTCCCATAGCAACCATTGACTTCCAAAGCTACAATAGACTTTCCATGGTAACCATAAACTAACATAGTAACCAAAGACTTGCCATAGCAACCAGTGATATACACAGCAACCATTGATATCCCATAGCAACCAGTAACCTCTATTGTAACAATTCACTTCCAGAGCAACCAGTGACATACAAAGAACCATTCTTTTCCATAGCAACCACTGAACTCTATTACAACCATTGACTTACATAGCGACCACTGAATTTTTATAGAAATGATTTACTTACATAGCAACCAGTGATATACATAGCAACCATTGATTTTCCATAGCAAACTTCCCATTGCAACAAGTGATTTTCATAGCAACCATTGACTTCCATAACAACCATAGAGTTTTTATAGCAACCTGTGACATACATAGCAACCAGTGATTTTCTATAGCAACCAGTGACAAAGATAGCAACATTGCCTTTCCATAGCAACCAGAAACTTCCATAGCAACCATTATCTTTCCATAGCAACCAGTAGCCTCTATAATAACAATTGGCTTCTATAGCAACCACTGAATTTCCATAGCAACTATAGACTTTATAAAAACAATTGACTTCCATATCAACCATAGGCTTTCCATAGCAATCATTAACTCAGCAACCAGTGACATGCATAGCATCAAATGACATACATAGCAACCACTTAATTTCCATAGCAACTATAAACTTCCATAGCAACCAGTGACATACATTGTCACCAGTGACATACATAACAACCACTTACTTTCCAAAGCAACCACTGACTTCCGCAGCATGCAGTGACTTTTCATAACAACTATTGACTTCCATAGCAAGCATTAGTTTAAACATATTTTATTCATCAATTTTTACAAGCATGTAACATTTTTACATCACAATATATATGGATTGGAAAACAAGCATAACACTTATATTAATTCCTTTCCATGATGGAGTTTCGTCTTTGTTATTTCACTTTATATGATCAGTGCATGTTTTTAAGTTCAAAATTGATCTAAATTTATAATTTTTCGGAAGGTTTTACTTGATTTTTTGTTTATTCATTTTCCCTTTTAAAAAAAAAAAGAGAGAAGAAAATAAAAATAATAATAACAATAAAAAAAAAGTTGTGTCACACAGTTTGTCATGGAAATACGATGTTTAAAACGCTGAGTCGGGAATTATGAATCGAAACGCTTTGATGCTTCAATGAAGCTCTGGACAAGTGTGAACAGATTCTGATTGATGTCCATACTTAGGCGATCATTGCCGAAAAGAAGATTATTAAGGGTTGGGGCACAGGGTAGGTCGTCAAAGAATTGCTGACGTAGGATATGGTACTTAGGACAACTGAGCAGAAAGTGGGAAACAGTTTCTATGGCACCACATGTACACAAAGGAGACGAGATTAAGTTTCTCCTATGTAATTCGAAATTAAGAGAGCTGCATCCAAGTCTGAGACGTGTATGGTTTACTTGGTTTTTCCTGCTGCCAAAATTATACAGGTGTTTTTTCTTATTAGACGACATATTTCTGTAGTTGAGTTTGTGTTTGAAAGCACTTACTGTGGATGCATTTTTAATATTTCCAGGTAAAGAATTCCACTGGCGAATAGTATACGGAAGAAAAGAAGTAGCATATGATTGGGAGTTGCAGTGTATTAATGGGATATCGGTGTTAGAGCGAAGAGTGTAGGGTTGATTAAAATGTTCTGGTATCAGACCAGAGAGATAATCAGGAGCGAGACCATTTTTCATTTTATACATAAGTACGAGACGATGTTTTCTTCTCCTTTCTGCGAGTGTATCCAAACTGAGGTCGCTAATTAATTTGTTGATGTTGCAAAACTTAGTAGCTCCTGTGACGATTCTTGCTGCTTCATGCTGAACTGATTCAATATCATTTTTTAGTTCATTACTACAGTTATCCCACATCACGTCGGCATACTCAAGCAAAGGTCTAATAAAGGCTACATATAATTTCTCCAATCCCGCTCTAGAAATAAGAAATTTCAGACTTCGAAGAATACCAATTCTCTGCCAAGCTTTATTAACATTTGATGTTATATGTGATGTCCATTTACCATTTTCAGAAAAGATGACACCAAGGTGCTTGTGTTCTTTAACACTAGAAATGTTCACATTATCAAAGACTAGACAAGGGTGTTGGGGTTTGTTTCGTTTTCTTGAGAAAAGGACATGTTCTGTTTTTGAGGGATTAAATGAGACAAGCCAAGTTTTTGACCACACAGAAATTTTTGAAAGATCGCAATTCAATATTGCAGCAGAAGAGTTGGGATCTTCGACAATGATGTAGAGACTAGTGTCGTCAGCAAAAAGTCGAATGTTTGCTTCAATATCAGTGACTATGTCATTAATGTATATTAGAAACAGGAGAGGGCCTAAGATGGACCCTGAGGTACTCCAGCATTGATATTTAAAAGTGTTGAAGAAGTATTTGATACGATGACTCTTTGTTTTCTGTCAGCAAGATAAGATGAGAACCACTGAAGAAGAGAACCTTGTATGCCTAAAGAAGAAAGTTTATAGAGGAGTCCTTGGTGCCAAACCCTGTCGAAAGCTTTTGATATATCACAAAATACTGCGCGAACTTCTTTTCCTTCATCTAGGGCTTTGCTGATGTCATTGTAAAGAAAGGTTAGCTGATTTATGGTTAAATCCCCTTTAATGAATCCTGATTGAAATGGTGTTAATAGTTTATTTGAAATGACATGGTTATACAAGTATTTATGGATGCATCTTTCCATAACTTTTCCGAGACAGCTTAAAAGAGATATAGGTCTGTGGTTACATGTTTTAGAAGGATCGGACTTTTTATAAATAGGACAAACATTTGCAAGTTTCCAGGAGGAGGGAAATACAGATTTTAAAAGAAGTTTGTTGAAAAACCTTGCAAGTGGTGAAGCTAGTTCATCCTTACTTTCCTTAATGAGCCTTGGGCTAATTAAGTCCGGACCAGATGCTTTAGCTGAGTCCATAGAGTTGATAGAGTCCTTAACGTCTTGAGTAGTGACTGTTACACCAGAAATGAGGACGTTTGTAATGATTTCAAAAGGTGGAAGGGGATGGTGTGGGTTTTCGATGGTTGATTGTTTGCTAAAATAGGTGTTTAGAAGGTCAGCTTTCTCTTTGTTTGATTCCGCTATTGCTGAGCCATCTGTAAGTGTTGGTATTGTTGATGTACTTTGTTTATTTGTTATTTTTTTTGCAAGTTTAAACCATGTTTTTGCTGTGATGTTGTCTGAATTAATCTGTGTAGTTAAGTTATTTTGATAATCTGATTTAGTTTTTTTTATAAGTTTTGTGGTTTCATTCCTAATTTTTCGAAAGTTAGCCCAGGCATTTTCATTATTAAGTAATTTAGCTCTTTGATGAAGTTTCCTACGTTTTCTTATTTGTTTTTTGACATCATTATTTATCCAAGGTACGTCATTTGGCCGGATAGTTACTATTCTGTTTGGGATGCTTTCAGATGCTGCGTTAAGAATGTTTTGGGCGATACAATCTGCAATATTATCTGGGTTTTGATCGTTGTCAATGAATGACCAGTCAATTGAACTAAGTTTTTCGTTATATTTTTGATACTCACCTTTATCGTAGATCCAAATTTTACGACGAAAACAGTTTTGTTGTGGTTTGGTAAAATTAAGTACTGATACTATTGGACAGTGAAACCTAACTAGGTCAGAGAGAAATGGGTCAGCAACAAAAGACGTGAGAACATGATGAGATTTTTTAATGAACATAAGATCAATAAGTGAATTAGAACTTTCTGTGTAATGCGTAGGAGAGTTTATTAGTTGTTCGCAATTTAAAGAATGTATAAGTCTTGTCATTTTGTTTGAAGGGTTGGCAAGTATTGACTTTCCATAGCAACCATAAACCTCCCATAGCAACCAGTGACATATATAGCAACCATTGATTTTCCATAGCGACCAGTGACCACAATGGCAACCATTGATTTCAATCGCAAACAGTGACTGACTTTCCATAGCAACCAGTGACATTTAAAGCAACCATTGTCTTTCCCTAGCAATCAGTGACCTCTATTACAACCATTTTGAGTTCAATAATAACCACTGAGTTTCCATTGCAATAATAGACTTCTGTAGCAACCAGTGACGTCCCATAGCAACCAGTGAATACATAGCAAACATTGATTTTCCACAGCAACTTTCGACTTTCCATGGAAATTGATGACCCCATAGCAACCGTTTGCTTTCCATAACGTCCATTGATTTCCATATTTACCAGTGACTTCCAATATCGTGACATACATAACAAACACTAACTTTCCAAAGCAACCAGTGATTTCCGTAGCAACCGTTGACTTTTCATAGCAACCATTGACTTCCAAAGCAACCACTGACTTTCCATAGTAAACCACAAACTTCTATCGTAACCAGTGACTTCCCATAGCAACCATGACATACATAGCAATTATTGATTTTCCATAGCAACGAGTGTCCACTATTGTAACCATTCATTTCCATAGCAAACATTCTTTTTCCCTAGATACCAGTGAAATGAAAAGCAACCATTGTCTTTCCCTAGCAACCAGTGACCTCTATTACAACCATTGACTTCCATAGCAACCACTGAATTTCCATAACAATAATAGACCTCCATAGCTACCAGTGGCTACCCATAGCAACCAGTGACATATATAGCAAACATTGACTATCCATAGCAACCATCGACTTTCCATGGAAATCAATGACTCCCATAGCAATCGTTTGCTTTTCATAACGTCCATTGACTTCCAGTGACTTCATAGCATCCATTAATTTTCCTGGCAAACTGTTGATTCCCATAGTAACCAGTTTCTTCTAAAACAAACATTAACTTTGCATAGCAATGAGTGAATCTGTCACTGAATGTCATAGCAGGCATTGACTTTCAAGGAAACCATTTATTTTGTAAAGCAACCTGTATTTTTACACGTAGGTCTACTCTATTTCAGATATAAATATAAACTTTGTACTATTAGTTTTGATTATATATCTTCTTTCGTTCATAGTTTACAATGTTAATAGTACTTGTTCCTTGTCATGAAGAGTACATGTATTTATGTTCAGGTGACCGATATAAGGGCCGCCATGGCCCTCTTGTTTTCATTTTGTTTAGAAAAGTAATCGAAAAATTGACTTGAGTTTGGTAGAATATATTTGTTTCTTCAGTGCAAGCAGCGGAAACTCTAAAATTTAACGTTAATTGGTATTAAAAATAAGAATTTGAGTCATTTGTTTTCTATTACAATGTCACTATCGGTAGAACATAACTGTTTCGTATAGACATAATGACGTCATTTTTCTGTCTGTCATAATGTCACTACCGGTAGTACATAACTGTTTGGTTTAAACATATTTTATTCCTCACATAAGCATATTTACATACATGATATTTACAATCAAAACAAGAAAAGGATTAGACTGGAAGCAACCTAATGCTTATTGAAGTCTTTTCCCAATGTACAATAAATATATGTGCTAAATAAGGCGAAATAAATTGTCGTTTGTTGACTAAGAAGGCTGATGTGTTACAACTTGCATCGAAAATGAATAAATAAATATAATATATGTCAATTATTTAAAGAAAAGCAAAATAAGACTAATAATGATAATAGTTTGATAAGTTCAGATAGAAAGAAGAATGAGATAGAAAAAGAAGGAGAAAAAACAACAGAAAAAAGACCTGTGATTTAACCCCTAATGATAGTTGAAAATTGTTGGAGAGTCAAAGCGATTCGATTTTTCAATATATTTATGAAATGCAAGGAATATTTTCTCATTATCTGAGTCTGTAAGTGACGTGTTACCAAACAGGATGGTTTTTAGTGAAACATGACAGTATGTGCTTATACAGTTTATCAACTGAGGTCTTATGCTTTTATAAAGAGGACAGTCGAGAAAATTTATATGACGAGTTGTTTCCCTTTATCCACAGACGCAGAGAGGCGAAGGTATGATGTTCCTAGAAAAAAGGTCTTCAGCCAAAGAGCTACAGTTGGTCCTCAGACGTGTGTGGAAAATCTGGAGTTTTCTTTTGCCATAGTAAAAATATTTCGGTGGCTTTTGAATGTTAGGAGATATACTCTGTTTAAATGACGATAATGTTGGAGAGCTACGAACGTCACTTTGAAGACTGTTAAAGGCTAGAGTTGTGGATGGCAAGAAGGAATTATAATATAGCGTGGTACGAGCTCTAGGAGCTCTGTAACAGTTTTGGTTTCTTAAGTTATATGATTGTTCATTGGTGGAAACTTGAAGCATTTCAGAAAGATAAGGAGGGGCAAGATTTTTGGTCATTTTATAAAAAAGAACAAGTTTGTGTTGGTTACGACGAGATTCAAGGGATTCCCACCCTACCTCGGACATAAGTTTGGCAATTGACACAAGTTTGGTTGCACTCGTTACAATACGAGCTGCCTCGTACTGAACCTTTTCGATTGTTTCCTTCTCTTGAGATGTACAGTTATCAAAGTTAACATCACCGTATTCTAAAAGAGGACGAATGAAAGACATATAGATTTTTTCAAGTGAATGACGATCAAGGATAAATCTCAACTTTCGCATTACATTGATACGCTTGTAGGCTTTCTCAATTATATAGTTTATATGAATATTCCATAATAGATCAGAAGAGAAAAATACGCCAAGATGTTTATGATGAGTAACTTCTTGAATAGTCTCCCCATTCATCTCTAAGGGTGGATGGACTTGGTTGCCAGTTTTGCGAGTCAAGATAAGAGATTCTGTTTTTTTCGGGTTGAACTTTACCAACCAGGTTTTTGCCCAGTCGGAGATAGTAGAAAGATCAGAGTTAAGAGTGGTAGCAGCAGAGGTAGGATCATCTACAATTAGATATAGACTCGTGTCATCAGCATATAGGCGAATATTAGCTTGTATATCGATAACAATGTCGTTAACATATGTTAAGAACAAAAGAGGTCCCAAGATAGATCCTTGAGGTACTCCTGCTTTCACAGTGTTCCATTTAGAATGTACGCCAGGTATAACAACGCATTGCCTGCGGCCATGGAGATAGAATAAGAACCACGAAAGCAAGTTTCCATTGATGCCCATACATTTAAGTTTAAACAATAGGCCTTTATGCCACACCCTGTCGAATGCTTTACTAACATCACAGAATACGGCACGAACTTCCTTACCGGCGTCAATTGCTTCAGTAAAAATATTGTACAGATATGTAAGCTGGTTTGTTGTTGAGTCACCAGGTATGAAGCCTGACTGCAAAGGTGTTAGAAGGTTGTTGGAGTGGAGGTAGTTGAAAGTGTGTTTGAAAACAATTCTTTCGAAAACTTTACCAATTGTAGAAAGAAGAGATATAGGGCGATAGTTTCCAGGAATAGACCGGTCGCCAGATTTGAATATAGGCAAACGCTTCTTTCCAACATATGGGAAATACCGAAGAACGTAGAGATTCATTAAACAAATCAGCTAAAGGAGTAGAAAGCTCATTATACAACTCTGCAAGAATTCTATTGTTTATACCGTCTGGACCTGCTGCTTTACCTAATGGTAGGTGTTTTAGGACAAGTGAAATTTCGTCGGGTGTTATAGAAAAGGATTCCATATTTGAAGGTTCATTTTGCTGGAAAATCACAGAAGTTTGCTCTGGTTCATTTAAAAGTGTTTGGTCAATAAAACAAATCGTTCAGAATGTCTGCTTTTGTCTTTTCGTCTTCAGCTAAAATATCACCATTTTGCAGAGGAGGAATAGAGGAAGAGGAACAGGGTTTTATAAATGATTTCAGGCAGGACCACTATGATTTTGAGTTTTGCTGTGATGTCTTAAGATTATTTGCAAGATTTTGTATATGATTTGCTTTAGAAATGTTTATTTTTGATATAATATTGTTGCGAAGTGTCCTAAATTGCAACCAGTCGTGTTCTGTGTTGGTGCGTTTGGCTTTTTTGTAATATCTACGTCTTTGTCTGATAAGTGTTTTTAAATTAGGAGGAAACCAGGGTGGGTCATTTGGTCTAATGGTTACGTTTCTGTTAGGAATGCATGTTTTTGATATATCTGTTATGGCTTCTGTGATTTTGTGTGCGTATATATCTATGCTTTGATCTTTAAATTGGTGCCAATTTGTTGAAGCTGCAAGTTATCGAAGTTTTTGATAGTTGCCTTTGTCAAACAGCCATATATGCCTTGTATAAGTGTATTTTGTTTATTAAAATTTATCAGGCCAAAAACAGGACAGTGATAGCGAACAGGTTGGTCTAGACAAGGCTCACCAACACCAACAGTGTATATGAATAAAGAATTCGATGTGAGAATAATATCGATTAGTGAGTTGGAGCTTTCAGTAAAGTGGGTTGGCTCTGAAATAAGTTGAGTAAGAGAAAGTTGCTGACTAAGTGAGATTAATTTTCTAGAGGCAGTAGAATTAAGCATGTTATGTTGAAGTCTCCCGTGATTATGATGTTTGGTATACCGGAATCAACAGCAAGATTTATGGAATCTTCGATTAAGGAGTGTTGTAGAGTAGAAGTGTTAGGTGGGCGGTAGTAAGTACCAAAGAGAAAGCGTTTTGTCTTGCTAATAATTTCAACCCAAATGCACTCAATTCCATGAATTTCCAAGTCATGACGACGCAAATAACGATAATATATGTTATTTTGGTTTTGGAGTGATATATGTGGATATATTACCTGTTAAGATTTTATATCACCCGAGCCGTTAGGCGAGGGTGATATTTTATCTTGGCAGGTAATATATCCACATATATCACTCCAAAACCAAAATAATAATTTTATTACCCTTCCCCTGCCGAGTTTAGACGATTTTTAAAAAAAATCATTGCTGTTTCAAATGAAACGTCGAAATAAGATTCCCTTTAGGGTACCTCTTCGTCACAACATGACGTCACATAAATACATGACGTATTTTTCCCGTACCTAACGAATGTAAACAAGAGAAAAGGAGTAGTCTATTGAACGCACTTTTTTGTAATTAATATCAAGCTTTCACAAGGTCATATTTGTTTTCGATACTGATGGTAATATGTATCATTACTCTACTTTGGCAAATATTTATCATTTGACAGTTAAAAAGTGCTTTTAAGTCGGAATTTACACCGCATAAAATCGAACCGTACGCGCATCACCTCAGCGCATGTTGTTTACAACGTTGGGTACCCAACGGGGAAATTTAGTGTGTATATTACCCGTCTGGCTCGGTTATATCAATTTCTTTCGGGTGATCAATATCCAATCAAAAAGGCGGACAAAATCTGGAAGGGTAATAATAGCTTTTTACATACAACAGCACTCCTCCGTGACTGCCCCCTAACCGATCTGTCCTTTCTGGTTCATGAAAGCCTTCAAAGATTAAATCACTGTTTGGTGTAGAACTATCTAGCCATGATTCAGAGAAAGAGAGGATATCAAAGTCCTTAAATTCGGCAAAGAGCGTGTCTAGTTTATGTTTAATGCTCTGAACATTGTAGTGCATAAAAGAAAAATAAGAGGAAATATCTGTCAAGGTTATGCTGGATTTGGATGAAAGGGAACTATTTGAATTTGATCTTGAAACGTCTGGTCCAGGATTAGGATGCACATCACCAGAAAGGCATATCAAACACATGAGAAATCCTAAGAGTGAACATTGGATACTTATTAGCAGAGACAATATAACATATGAGAATGTGACATTTCTGTGGTGAATTGCAGACATAGGATGTGTGCGTTTGAATCTGAATGTACAGTTTAATATGTCGTTCTGATAAGTGAGTAGAGATTGCATTATCGACATGGAAGATAGTATTGATAGGTGTAGATATAAGAACTATAAATATTACATAGAATCGCCAATGTGAGTTAAGTTTGAACGAATTGATGATGACTGGTTTGGCCATCTTCATGTTATACCTTGTTCAAAACACATACAAGCTGACACACCAGTCATCACAGAAAGTTCATTTATGTATATAATGGACAGTGAAATAACTATCGAGAGTAAAGGATAAATCAAGTCGGTCTTTCAGAAGTAAAAAAGGAAAAAGTAAAAAAGAAAATTAAAATTAAACATAATGTGTTTGATAAGACATGATGACGTCATCTCTGTTACAATTATACTTCTGTTAGTACTGTCATAACTATGTATATGTTGGTGTTCATCCGTGCTGTTCTACAGAAATTAGAAACTTCGACGGGAGCGATAGCGACAGGAGAATGTTTCTAATCTCTGTAGAACAGCTACGGATGAATACTAACATACTTACTATAGTGTCAAGTTTTATTTTGCTTCATTATTATTCACTTAATTACGTCAAGTGCTACGCGGTTCTATGAAGTACCATGAAAAATAGAAAGCGACTATGAACGGAATTCGATATAGTATCGACTTTTGTTCTTCCACACACTTTTTAGGAAATACACCGTTTTATTTGATGACAAATAAAGCTGGACACTAAAGTACATAACTGTTTGATAAATACATGATGACGTCATCAACTCTGTCACAATTTCATTTCATATCTGACTAGTAAAAACATTTAATTAACACACAAGATGACACCATCTCTATTACTGTACTATACTTGTCTCGCATATCTGTTTGGTAATGACATGATGACGTTATTATCTATTTCACAATATCACTACTAGTGGAACATAACTGTTTGCTTAAGATATGTTGACGTCCATTCATTTCCGTCACAATGTTACTAGAACACAACTGTTTTGTAATGACATGATGACGTCATCATCTCTATTACAATATCACTTCTATTAGGAAATGAGTCACTGATAAAAAATATAATGGCGCCACTTTTATTTTCAAAATGTCACTAGTTTGGTAAAGACATGTAGACGTGCACTCACTTTTGCCACAATAGCACTTTCATGTATGTCTAGTAAAATGGTTAACAGACAAGATGACACCATCTCTATATTCTATACAATTCCCGTTTATCTGTTTGATATTTGTTCAACACACACGATGAAATGAATTTATGAAATGTATTTATGAGTTTTTTAAATGGCGTTCAATATCACAACGTGGTTTCTGATGAATGCGTGAATACATCGTCAGCACCACTTGTTAATCTTAATCAGTTTTCATTGTTTTATTTATCAAAAAGTAAATCACCGACTGGTAGCTTATAGATAGAAATATTTTCCTACGCAGCAGTTGTTCTCGGACTATATAGTGAGGGCGGCGGGACGACGGTGTTACTTCAATAATTTGTTGTCATAAGGGGCTGCTGACTCAAGGTAAGAGTCTTTTCTTTTATTATTCGATTATTATTAAAATTGATCATGCAAATGAAAGTTTTCAACATAACTATGTTAGAGAATATTGTAATAAGTGGACATTTATCACTTAGTTACTTGGTACTACTCCAAAGTCAAATTCAATATATGAGATTTGTTTGTTTCAATTGAAGACTTATTTGTATGAGTAGATCTACTCAATGAAAATACAAATTATTTTGAAATTTCACCTTTACCGAGTTCATTTTTTTTCAACAATGTTACATTCGTTTATAAATTTCTGTGTGTTTTGCTGACATATAATCAGGTATGTTTTTAACAAACAGTTACTGTTCAAAATTGCTAATACTTTAAAACTGTTTTTATAAACTGTTAAACAAATATATCTCTTCTTCAACATTAAGCATTTTATTGCTAGACATCTAAAATTAAAATTTATTCTGAAATAGATCTAACAAGTGTATTTAGAATTCTTTCAGATAGATTTATAACAAACATCACAGTTATAAAATACATATATCTATATTTATATATTTTTCATTTAAAAAAGTAAAGGAATTTTTTAAAAGTTATGAAAGAAAATGATACCTGGTCCGATTTTTGTATTGGGTTTTCTGCCCCATGCAGATCAGAAAAAAGTCACGTGGTGTAGGCACCATGATACATAAATGACAATTTAAAGTGGGAGAAAAAAAGATGTGAACATATTATACAAACAATTTAAGTTTTTTATATTATAATTATAACAAATATATACACATAGTGCTTTTGCATTATATGATATATATATATACTTTATTCAGAAATAAGACATGATATGTCCATCATCTTACATAGCTAAATATATTAATACACAAAAGATTGTAATATCTAAATTTCACAATAAAATATCATCACAATGGCAGTCAAACAGTATATAAACAGTAAATAACAATCGTATCTAATCTGCAATCACCTGGAAAAAATATAAATCTTTTTATATACTTCAATTGTTAATTGTACTTTTACAGATATATAAGTATAATAAAGTCACACACAAATTAAAGATGCAAGTCTTGCATGCGCTTATTTGCATGGTGCTGTTGCTAGGCAACACCTTCGCCGCATGCCCTCATAAACAGGCTGATCTGAAGAAATGGTCAGATGCTGCTACCTGGGGAACAGCTGGGAAGGTAAGGTCTGGATTTGTTTATATCTTTGGCTTGCATTTTTACTCAAATTTTAACAAATATTGGTTATATCCCGGCGGCAGATCCATCAAAACGAGTTTCTTTGATAACTTCCCAGTAATTACCAATTTTTCCACAAGTGAACATTAGACTCAATGTGCGAGAATTTCTTTGTGAAGAAAATATGATATATTAAAGGCACGCATTGTTATTTCAATATTTCATGATTTTTTTACAATAAAAGGGACTCGACTCTGTTTTTTTAAACGTTGCGGATGTGAAAATATTTTGAGTTTTATCTGATACTATTTGTTGATTGTCTATCCCATTAATCGTGTGCAAAATTTCAGATCATTCTCTCATTCCGTTTTCTCTCTTTCATAGAATAACTGGTTCTTTGCAAATTGACATAAAAAATGATTTAAGGGAGACGCAGGCAAAATTGTTATTTTTTCGATTTGAATTTATATGTCCTTGAAATGAATACATTAAGCTAATTTAATATTTTTGTCATTCATTTGCCTAAGCATCCCTTAAACGTGCCAAGAATCGCACTTTATATCGATTATCTATTTAATTTTGAATATATTTCTGTAATTTCTTTTTAATATTTTCCCGTTCTAAGTGCCCACGTAATACGGACACTATTGAGCAAAAGGCGTTTAATATTTCGTTTTCCTATGTCTTTAAACTGTAAACTGCAATGAGTGCGATTTCAAAAGGCATGGCGAAGAAGAATGATACGATGTTTAAAAAACTTTGAAATACATGTTCTGTACAAATAAACATTTTTCAAAAATTTAAGAATTATTCCTTCTTTTTTTCAGCCGACGGAAGGAAAAAATGTTGTCATAAATGATAAAATATTAATGGATGAAAGTCCGCCATCTTTGTACAACGTCACAATAAATGCCGGTGCATTGTTGACATTTAATCCTGACGTCACAATAGATTTCCGTGCCGGGAACATATTTGTAGATGGAACATTTGAAATCGGAAGTAGCGATTGTCCATATAACGGCTCACTTACCATCACGCTTACAGGTATCGTACATTTTTCTGTCTTTAACTAAGAATATAAATGTCCTTAAAGTTATCACAATTATTTGATACTATATAGAGAACTGTTGAATCATGAATGACATCACTTATATGCTAATTCAATGCTTTATTACATATTTATTAATGAAATATTGAGAAATATTAAATCTAATGAAATAAAATGCATATTTTTATTATCCTTATTTTTACTGTAAAATTTACTTTTTACTGCAGTGAAGCATATTTTCTATATTTTCACCGGTGTTTTGCCGGACTACTTTCTTCTAAATTTAGTCAGTACACAAAATTTAAGGGGAAGTCACTCAAATTGTATTGTCTAAAAAGAGAAAAATGTATTTAATAAACAGAAAATACAAGTGTCTTTTCTATCAATACAGGATTTATCTTCATCTTGTGGTATGAAGATTATCATCATTCACTCGTGACCACCACCACCAGTCATGAAATATTTATTTACATATACCACTCTATGAAAATAAATTCTATTTTTATAGAAAAACTTAAACATCCTCTATCATACCCTAAAAAATGTATATGTCTTATATAATATCACCAATTTGAAACTATGACTATGATCTAAACCTATACTTGATAGGAACCCGACAAGAACATGAAGGAGAAGCGGCGCCCAAGGGCATCATAGTGAATTCAGGAGCTACCTTTAACATTTATGGCGAGCCTCGGTTGGCTTGGACCAAACTTACCAATCATATTCGACCCCCGACAACAAAAGCAGATGGCATTTTATTCGAACATAAGGTAATTAATTAAGGAAATAATTTCTGACTTCTAGTTCTGGGCTTGATATATTCTTTGTTTGATGAAGTTTATCCACTGATCTTCGTTTTCTTATTCAGTTGAAAAACTGGTTAAAACTAGTTATTTATCGCTATGCAACTGCCCGTTAGACTTTAAAGACCCATTATGCCTCAGAGTTACTATCATTTTTAATTCTCAAAAACTGTTCATTTTTGGTATCTTGTTACAGTTTCCTGTAAAATACTCATTTGCTATGTATTGAACTGTACATCTTCAGTTTTGTTGGCAATTGGTACAATTATAGTGAATAAGTATTTTTGGAAGTGAAATACTACTTTGTTTATATTTTTTACCATTACGACACATAGCTGGTGTTAAAAAGGTTAAAACTTAATTATAGCTTTGAATTTTATTGAATTAAATCAAAAAGCTACAATATGCTGATTTACAGGAATTACATGTATATCTAGTAATTTTGAACTACTTTAGTATAAACAAAATCTTCAATGAGACCACACACTCGATCTGTTAAATACTGGATGCAGTTACGAAAGAGAAAACTAAAATAACTATAAATAATTGTATTGATCAATATCAAGATAAAACTAAAATGTCATTTTTTTTATATTTAATCAATGCATGTAAATGCAAGTCAGTCATTAAATGCCTACAGAGATTTCTGTAATTGGGTGAATAGGACAGTTCCCTAAATACCTCGTATATATTAGTCGAGCTCAAAAGAAAATAAGTTCAGATTTTTGTAGATAGGCGTATTCAAACGCTTGAAAGTCTTGCTTTTTTCATAACATTTAAATATTTTTTTAAAAAAAATTTAGTTACTAGAAAAGTTGTTGATCTATTGATATTGTGAATATATATGATTATTTGTATAGCTCGAACCAAGTTACCAGGTTGAAGGAATCGGTGTGTTTGCCTATACATTTACGATTAACGGAACTGACGTCACGGTGAAGACATCTGGGCTTTACTCTATGAAAAAACAGGCTACGGAACTGGCAGCACAAATAAACGGTAAGTAAACCAATGAAAAAGTATTGCATCCACCATTTTCTCGTGCAGACTCTGTATATTCTATCACGTCCGCACATTTCCGAGATTTGTTTATCTGAACAAGAGCAACACATTAAAAACAATAAACTGTCACTCAATACACTGTTTTTTATAACTTCTATTTTGAGCTTGCTTAGGCGTTGTCACCTACTTCTGTCCGTCGCCCGTGCATCCATTTCTTTATTTAGTTAAAACTATATCTAATAAATCGCTCAGCAATATTTTTTTTATTTATATAAAATCAAATGTCTCTTAGTGATTCAGTGCTAAAGTGCGTGGTAAATAGCTATTGATATATAAATTTGACATTCATTTTGGCAGGTATTAGGCTTACTAGCAGTCGCATCTTCTCGGCCTTTTTACGTCAAACTCTGGATAAATTAGCGAAATTTGGTTTACTAATATTGGATGATGATCGGTGTGATATAAATCTCGTTATTACTATAATATCAGATCTTATAACTTTATATGATATTTTATGTAAGTTATGTCTTCACAGCTGTTGCTGATGGCGAGGTTTTAATGCTGGCCTCTCAGGAAAAAGTATCCTACAAGGATCCAAGCAAGCAAGACTTTTCGGCGCTTGAAGCTTTAGAGACATTAGCTGGAATGTCTGGAAATTGTCTCCTGCGAAGCATTCCACAAGATGGCGCCACCTACGCATTCATTTATAAAAAAGGTAAATATCAGCACTCACTTATTTATAATTTTCAAATAATTTAACTTTGTGAATGCAAACAAGCTGTCATAACATATTGTAATTTCTAAGTACATGTAGTTTGTTTTGTATTTAGGAACACCAAGCAGTCTCAAGGAAGTAACCAATCCCCTTGGTACTACGACATCAGTTAGGTATAAAGACGTTGACGGTCTGTTTTTCACTGCTGAGTCTATAGGGGAACGAGCATTTTATAAACAGACAGTTAATTTCCAAGTTGCCAATATAATTGCGATGAACCCAAAGGTTGACTTACTGGAAGACTGTACAACATGGCGTGAAGGTTTGTACAATCTGATTAAAATTACCTCCTAAATAATGCTACGCTTTAAACATAAGAAGGTCTGAACTGAAGTCAGATTGAAATTTGCTCACAGTGTTACTATATATCTTGCATTTAAACCGTAGAAATGTTATTACTTTTCAAATTAAAACTGTTCGATGGAAAGAAGTTTGTTGTGATTTTTTAAGTGTGCGCGTGCGCGCGCGCGCGCGCGCGCGTGTGTGTTCTTAGCGTAATATTCGCCCTTTTTGGCACTGACAGTAAGGACCCCCCGGACATGTCACTAATCATGTCCTTATTTTTTTTAAAGTTTTGCAGTCAATATTTTCAAGGGGAGTAAGACACACATGATAAGGAATTAAATAAAATGTTTGACAAATGATGAAAATGTATTGCATATATAGATATCTATATATAGAAATAATAAGAAATAAAATCAATTGAAAAAATACAAGTGGTTTGTCCAGTATACACAGAGCCATAATCAATGAAGAAATATTCATTATTGTGGAAAACAAGCAACTAGTGTTCATGGAAAGCTATTTGAACATGACTCTTGTTTTTCTTGTGACTATGCTAGGTGACAAGATAGCATTTGCATCCACGGATTATGACCCTGAACAATCAGAGGAGAGGACCATAGTACATTGTCGGGATTGTACCGTCAATCAAATCAGAATCAGTGGTAATTATGTATAATTATATACTAACCTTTTGATGTTATAAAGCTACATTTATCATTTTACGCCACGCTCCTTATCGTATAAAGATAAAATAAGCGTCCATATATGCCTTGGAATAAAGATCTGTTTGAGTCCACCGCTCAATAAAGAATATAACTGTGAAACTTAAACGTAACTATACGATATATGGGTCTATGGAATACTGGAATCAGACAAAGAAAGAAAATACGGGAATGAGCAGGCAACCGGGCATAATTTCATATAACAAAATTGTTTTTGTATGTAAGATTTAGAGGTTCAGTTTAAACTTTAAAGTTGCGATGAAAATAAAAGTAATGTTCTACCCTCATGTAAGAAAATTTCACCTTGAATGAAAAAACGATTTATATAAACTTAAAAACAATATATTAACATATGCCACTGATAATTTATTTGGTCGAAATTAAATGTTAAGTAATAAACATACTATCTCCTATAGAATATAGGATAATATTAGTATAATATCTCATCTATTATTTGATTTAAGTTTCATAAAAACGATAAAAAGCAGATAGCTTTTATTAACAGCTGGTCTATATTACTACAATAAATCTTATAGAATAACTATGATATTTTCTTAAAATACGTCTTTCTTCTAAATTTCTATTGTAGTCCTTAACAATAAATCAAATCTTACTAAACTGTTTTTTGTTTGTTTCAAGAACCTCTTAAATTTTGGCATTATGGTCAGATCTATAAAAATCTGGACATGAGAGGAGAAGTTGCATTGTTGAGCCGTAAAATTGTGATACGCGGAGAGGTGCAGTCCACATGTCCGACATATAACGGAAATTGTGACAAAGAGGCTGTCCGAAACATGGATACGTTTGGAGGTCACATCCTGGTGATGACCATTTAAATTGTTTCTTTATGTTTATCAGCGCTTCTTAAAAGCTGAATAGCAAATACAACAACAACAACAACGATGTGATAATAATGAAATAATAAAAAAATATTCCAATCATAAAAAATTCAGATTATTAAAATGATATACCCATTGCCTCCCTTGAACAAAAAATAAAAATAAAATTTGTATGCTGATTTTAATAAAACTTCAAATTTTGCACTTAGTATGTGGATGACTACAGCTGAAACTGAGTTATTCCCCTTTCTTATTTTTTATGTTAAATGATGTGAGACCCTTTATTTCATTTTAATGCAGCAAATTTGTGGTGTATCTCAATAAAATCTGCATTAAAATAAAAGTGAAGTTTCCCATCATCTTTTTACTCTCAAATGAAAATATGATTTCTTGCTTTTCAGTTATTGAAGGGATTTCTATCGGCTAAGATCGAAAACATCGAACTGTATAATATGGGACAACAAATGAATCTAGGACGTTACCCAATTCATTTCCACTTGTGTCTGGGGGATGCAAGGGGCTCATATGTTAAAGGCTGCAGTATCCACAACACGTTTGCTAGATGTGTTACAATACATGCCACGCACGAAATCTTGGTATTGTCTCAATAATTGTTTTTTCATATACAGTCAAACCTGTAAATAAAGGCCACATAAAGGATAGATGAAATATGACCTTTCGTCACAGGGTGATTGTTATTCAGTTGTGGTCTTTAACACAGGTTTTGACAGTAATTATTTTATTTAGGCTAATAATGACATTTAATGTCATATGAAAATCACATTCATAGAATACATTTTATGTATTTCTCGTAGAAGATAAACAAAGAACAAACATGTGTTGTCTGATAGGCCTAATAGTCTGTTATTTCTGTCAACGTGTACAGTATTATTATACTGGTTAATAATTACATGTATACATAAAAAGAACATTGGTTATCTCCAATCTTTTGTGCCTGCTTTTAACCATATACACTACTCATTTTGCGTGGCAAACAAGGCAAAAAGCAATGACAACAACAGCAGCAGCAATATTTGTCATCGATTGATGTTTTCATCTTTTCGCATTTCCGTTCATCCGGACGAATGTTTCTAGAGAACACAAATCAGCTTTCGCCTGACCTATACATTTCTCAACCATATCAATCCTCTCTCATTTTTCTTTCATAGCAATTCCTATACACATATACACGTATATAAATCTATTTAACCATGACTTAGATATAATTAGTGTTGTTATATATCCTAGGTACAAGACAACGTATGTTATGATCACCTGGGACATGGGTTCTTCCTGGAGGATGGTGCTGAGTTCAACAATACATTCGACGGTAATCTTGTGTTCAATACCAGGAAGGGAACTGGTGATCTTGAACCTAGCGATGTGTAAGTAAACATGAGACACTAGTAATGAAAACAAGTTTTATAACTAAGAAACTTCTGGAAGAAAGATTGTATTATGATACAGCAGACAAATGAAATTTTAAGATACGGATGGTTTAAATATTCTAATACTTATGTCATAACAAGAATATGAATAAACATGTATATGGAATTTTATTAAAGTCATGTACATGCACACGGGGGAGGAAGTGTTGCACGAGGAATGGAGTTTTTATGATAACTTGTCAAGGTTTTCCGACGAACTCCCTGACAGTTATCACAAGAACTCCTTGACAAGTTATCATAAGAACTTCATCCCTCGTGTAACATTTCCTCACATGTGATGCAAGTTACTCAACAAGTTAATATTTTATATACATGTATATATTTAAGAGAGCCCGCCGGCATGTGGATAACGAATCCTCACACGTATGTTCGGAATAACGTAGCCGCTGGCGGAGAAGGTTTCGGTATCTGGGTGCTGTTCCCGCTCGAACCCTTACCGCCATCAAGACAGTACAACCTAATGTCACCGTATGAAGCCAGAAAAACGAACCTACTTGAGTATACCAACAACGTGGCTCACTCTAATCTTGTGGTGTGTTTAAATACATTATACTTTATGTTTAACTAAGAAAATGACGAGAATATCATTGATTGAATGATTGATAATATGATTGATAATATGATAGAGGAAATGATTGATAAAATAATTGTGAAAAATGATTTATAAAATAATTGTGAAAATAAATGAGAAAATGATTGAGGAAATGAGGAAATTATTATTAAAATGAATGATAATATTATTTAGAAAATGATTGAGGAAATGAGGAAATGATTGAGAAAATGTTAAAGAAAATGATTGACATCATGATTGAAGAAATACTAAATTAAATAATTGTGAAAAGGATTGAGAAAATAATTAAGAAAAATGATTGATTAAATGATTGACAAAATGGTTAAAGAAATGCTTTATTAAAGCTTTAGGAAATAATTGATAAAATAAAAAATATTCCAGTTCGAGCTTGGTTTATATGTATAATTTGTAAAATGCAGGTGATTATATAGAATGATGCTATCATTTGTCAAAATATTCACATTTATTTTTCACATTGTTCAGATGGGCATGAAAATCGGTGGAAGAATTGAGGAAGACCGCACCACATATTGTTGTAATAACTGGAAACCATTGGAAAATCCAAAAGATAATGGTTCCAAGCCAATCGATGTATACTTTGAACGTATTTCAGGTACTTACATGCATACCATTTTTTTTACAATTGTTTAGTATTTCTGTGCCCATGTATAACAACCATGTCTTAACTCACAATGTCTGATTTGAAATATACCATACATCTAATGCAACATTTATTGGACGTCTTTTAATTCTTTGAATATATAACATGGTAAACATGCAGTTTTTTTCCAGTATTACTAAATTATATTTTTTAGTTATAAAGATTTCGACAGTTCTATGGTCCCAGTAAAAGATGTATATTTCAGATAGCCGTTTATATACAGCCATATAACATGTCAAAAATCTTTATAACGAAATAATAAATATTGCAAACTTTCTTTCTGTATATACACGTTACGATCATCCAATGAAAAACGACGTCACACACGTGTATTGTTATAATGTTACAGTATTAATTTTGAAAAGAATAGTTCTTGAAAAAATATAAGAATACCATTTTTCACGACAGGATACAAGAATAGCAGATTTAACCTTTGGTTTGAGGGCAGTTTGCTCCAAGTGTCGAAAATTTCGTAAGTACAAACCAATACGGGGTAAATGTAACATGTAATTAACTTTGTTTGCATGTAGATAGTTAAGGTAGTTACCAGCATCAGGTATCAATGAATTGAATGAAAAATATCTTAAAAACTTGTAAATTTGTAACATAAAGTTGTATTTATCTAAAGTAAAACCTGAGTTTCGTTAATAAAATACTGTAGTACCGTCTGATAAGGCAGCGATGCCATTTCATTCGAAACGGCATATAGTCTCCAAGTAAAAGAATATGTGTGACCTTAACAACGAGCGGAACTAAGGGGCCGGGGGACCCTAAATGAACAATTTTGTATTTAATTGTGACCAGAAACACAATTCCAAATCTGCAAAATATGTTTCACAGGCAGATAACCAGTTGCACGGCATTATTCAAGAATATATGATATACATTGAAGAAAATAATAGATTGCATGCATTGCTTCTAAAAATAATGACTGAACAATTTATATTTACCCCAACCAGCAAAAATCACACCTAAAATATACCAATATGGACAGTCTTTATGAAGGTGCAACATACAAAATGTAGTCCATAATGCGCCCGATTCCTTTAAAAAATGTCACTAACACACAGTGTAATCAATGGCATTTTCAAAAATGACCAATAAAGTGTCTGTCATACGTTAAGATCTTTTCATAAAATTTATCAAAAATTTCTTTCTTGTTTGGCGCCAACTGTCAGATCTTGAGTTTTAACTTTTTCACCTTCATTTACATACAAAGCTTTTAACATGTTTAGTTTCGGGTAAAAAACCAAAAATACTGCCCATTTCCTACACATAAACAAGAAAGAATTACAGTGACAGAGAAATATAAAATGTTTCCAGTACCTTTAAAACACCATGGTTCGAGGTTATAAAGAAATTCTCCAAGCTCAAACTCAGATCTCAGTTATTTGATTGGTCAGAAACTCCTACAGAATGTACACTGACCAATGAAAATTCTGAGATTTGAGGCAGAACTCTAAAACAAGTTTTATAACCTCAAGGCCATGTCTGAGTTATTAAAAATTTGACCCGGGGCCTTCATTTGGATATATCCCCTGTCCCCTAAATAAATCGGACTTTGGAGAAGGAATCAGAGGGGATGAAATCTGATACAGTGTCTGGTCCAACTGTATGCATCTGCTGGATTACAAGGCTTTGTGTTGGTGACATAGGACTATCATCATCTTAACTGTCAGTTATATATAAAAAGAGATTAAACGTAAAACAATGTTCTTTATATAGCCTGATACGTACTAACGCATTGTTTTATACATGTAGTTTGATGTGTACCAACATACTTTTAATGGTTTATTAAACTTGTTTTAGGACTGCTGACAGTTTTAATGGTGTCATCATCTCAAAGTAAGCCTATTTTTATTTCTTTTGCATGTATTAGATTAACCTAATTTAATATAAATGCTTTTTAAACAGTACGATTATAAACAATACTATGTTCTGACGTCAGCATGGCATACTCGTTTCTGAATAATTCAAATGTTTTCAAGATATCTTTCGAATGTCATACGTTTTTCAGCCAATTTATCAAATTCTAAGACATGTCTATACATAATTGCTTTTTTTTAAAACGACAAAGATAAAAAAACCCCGGAAAATACCTCTGAAATGTACGAGAGTAATTTGTTACTTGAGGTTTTATACTTAACTGAAGATCAACATAATTGTAAGATGTTATACGTGTTTCTATTTAGCGAAAGGGTGACGGCATTTGCGGGAAGACTTCATCATTCCGTGATTATAGGAGAAAGCGACAATTACGGTGTTCCCGGAGTAAACTTCAATAGAAGCTTCCCACTAAATAAAAGAATGTTAGTATAAATCAGTGATGATACACATTCAGATTTATAAATTAAAAATAACAAGAGAACTGTTTTTGATTTAGAACCTTATTACAATCAGAACATCAGGCAATAGTATATCTTTACGAATATCTTATCATAAAGCATTTGACTAATTATACGTGTGAAGTTTGATTTTAAAACTACATGTATTAAAACCGTTAATTTGCAACATACACGCATTTGACTCTTGTGTCACTGGATAATTAATGAATCTTAATGAAAGATATTTGTAAAAATGGCTCCCGTTTATTATAAACATTAACATATATTTATGATTATATACGTCTGCCTAATTCTCACTACGTCATTTAAAATAGGTTGAGAACTTAATATTTGGTTTGGAAAGTAAGCCCCTTTGTTACATTTGGTCATGCCAGCGCTTTCAACTTATGTAATGTCGTTGCTTTTAGGCAGGAAACTGGCGATATGTGCCGAACGTTCATGAAAAATAAATAAATTACCCTTTCAGAACTGATCCACATTCTGGACTGGTAATGTGGAGAGGACCATGTAGATATGATAACCTCTACTTTGACAGCTACCCACCAAATGATTATTATGATATTGCAGCTATAATGAAGAGGAGGGGAGAACGCTACTATTTCTCAGTGACAAATAATTTCAAAGACATACAATTTGCCTTTGATGACAAGGTAAAGTTAGTCAAGTTGCAAAAAACAGTTTGAATTAGTGAAAATTTATCGTAATTTTAGACACTTGATAAAACAATTAAAATAGTAAATATGCTACACATAGCCAATGAATTCCTTTGAGTTTCTTACAATGTTATCAAAAAAAGTACGATTTCTTTTGCATTTTTATAAATAATAACTGCCCTTTGGACAGTAGTAAACTTTATTACCCCTATATGTTGTAAGAATTAATGAATATATGCATTTTCTACATTTTTAAGAAATTTGAATATTCATTGTATAATATTTAAATCATTTGCAAAACGTGCTTTTCGCTAATTTATTTGACGAACTGTACCAAAAAAGCATTCGAAATCAATCAACTATCAATTTACAACCACAGCCTAATGGTGCCGCTTACGCCATGTCCGGAAACAAGACGGATATAGGATGGGAGAAACAAAAAGATGGAGAACTAGTAATGGGTTTTACATGGTATAAAAAAACGGGAAATGTAACGGAAAAATTGTATGTAGTCAAGCCAGACGTACGTGTTGTCCCGAACTGGAGATGATTGCAAGCTCAGACCAAATTGGAGATTGGCCTTATGCAAGACCAAATATGGAAATGTAAGATTGTAGTTAGAGTTTTCGGAATTTATAGTTACCTTAACTTGTGTCAAAATGGTTATGAAGAAAAATGTAACTATTAGGCAGATCTATTAAACATTTACATCTGCAGTGTTTAAGTCACAAATGAAAACTTTAAATGTCGTCAGCTTTTTCTCAATTTGAGTTATTATGCCACCATCTCAAGATAATCTCTTGAGATATTATTTTGTTTAAATTTTACTTCAAGTTCCGAATAAACGGAAATTTCTTCAATCTGGGATCACGTGGTATATATGTCCTCGACAAATACCCTGTCGGACAACAGGAGTATATTATGGAGAAGGCAGGGGGGCCTCAAATTGTTATTGATGGGACTCGGTCTTACACATTCCATACAGTAGGAGAAGTTCCGAATTGGATGAAAATGACAGCAGAAGGACTTGAAGTGTAAGAATTTGTCCGTCATAATTACAAAACATTAAATAGTACACTTGAATCTTTTTTTTCTGTTTAACTGATTATATGTATTAAACACGCCGCAATGAAATTAAACTGTGATTGTCATTCACATAATAGGACTTTTTTTTCTATAAAGGTTTGTATATGGTTTATTTTAAGAGTTGCTTGTAATACAACAAGCTAAAAAAAACAAAACAAAATTAAAAAAACCCAGAAAAGTCAATAACGGTGGACGATATGAGTAATTATTGTTAATATATTACTTAAGGGGTGACAAAGTCCGAATAGGTATGTGTGTACCTAAAGGAGCAACTTGGGCATTAAGATCCATGTACCCTCTGAAATTAAAAACAGTGGCCGATTTCATAAAAGTAGATTCACTCGCTCAACTTGACAAAGACGAACCTGGCAAGAACGGAAAGAAGTATTACTTCGACAATGCCACAAGGTATAGATCTACGTTTTATTATGTTTATTTTATAATTTGGTTTCATTTCACGAATGGTTCAGAATACATGCCTCATATTATGTGCAGCATTTTCTTATTTCACATATAGAAGCTATCCAGCAGGGACATTTTCCTTCTTTGGCATACACTCGCTTTTTGAGTAGGATACATTATGTATCTAGACTTGTCGGCAAGCTGTATGATGAAAGTTGCCAAAATATTAAACTTTTACAAATCTGGAAACAAAGTGATCCCCCGGAAGCATTAATCACAACAAAATTACATAAGAATTGCAGACTCGGTTTGATTGAGTCTGTACATGAGGGATAATGAATAAGTGCAACATCCCTCACGCCCCCCTAGCACCGACTTGAGCGGTACTAATTTCTCAACACTTAATAGTGCTGGCATCAATGATCCCGAAGGACCAGAAAAATATAACAACACTGAAGTACAGGGTAACTGTTTACAGCTGCCACACAGCACTTGACACCTGCTGTTGTGAAGTATAAAAATCTATATAAAAAGCCGGTGCGTATTTCGTATTTCGGCAAGAATATCAATTTATAGAGTTTGGGTGTCACGCTAAGACAAAGGCGTGATCACCAGTTGATATCCAAATGTTATCCAACTTATCACAATAACAAGATATTTGTCGTCATAGTTAGTCACAATTATATCATGCCTGAATCAAGGAGTCAAGATTACCCGTTTTGGCCCGGTCTTAGGAACTTCAAAAGAAAAACACATTTAGCATGAAGCATTGTATGCGGACCTCCTCTAACGTTATGTGACTCGTTTTATCACTATATTATTATTGACAAAAAGGTCCCAGTGCACAGTGTGACTCATTGACCTACTTTTGCATCAATGATGTTCTATGTTTTTACGGCAGTGGATTGCAAATAATCTAGGGCACTAATGGTCATTTATTTGCTTTTTGTGGAGATGGGAACTCAGATCCCAAAAAATTACCAAGCATATTACTGAGCTTATCAATAACTTCGAAAAGTTGTTCTTGAACAAAATGTTCGTTGACTGTAAAAAGACTTCAATGAAGAAAGAAGTAACTTACATACTACATGAATAAAATAAGTATGATTATCACTAAAATCTAAAAACTGCTTAACTTATTATAGTAACATTAATGTTATTTTCCCGCTCCTAAATAAAACCAGCATTTAATTTCTTTGTCAGTTCAAATGTATTTGGAAAATGAAATTGTATCAACACGCAATGTATGTACATATTTATTTTGCACAAACCAGCATGGTTTACTACAAATTCTATGGGGCTACAAACCGATCAGAAAATGATAACCAGGTATGTGGTGGTGGTAAATGTCCGATGATAGAGCTCACCTTGGCTGGTAATCTTTCTGCAAACAATGGCGATTGTAGGTCTACCCTTTACAGCGCAGAGCAGATGGCCCTGGTCCCGGTGAGTTCAACTAATTCATAAAGGAAACAAAACAATAAGCAGTTGATTATTTCGCACAAATAATCAACAGTGTATATCAGATAAGCATTGTACGTATTTCCAGTCTTGGTCAGCCGATAAGTTTGAGAAGTTTGTAATCAGATTACGTTACATTTTGTCAATCGAGAGGCTGATGTATTTATTGAAGTTAAAATATTCTTCGTCAATTACTTTGAACTAGTGTCTTGTTTAGCTCATATGTATATACATGTACTTTTCATTTAGTTTTTATCAGCAGTCTCAATGTCACGCAAATTTATCAAGTAAAGTAAAGAGAATGAAAGTTCAAAAGTTGACTTTCCTTCAAAAGTCTTCGTTTAGTCTTTTTAAAGCATTGTAAGAACACAAGTTAAATGATTGTATAACTAACTACTATCCTTTTATTTACCAAAAGCCTGAGTTACCAGTATCGACTGAAACGTTTATGGCAAATGCTGGACCAGAACCTCCTGCGGTTTGTAAACTTATCATTTTGTTTTATAATCAATTAATTAATGTTTTATCAATTAATTGATTGTCTCAGCTGAAATAGAAGCAGGATAATTAATCTTGATAATCTGGATAAAGTTTTTTATGTCAAAATTGTCCAAACATGTTCAAACATTGTCCTTAACATTGTTCAAATATTGTTTGTGACATTATCCAAACATAGTTCATAACATTGTCATTACATTGTCCTTAACACAATCCAAACATTGTCCACACATTGTCCTCGACATTATCAAAATATAGTGCTAAACATTGTCCAATCATTGTCCTTAACACTGTCCAAACATTGTTCTAACATTTTCCAAACAGTGTCCTTTCCATTATCCAAACACTGTCCTTAACATTGTTCAAACATTGTCCATAACCTTCTTGTTCAAACATTGTCCTTAACATTGTTCAAACATTGTCCTTAACATTGTCCAAACAAAGTTCTAAACATTGCTCAGTCATTGTCCTTAACACTGTCCAAACATTGTCCAAATATTGTCCTCAACATTGTCCAAACATTTTTCTTGACTTTGTGCAAACATTGTCGTTTACACTGTCTAAACATTGTCGTTTACACTGTCTAAACATTGTCATTAACACTGTCCAAACATTGTCCTTATCATTGTCCTTGACTTTGTCCAAACATTGTCGTTTACACTGTCCAAACATTGTCGTTTACACTGTCTAAACATTGTCATTAACATTGTCCAAACATTGTCCTTAAAATTGTCCAAATATTGTCCTGAACATTGTCTTTTAAGCTTAGTTTAATTTCGGTGTGGTGGTACGAAGATTGGGTTTCTTGCGGAATTGCTATTGTAAGTTAAGGAGTTGTGCCGGGAATCATTTGAAGAATTTGATAATCATAGAGAATATGTAAGCAATGTGGATATTCTTTAGGTAACAACCTTACAACAATTATGATTAATAGAAATATACTCCGTTTTATATTTTTAGCCAATACAAAGTCTTTGTTAATTTTGATCTATATTTTACTGGCTGTATATTCATTAATGTAAAATAAAATCATTGGCGCATTTTGTTGTATTGGAAATTATGCATATGTGAGTACACACTGGTCTTGAAAATATTTACAGGATTTCGGTCACGGATCTTCACGACCTTTTACTAGTCGATCACCAGTAAATGGTAGAAACGGCCAATGGTCAGAGTGGTCATCTTGTTCGGTAACTTGCGGAAGTACGTTTTTTCCCATCCTACTTTCAGTTTCAATATAAGTATACAATAATGTTACCAGAGATTATGATAAATTTCATTTTGCTGTATACAAATGTTACAATTTTTTGAAATTTGTGTTCGCTTTAGATATATTTGATAAATGAGTTGTATACAGTCAAACATATTACATCAAACTTATCATGTCATTTTTTTAGATTGAATATGAATTTGTAGTGTATAGCTATTTTATGAAAGTAATAACTGAAATAAATATATTACAGATGGATATCAGTATAAAAGACGTGAATGCAACAACCCGATGCCGCAACATGGTGGAGGCCCTTGCGGCACACCCCATTATAAAGAGCGCAACTGTAAATTAGATGCATGCACATGAGGTTATTTTTTCTCAATATACTGATTTATTTTCCATAAGCTGAATATCAATGCTAAAACATTATTACTTAAGAAACAAGAAATATAATCGCATAATGATTGAATCCTGTTCGTGGCATCAAGGTTTTTGCACGTAACACATTAATAATTGTTGCAGGGTGTTTTGTCAAAAATAATGTTCGAGAAATGATGCGTACACAGTAGAAAAGATAAACATTCCATTACCTTGGTAGAACTAAAAATGATAATCCTAGATCCTATAGAGCCATGTTTGTATGTATATCCGTTCAGCATGACAAGGATTTAAATTATTCATCTTTTGTATTTTGATATTGAAAACCGTTAAACTTTGGATGGACTGTTAAAAATTTAAAGCTAGGTAATAATCCATTACACAAGTTCAGCAGTTTATGCTAAAGCAGCATATGTTCCATTGATTTTTATTATTGAATTCATTTTAAAGATTATTTAGACAGCAAAAGACATAGTGTTAAATTTAGATAGTTGGCCAACGTGATTTTTTCACTCAAAGCACTTTTGTTGAAAGCCTGCCCGAGTGTCATTTAAGTTCCAGAAATAAATAATGATCATCAAGACTGTAGATACAATGTTCTACTTGTCTGCCTCTAATTTTACCTTTTGTACTTATAGCTGCAGATATCTTGTATTAAACCTTCTCCTTTACTCCGGAACTGAGGCTACCAATTTTATAGCCCGCTTCTTTCTACGTAGACATCATTGAATGTGCAATCGTAGCCCCATTTTTACAAAACGGCATCTTTTTGTCGTAAAGACTCTTTTATTGTAGACAGTGACTATATAAACTAAAATGTATGACATTAATAAAGATCTGTTTTCAAAGATATGAAATGTAATCATGTTTTATGAAATTGTCTTTTTTCTTTCTTTCAGAAGGTAGAAAACATGGATACATGAGACCCAAGATTTTATGAAGTATTAAGTAAAATATAGCCACTGTAATAAACTTATAGCATATCATTCTGTGTTTCTTTCCTTAGCCCCTGTTTAGCTACCGAGTATCTATTTCTAACCCTGTTGGTATTAAAGAAATCATCTTTTTAATTGTGTCATCCTCAAAATGGCTAAAGCGTAGCAGGCCTCTTAGCAGAAGAAAAAGCAACAAGCAATGAAAAGATTACAATTTCATGACATGGTAAATAACTGCATTTAATCAATATTTTTCTTACTGTGATTGGTGAATTTCAAGCAAAGAAGAATTAAAGATAACCCACACTGAAATATTTCATAATTGTTGTTTTCATGAAAGATTTATCCCGCTTGGAATGAGTTATTCAATAAGCCATCTATTTTAAATTACTTTTATACAACTTGAACATTTAAAGATTAGTTATGCTTCAATTACAATACCTACGTCAATAATAGCTATTGGCTAAAACAAAAGAAAGTAGGTGTGATAAAATGCGAGTTAGATAAAAGAAGAAAATATACTAAACAAATGGTGTAGTGAAAGTTTCCCAACAAGTTCTGTGGATCCAAAAAAAATAGATGAACTGATATATCGTTATCAAAAAACAAGGGTTGTACTCCTGTCACTTACCTAATAAGTCTAATTCAGCTTCTTCCAAAGAGTTATGTAATACATACACAATATTTATGTTGCGTTTCCTGCATTCGTGCTAGCTTTACGTTTATTAAATACTGTACATAAAGTAAAATTTGTTAGGTACTACATTAGCAAAAATCGTATTACATAGTTTTGACCTTTTCATCTTTATGAATAAAGTAGCTTAACATGTTTGCTAGGAGAGGCAACATTCAAAGTTATCTTTGTCTCAACTTCATAATTTTATCCCGGAAGTCTGTTTCAAAACCCTACGATGATTATTCACCATTCCCACAAGTTCTCTTTTGTTCAAAGTTGCTCAGTTCTCCTCAAGGGAATCTGTATCTATCAAAATGAAAAGGACGACACAAGAGATTTAATAAAATCTTGCATGCCAAATGAAGACAGTTTAATTAGCTAAGACATGACACTGTAGACAAATATCTTCTTTTACCAGGGGCGATTGAAATGGGGACACTTATGGTACGCCTGAAGAGAACTTCACTAGAAACTTTCCAGTAGAAAAACATATAATATTATACTTACCTTAAATATATGCAGGATTTTACCTTTATGCTTGAAATACACATGTATTACATTTGGAAACAAATTCAGGATCTGTACGCATGTTGAAAGTGTTAACAATTCAGGATATGTACGCGTGTTGACAGAAACAGAAAATATGATTGCCATACTAGTGCACGCCCGGTAAACGATAGAGCTACCTCTTTCGGAGACCCTGTATGCGGTAAATCGCTCTATCGCTTCTTCCGAGCCAGTGTTTGTCGCTAAAATCAAGTGTCATAGGAATGGTTTCGGCGCAATTTCATATAGCTATCCGAGCCCCCGAGCGTTAAGAAATTTCGGGTTTGTAAACTCAATTCAACAACAGCTCTAAAGTTCTATCATGTTTGTATACCGATCTACCTTGAATTAAGGGTGTTACATCGAGTATAGGTACAAAACAACATTCTGAAATAAGTATATACCATTTAGTGAATATAAAGTAAAATAAACTAGAAACAATACATAACATTAATAATATCATATCTTAGATTCACATCTAGAACATAATCATTAACATGTCTAGTGGCCAATCAGTGCTTTAAACTTAGCTACAGTCCTTAAATATCATGTGCATAGCTACATTTAACATATATTGCACTTTAAACAATACACCATACATTACATATGTAACTTACCATCTGAGTGATGAGTGGAGTACATAAATCTTATAACTTATCACACCAGTGACTGTTGACTGCATGGTTAAATATTAATAGGGAATAAAAGATGAAAGGTGACTTGATAGATACATGTCATTCTGAAACTCATACTCATTTACAAAGTTCACAATCAATGGACACGATTAAAATAGAACAGAATCACAATAATGCAATTCTCCATATTTACAATAAAGCAGTCAGGACAAATACATACCAACTTAAGAAATTAATAACTTGACCACAAAACACTTATTTTCTTTTATCACATCTTCACAACAAAAAAGACACAATGACTTTTACCACCAAGAAATCACATGAAATAAAAATAACTTAAAATCAACCATCCTTGAACCATTGAATTGATTTTTAAAGTATTCTTCCTTGAAAAGTATCAGACAAGACCGGCGGATTTTTTAATTAAACAGTAAGCAAGAGTTTTGTCCCTTACAACAAATTTTAAAAATAAGACCCTGTTACACAAGTGTCAAGTGTTTTCATTTTTTATATATTTTGTAAACTCCAAACCAAATATCGAAATTCGGTGAATCCTATGCCATGGAGATTTGATTATGATTAAAAAAACCGTAAATTTGTTATTGGGCACTTGAGATCTTCCTTCACCAGTAAAACTGGAACGACGCCATATGACTGTGTCGGTGCGATGTAAATCCACATCAAATCAAATGCATAGCCGTTCGAATCGATGAGAAAGAAGTACAAGAAATCTATTAAATACTAAATAAATATTAATAGTTTCAAAATTGTATTTTGAGATTTATCTAATTTGTTTGTATCATATGATTAGATTGGTTTTTGTTATCTTATAGTAACACAGATGAATCAAAACACTTTTGCATATATCTTTATCATTAGTGCTTTTATTTCACATCATTTTTAATAAAAAATAAGGAAAATAAAGACAAAATATTTGAGAATGTTTTATTCATTGTTTTTATATTTATGTAACAATTACATTATAAAAATGAAAGTTTTTGTGCAAAATGTCACTAGACTTTACACAGGCTTATATGGGAAAGTCTTATAAACCCTTTCTTCAAAACTACAAAACTACGATATTTCATATTTAGCATGAACATCTACCAATACTTTTCAAATTATTGCCTTAGGGTGAAATGACCTATCGTTTGGAAATACCTAATTTCTTAAAGATTCAAAATCAGTTTTTAACACACCGGAACCGAAGGATCAGGGTGAGCTACATTGTATAAGTATCAAAGGGGAATACTCTGGCGTCCATCGTAGTGCGTCAACATTAATCTTCTTGTCTGAAACTACTGGATAGATATACTTCAAATTTGGTCTATAGCATCCTTGTGACAGTCAGACTTGCTCATATCTTTTTAATTTGCCCATTGTAGGGGTCAACAGAGCTAAAACTAGAAAATCATTTTAACTAATTGATGGATGATCACCAAACTTTTCTGTAGCATTCTTAGGTAGTCTTTTATAAAATTTGATCATATTAATTTGATTGGCGTCTTTTAGGGGCTGCTTAAGCTTAAAATCGTAAACTTTTAAACATCTTCTTTTGAACTAAATGATGGATGATCACAATTGATGAAAAATGCACTTTGACAATTTATGATAGTTTTCATTTTTATCATGAACAAAAATATCGGTGTCGGGAAAGTAATATCTAGAGGGGCAAGTTGAGCTGGACTTACCTTAAGACAAGTTCAATTAAAAGAATATTTCTAGCACAAAAAAAACAGAAACTGTAATTTCTGTTGAGCAATTCGGGGCCACCATTGCCTTTTTGCTTTGATATCTTAAAGGTCTAAGAAGGTGGTTATGTATTTAGTATAAAGCTATGAAACTGTATAAAGTTTGTCCAAAATGATGACCTCCAGGTCAAAATTGGCCCTACCCTATTATGTCATTTCTTTACTATTTTTTACATATATTTGTGTCTCTACACCTAACTTGTTTGAATTATGTCCCTTGGTTCAAAATGATCCCACCCTTTCACTAATGTTGATATTGATAAGCCTTTTATAAAAGCTTTTACTCTAAGTTTGCTAGACCTTATCATTTAATATTTGGTATATTAAGCATTTGTTTCTATTAATTTTATTTCATTGTTCTTTAGACCTGGTCATTACTAAGATATAAATAAAATGTCGTCTGGTGTTACCATAGAATCTCTAAACTGTATCTCCTAAGCCACTGTATTCAAATTGAACAAACTGTACATTTAGGTGGTCCTACTGATGTATAAGTAGCTATAGGGATTTAAAAATGAAAAATAAGAAAAAGCAGTCAAGAGCTTAAATATTTCTTTGTACCATCACAGTGTGGTCATCTATAAAAGGGATATAAAACATGCCCCTTGGGTAAAAAAGCCCCACCTTAAGGGTCACTTACTGTACAAAGGCTTAAATAGGAAAATAATTTATGTCTTCTTTTTTGAAAGTGCAATGCCCAGAGCGGAGATATTTGGCATGTAGCATTGCCAAGTAGACCTCTACAGGAGTGATATTAATCATGACCATGGTGTCAAAATTGGCCTCGCCTCAGAGGTAACTTCTTTAATAGACTTGTATAGTAAAACAATGGACAATGCCTTGGGCTTTGATATTAGAAATGTAGTATCACCTTATGGTCTTGACAAAGTTGACCTCACTATAGAGACCACTTTGTTTCAATATACTTATACAGTAAAAATGTCTTAAAAATCTCCATCTTTGAAAGTACAATGCCAAGAATTAGCATGTAGCATCACCTTATGGTCCGCTACAAAAGTTTTTTTTTGGGTGTCATTTAATTGACATGCACTCACAGGGTAAAACGTCTTTAAAATCTTCTTTAAAAGTGCAATGCCAAGAGTTAAGATATTTCAGTACGAGCGAATAGTGCAGGCCATAGCCAGCTATTAGTTTCGAACTTTCAGACAAAAGAAAAACAACAAAAAAGTAGGTAAACTCTCAGTCATACAAACAAATAAGTTATTATCGTCAGTAGTCGCAAAATATACAATGTATGAAGAAGCTATTGTGTCAAAAATCAATGAACACAATGTTATGGAAAATTCTGCATGAGTGTTAACTTTTGTTGTCTCAGCAGGTCAATAATCTCTCCTGCCATTATTATAAATTCGTTCACCGCATATTACAGGTTCTTCTTTTTGTATTTAAAGCAGCACGCCTCAAAATTCATGTTAATTTTCATGACAATTTTGGAAATGTATTTAAAAATAAAATATTGTGAGTGACCAAATAAAACAATTTACATATTAGAATCGGCACTTACAATACAAGAAAGTGGCCATGATATGCAAAAACAGTTAGTAACGCAGTAGAAATATGGTGATAGTATACTGCAAAATCAGTCTGAAACCGCACAAAACATGTAAAATATACATGTAATTTGATTTCGAATATTTTACATTCTTTAAATTTTTGAACATTTTTCTTAATGAAAAGTTTTTGCTCATCTGGAGGCGTGCAGCTTTAATAGATAAAGTACAAGTTATGTCTGTACAGTATTATATATATTCTAAGCATATGGACAAATAGACATAGATCATTTAACAAAGTCGTCAATAATCTTATGGGAAAAATAAAGATTGTTATATCATGGTGTCTCAACTTTGTGTTTAAAGTTTTTTCGATTAAATATATAACTTGCACTCGTTTCTTTACGGAGATATCAGTAACGTCTTGACAGTTCAGGTATTGGAATCTATCCTCATAAATGTGATATATCGCGGTATTTATAATGGTCTAGTCTTCGTTATCGTGATTTGTTTACAGTTTATTTTGCCACATGGCTGACACATAATTAAAAGTATGTGCTTGAATTCTATATACCAATGGTTAAACACATCAAACAATGTGTAAGCCATGTGTTATGATACTTCTGTTTTGTAACACCGCAATAACTTTATCGCTGCTGCTGTTGCGGATGGTATCTGTAAGGGACAATGTTCTACACTTTGTAATTCAACTGCAAACAATCATTTTCACTGATCACAGATATTATAGAAGACAAATACATGTAGGCCACGTGAATTGAAGCTGATTTAGTATACCACAAGGCTTGCAACGTGTGGACACAAACTATGAACATCTGTCGTGATTGATATGTATATCAAATTCCAGTACCAACAATGATTTCAAAAGAACAATAGAAACACAATCATAATTTCAGGTAGAAATCACGTGATGTTTTGGATGCAACTAAATAATTTTTAAGCAAATTATTTGAACATAATTACATGACCACTCTCTCAACTTGTATGAAAATAATCTGATGGTCTGAAATAGAGTTGTTCACAATTTGACATGACAAATACGGCTAAATATCTGCATACACGGTATGCTATAAATAAATGAAAAGAATTATAATCTACCTTTTCTCTTAAATAGTAAAAATATTAAAATGTGTTTATTTTTTGGGTTGGGTTTTACATCACACCAACTCAATACAGGCCACATTGTGGCTTTCCAGCTTTACTGCTTGAGGAAGAACCCAGGTGCTCCTCCGTGCATTATTTTAGGCATGGACGGACACCTGCGTAGAACCAGTGACGTTCTATATGCTAACTGGATAGCTTCCTCACATGAAAGAGCGGGATTAGAACCTGCAGTGGTGAAGGGGCAAGTGGTTTGATGTCAATGACCTTTAGCTACTCAGCCACGGACACCAATATCAGAAATTATTTGAATGATTGGGCAATAAATAACATCAGAAGTTTATCAATATGCAAAAATGTTTTTAAACTTTTAAGCTTTTTGTTTAGTTTTAAGCGTAACATCTCAATTTACACTGCAGTATAGTGCACAAATAGAAATGTACAATTTCTAAGCTTTTAATTGTTTACAAATGTTTAGAATGAGACTATACATAGTATAATGTTGAAATAATTACAATTTCCAAAACCATTTTGTTAATTTACGAATTGTTTGGAATTTAAAATGGAAGGTCTTATTGTACAAAGCAAAACATATGAATTGTGTAAATCTGTGTATATACCCGTACTTGCAAATATAATGTATAATTTAATGATTTATATGTAAAGCAATTTGTAGAATTTATTTGTCGTGCAATAGAATTATTCTTTGTTGTATATTACAATCTCGAAGTGAATGAAACAACGCCTGTTACATACTGTTATCAAGTTTGATATTGCATTGTTCATGTTGACTCCAGGTGAGATAGACTTCAATGGTTGACAAAAGCTGACATAATCTGTAGATATTGAATAAATGGAATAATCTTTTGCATTCAAGAACGCAAATTTATTGCTTTAGCTTTTGTTTTCCAGATATCATGATTTCCGGGCATTGCAAAATAAATCCATTATTCCATACGCTACATTTCTACTTTAAGCTCAGCACAAAGTGATCAAGGTTGAGCTTTTGAAATCATTCTGCGTCCGTCGTACATCGTAAATGGTGTCAAACTTTTTCTTTAAGCAACATCTCCTATACCAAAAGGCCAATATCGTTATATTTGAGTAAAAATGTGTCTGGCATAAATTGCTTTAATAATTCTTCAAAGAAGTTCATTCCATGCTAAATTCTGGTTGCCGAGGCAACCTATAGAAAAACATAAACATCTTCTTCTTAAAAGCCCCAAAGAGCTTGAGCTTAGATATTTGGTATGAAACATCTTCTCATGGGTGTTAACAAAGTTTGTTCGAATAAAAGCCCTTGGGTCAAAATTGACCCCGCCCACATTGTTTGGTTAAAACATTGTTCAAATGATAGTTCAAAATTTGCCCAGCCTAGGAGGAACATAGATTTTCTTTATATGTACACAGTAAAAGTTCTTCTCTAAAACTAAAAAACTAAAGCTTAATTAGTTGTGTTTAACTGACACATATTCTAGTAGTCTAAGTTTGTTCAAATTATAGTATATATATTTATAGTACATATATAGTATAATAGAAGGGGATTTATTTATTTATTTACAATGCGATGCGACGCTCGACAATGCAAGCGACGCTCGATATTGCCAAACGAAATATCGCGATGTCGAGAGTCGCTTCGCGTTGTCGAGCGTCGTATCGCATTGTCGCTATATCACTTCGCATTGTTGTGCGTCGACCCTTAAACGACGGACGACATAATAAATGGCACGATAAGGGCACCGTATCATAGTGATCGCTAATTTTATATATGTATATACTATAAAGTCAAAACAAAATCTTTTATTGTACGATAGTGGCTTTAGCATAGATATTTGGTATGAATTACTGTCTGGTGGACCACTACAAAAATGTTCAAGTATAGCCCTTGGGCCAAAATTGGTCCCGCCCCGGGGGAACATAGAATTTTCTTATATGTATAGTAAAAACTTGTCAATCATACAGGATATTGGATGAGTGTAAGTTTAATACAGACTTTCATTGAACGAGTTGAATAAAATTATATTATGAATTTCCTCTGGCGAGCATAATATTATTTTATCCAACGAGTTCAATAAATTAAGTAATGGTATTGGTATCAAATACCAAAACAACAGGGTCATTTAAAGTGAAAAGAACCATTTTTCATTGTGCGCGCCTATAGTCAACGAAAACACTCAGCGCGTCTTAACGCTATGTTTATAAAATGAAAATGACGTCAAAATTGGTCGTGCAATTCCAATTTTTACGGAGTCGCAAATATTATTATTATTATTATATTCAGTGAAGGGTAATCTGTTAATATATATATGGACACTATCACTATAACAAAGTTAACCTCGGACAAGGCATTTTGCAATCTCTGTAGCAATGCATAGTGCAAATTTTGGATTTGTTTCGTATATAATATGATTCAGTGGTATATGATAGAAAATAAGAGTAACTGAACATCGGCGGCAAGAATCAGATAAAGTACATAAAGCAATTATCAGATAACACACGAATGGTGTGATAAATGTACACTTCAATACGAATCTGTCAATTGTCTTTATTTTGTTTTATGGCAACATACGGTGATATTTCTCATAATGAAAGATGTCATTATTGTTCAGTTTTACAATATCAGAAAATAGATCGGACACTTTTGAAAAGCTTCAATACAGCCTTGAACACGCAATTCATCGCAAAACATTCCCAGGTGCAGCCCTCACAAAAAAAACAAAAAAACGTTGTGTCGAATGATCACGCAATGTATAGAAATCTTAAATGTTTTTAATATTATTATTATTTTGTTCGTATGCATTTACTATATTTGCTTCATAATTGCTCAATGAAATTTCCCCCCTTCTCTTAATTACCCCCATCCCTACCTCCCAAAATTGAAATTCTGTATTTCATAATGCTTTTATTTAATATATGTAGTAGCCGTAATAACATAATTATAAATGTCAAAAGTGGAATATTTGCTGACTATAAAGACTTTGCAACGTAAGTTTTCTACATTATTGCTTTAACTTTATAGCTTATTTTAAAAGAAACAGGTAACCATTTTGATAAGATAAACGTTCTTAAGTGAGAATAGGAATCTTAGAGCCAACTATTAAAATATTTACTGATTATCCCGTGTGTAATAATTGCTCCAACACCAGGCACAAACTGTTTTGTTTTTTCATTGAGACTCACATTATTTGTGTAATCGTGGAAACATTGTCTTTGAAAATAAAGGTACTACCATAATAACATGAATCGTACGAAATCAAACGACACTACCTGAAACTGACAACCGTTGACCAAAATGTTTTAAAGGGCTGGATACAAAATCACCCCTGCACAATACTGTATTTATGAAATGTATTTATGAGTGCTTAAAATGTCGCTCAAAATAACAACGTGGGTTCTGATGATAACGTGAAAACATCGCCAGCAGCCCTTGTTAATCTAAATCAGTTTTCATTGTTTTATTTATCAAAAAGTAAATCACCGACTGGTAGATGATTATGACAATAGAAATAGAAATTTTCCTACGCAGCAGTTGTTCTCGGACTATATAGTGAGGGCGACGGGACGACGGTGTTACTTCAATAATTTGTTGTCATAAGGGGCTGCTAACTAAAGGTAAGAGTCTTTTCTTTCATTATTTGATTTGATTATTATTAACATTGATCATGCAAATGAAAGTTAATGTTTATGTTAGGTAACTTATTTATATGCAGGCGTTTGTCATGTAGTTACTTGGTACTTCGAAAAAATACTCTAGAGTTAATTTCAATATACGAAATTTGTTCATTTGAAGGCTAATTCGGATGTTTTAATCTTTTCTAGTACTCACTTAAATTCAAATTATTTTGAAACATTCAGTTGTTAATCACAGAGTTAATGTTTCACATGCACTGAGTTTATTTATTTTTCAACATGGTAACATTTGTTCATTAAATAATATCTGTGAGTAGTACTGAAATTTCTGACGCTGTAAAACTAATTTCATTAACTGTTCAACAAATATATCGTATATCTTCTTTAACATAAGGCATTTGTTTGCGAGACGTTTAAAATTATAATTTATTCTGAAATAACACTGGTATTTGTAATTCTTGCATATGGATAAATAAGATAAATAACAAACATTACAATTACGAATTATCACAGAATTCCATATTCAAAAGAGTTTTATTAATGTTACTAAATGATAAAAGAAGACATTTTCTATAAAGGAATGATACTTTTATTTTGTGAACTAGAATGAAGAAAAGTAATGATATCTAATTTAATTAAATACATTTTGGTTTAAGAGAATTGAAAACGAGTTTTCTTGTCTGAATGTTTGTTTGAAACAGCAAAGACATTTTGAATTCTATATTCGTATGTACGTATCAATGTTGTGGCTATACTAATCTGACAAAGTCGGGAAACAATTAATGATGCTAAGTCGTAAGAATGAGCTTGCAAAAGTAATGGATTTTTTAAGTTATGACCGTGTATATCCAGTTACACCCAAATGTGAAAATAACGCACGATTCGTGCACAACTTAACGCAGAATTGTGAAATAAACGGCGGATACCAGGCAGCATTTCCAGCGCGGTAAGTTAACTGGTTCTAAATTTAACGAAACTGAAAAAAGGAATTATGGCTGCAAAGGCATGATACTTTATCCCTCATCAAGATTATTTCCACGAAATTGCTTACTTTTCAAGATCATTCGTGAAAATGATGACTTGACCGTTTTTAAGTGTGATATTGGCTTTTTGTCGACTCTTATTATTTTCACATTGCAGCGTGACTGGATTTACACGTTGTTGATGGAGTTTAATAAAACGTTTGTATTGGTTTTCTGCCCAACTTAGTAGGCTCTATAGGCACCGTGATATAAACTGTGCAACATAAATGACAATATAAAGTGGAGGAAGAAAAGATGTGAATATAGTATATAAAATAATTAAAGTATTTACATGTATATGCTTCCATTGTCTACTTTACTTTTACAGAAACATCAGTCTATTAAAGTCACAAACAAATTAAAGATGCAAGTCTTGCATGCGTTTATTTGCATGGTGCTGTTGCTAGGCAACACCTTCGCCGCATGCCCACATACACAGACTGGTCTGAAAAAATGGTCAGATGCTGCCACCTGGGGAACAGCCGGGAAAGTAAGTTCTAAATTTGTTTGTATCTTTGGCTTGCTTTGTTGACGCCAATTTTAACAAACTTTTGTTATATCCCGGCGGCAGATCCACCAAACCGGCTTTCTTGGATTAAGACGACATAAGATGATATACCTGTAACATGTGAAGTGTCTCAGCCACAATAAGTCCTTTACATTTTGCCGTCTTTTTTTCCAACTTTCTTCACATTTTGGATCCAATATCACTTTTTATATGGACCGAATTTCCTAGATTTGTCTTTTCAATTTAATTTTGAATATATTAATGTATTTTCTTTTTAATATTTTCTCGTTTTAAGTGCCCACGTTAATCCATTACAGACACTATTTAGCAAGAGGCGTTAAATGCAATGCATTTTCACCAGTAAACTTCAATTAAAATGAATACGATTTCAAAAGGTATGCCGTATGGTGAAAAGATTGATACGATATTTAAAACACTTTGAAATACATGTCCTTTTATTTTTCTTCTGTACAAATTAACGTTTTTCAAAAAATCATTCCTTTTATTTTCAGCCGACGGAAGGACAAAATGTCGTCATAAATGATAAGATTTTAATGGATGAAAGTCCGCCATCTTTGTACAACGTCACAATAAATGCCGGTGCATTGCTGACATTTAATCCTGACGTCACCATAGATTTCCGTGCCGGGAACATATTTGTAGATGGAACATTTGAAATCGGAAGTAGCGATTGTCCATATAACGGCTCACTTACCATCACACTTACAGGTATCGTACATTTTTCTGTCTTTTACTAAGAATATAAATGTCCTTAAATTTATCACAATTATTTGATACTATATAGAAAAGTGTTGAATACGGATGGCATCACGTATATGATGAGTTTTTACTTATATATACATGAATGACAAAATACTTTATTACATACTTCTGTATGAAATATTGTGAAATATTGATAAAATAAAATGCATATTTTATCATCTTTATTTTCACTGTAAAAGTGAAGCATATTTTCCGCATTTTTACATTTTTACTGGTGTACCGGATTACTTTCTTTTAAATTCAGTCAATAATAATACATGTATCTAAGGGGAGGTTATTCAAACTGTAATGTCTAAAAAGAGAAAAATGTATACTAAACAGAAAATTCAAAAGAAATATTGAATAAACACAAGATTTATCTGCATATTGTGGTATGAAAATTATCATATTTCACTCGTGGCTACCATCACACATAAAATATTTATTTACATGCAACTCGATTAAAATAAATTCTGTATTTCTGGGAAAACTTGAACATCCTCTATTTATACCAGTAAAGTTGAACATTTGTCTTATATAATATGAACAGTTTTAAAATATTGACTGCGATCTAAACTTATTACACTTGGTAGGAACTCGACAAGAACATGAAGGAGAAGCAGAGCCGAAGGGAATCATAGTGAATTCAGGAGCTACCTTTAACATTTATGGCGAGCCTCGGTTGGCTTGGACCAAGCTGACTAAGCATATTCGACCCCCAACAACAAGGGCAGATGGCATTTTATTCGAACATAAGGTAATTAAGGAGAGTGAGAGAAAGTTTGGTCAGCGGATCTTGAATTTCTGAGTTTAATATATATATTTTGTTTATTGAAGTTTACCCACTGATCATCGTTTTCTTACCTAGTTGAAAAACTGGTTAGAACCAGTTATAGTTTTATAAAACTTATTTTCATATTTTATGTAACTGGACGTCCCACTTCTGGGGTAAAGCTTTTAAACTCAATTATAGCTTTAAATTTATTGAATTAAACCAATAAGGTACAATATGCTGATTGACAGAAATTATATCTAGTAATCGAATAAAAACAAAATCTGTCAATGAGACAGCACACTCGATTTAGTAAATGCTTGACGCAGTTAAAACTAAAATAACAATTAATTGATAATTCCCGTGATTAATATTAAGATAAAACTAAAATGTCAACACTTTTAACATTTAATTACAGGCATGTAAATGAAACTCAGTCATAAAATGCCGACAGAGATTTCTATGATGTAATTGGGTGAATAGGACAGTTCCCTAATTGCCTGTATTGTCGAGCTCAAAAGAAAATAAGTTCAGATATCTGTAGACAGACGTATTCAAACGCTTTAAAGTCTTGGATTTCTTTTCATTTTCAGGAAGCATTATCAAATTTTAAAACATTAAAATAACTTTCTTTAAAAAGTTTAGTTATTAGAAGAGTTGTTGATCTATTGTAAATGTGAATATATATGATTATTTGTTTAGCTCGAACCAAGTTACCAGGTTGACGGAAACGGTGTGTTTGCCTATACATTTACGATTAACGGAACTGACGTCACGGTGAAGACATCTGGGCTTTATTTTATGAAAACCCAGGCTACTGAACTGGCTGCACAAATAAATGGTAAGTAAACCAATGAAAGTATTGCATTCACCATTTTCTCGTGCAGACTCTGTATATTCCATTTCCTATTTGTTTATCTGAATAAGAGCAACAAATTAAAATACTGTAATTCAATACACTGATGTTTTTTTTAAAACTTCCTCTTTTTAGCTGCTTCTGTCCATCGCTTGTTTATTTAGTTAAAACTACTTCTGATAAATTGCTCAAACATTGTCTTATAAACGTAAAGGTCTGTCAGTAATCAAATTTACAAGCTACGCGCTAATTTGCGCGGTAAATAGCAGCTGCTATTGATTTAAAAAATTTGAAACTAATTTTGGCAGGTATTATGCTTACTAATTATCACATCTTCTGGGCCTTTTCCGTCAAACTTCAGATAAGATAATAGCCGACAGGTTCCGATTGGGTTTACTTATTTTGGATTATGTTCGGTGTGATACAAATCTCGATACTACTAGTATATCAGATCTTATAACCTTATATGATATTTTATGTAAGTTATGTCTTCACAGCTGTCGCTGATGGCGAGGTTTTTATGCTGGCCTCTCAGGAAAAAGTGTCCTACAAGGATCCAAGCAAACAAGACACTTCGGCGTTTGAAGCTTTAGAGACATTAGCTGGAATGTCTGGAAATTGTCTCCTGCGAAGCGTTACACAAGATGGCGCCACCTACGCATTCATTATTAAGAAAGGTAAATGTAGGCATTAACTTATTTAATATTATTTGTCAATTAAATCAACATTGTGAATGCATACAGGCTATTATAAAATACTGTAATTACTAATTACTTTATTAAAGATATAAATGCCGATCTAGTAGCTTTACATGAAATTCAAATTTTTATGCTTCTTTTTGCAGATGACACTGTATTGTTTTCCTACTCTTTAACAGGATTGCAAACATTGCTTAATTAGTTACATTTTTTTGTCTAAAATGGAACATTACTGTAAATACGTCGAAAACTGTAGCTATGGTATGTAAACTTGGAAACAGACGTGAAAATATTGATGTTTATTACGATAATGCTCAACTTAATGTTGTCAATAAATTTTGTTATCTAGGTGTAATGTTATCAAGTAATGGAAAGTTTTATAATGCTCAAATAACTTTGTCTGGGCAAGCACTACGTGCCCTATTTACTCTTAACTGATTATTTGATGTTGTATCTCTAGCTGTCTCAGAAAAGTTGAAATTGTTTGATGCAATGATTTTGCCAATTTTAAACTATGGATGTGAACTATGGGGATTCCATAAAGCCCCTGATATTGAAAAAGTGTACATAAGATTTCTTAAACAGATATTGCATGTTAGACAGCAAACCACTAACATTACTGTATATGCTGAACTTGGTAAAGTACCATTAGATATAATTAGAAAAGAACGTATTCTTAAATATTGGTGTAAAATTGTGAATTCTCCAAATACAATGGTGCACAAAAGTTTTATAGATAGTAAGACAAACAATGTTAAGGATTCTTGGGCATTATTTGTAAAATCATTACTAGAAAACTTAGGTTTGGCATATTTATGGAGTTGTATTACCATTTCTCAATATCAATTGAATGCTGTGATCGAAAGATTGTATAGTCAATATTATCAAGATTTATACTCAATGATTGACACAATGCCAAAACTGAGTACCTATAAAATTATAAAAGATTGCATTGGATTTGAAAAATATTTGACGTGTGTCAAAACTGATGCTTATTGTATTGCATTGACTAGATGAAGATGTTCATCCCATAGACTTGCAATTGAAGAAGGTCGTTTCAGAAATGTTGTAAGAGAAGATAGAAAATGTATATATTGTAAAATGAATGCTATTGAAAATGAATATCATTTTGTTCTTGTGTGCCCGCATTATCGAGATATAAGAAATGCATGTCTCCCTAAATATTATTGCCACTGGCCAACGTCTCAGAAATTTAAAATTTTGTTAACTACACAACAGTCGAATGTTTTAAATAAGTTAGCAAAATTTATATATTTAGCAAATATAAAACGCACTGCGTTTACTGATTAGATTTATATTAGTTCAAATGTAATACTGTATTACTTTTTTTGCATGTAAAGCACATAATTTTGTTTGTGTGGCCTGATAACATTTCATTTTTGTCCGTACCGATCTTGTATTATACTGGTTTATAATTATACGACCCAGTAATCGGAATATTTTATCGGACAATGAAGTAGTCACTTGCAAATAAATTTATGTGCTATCGAATCGAAATGTATAAATATGAGTGTTTCCATATACATATATGTTATAATTGACATTTATCATCATTCTTTGTATATAACATACTCTTCTCATGATATCTGTTGCCGCCTAATATATTCATTTAGGAAAAAACAGTATATAATGTTTATATGCCTAATAAAATATTGAAATTGAAATTGACTAACTACATGTAGATTTTTTGGTATTTAGGAACACCAAGCAGTCTCCAGGAAGTAACCAACCCACTTGGTACTACATCATCAGTTAAGTATAAAGACAGTGACGATCTGTTTTTCACTGCTGAGTCTATAGGGGACACAGCCATCTTTAGACAGACAGTAAATTTCCAAGTTGCCAGTATAAATGCGATTTACCCAAAGGTTGACTTACTGGATGACTGTACAACATGGCGTGATGGTTTGTACAATCTATTTAAAATTACCTCCTAAATAATGCTACGCTTTAAACATAAGAAGGTCTGAACTGAAGTCAGATTAAAATTTGCACACAGTGTTACTATATATCTTGAATTTAAACCGTGTACAGTGGTAGAAATGTTATTACTTTTCAAATTAAAACTGTTCATGGAAAGAAGTTTGTTGTGATTTTTTAATTGTGTATGTCCTTAGCTTAATATGGGTCCATCCGCCATTTTTGCACCGAGAGTACGGTCATGTCACCAATCATGCCCTTATTTTTAAGTTTTACAGTCCATTCATATATTTAAGGAATGTAAGACGCACGAGATTAGGAATTAAATTAAATGTTTACAAATGATGAAAATGTACTGCATATATAGAGATCTATTTATAGAAATAATAAGAAATAATATCAATTGAAAAAAATACTAGTGCACTGTCCAGTTTACACAGAACCATTATCAATGAAGAATATTCATTATTGTGGAAAACAAGGGAAGACTGTTGAAAATGACTCTTGTTTTTTCATGTGACTTTGATAGGTGACAAGATAGCATTTGCATCCACGGATTATGACCCTGAACAATCAGAGGAGAGGACCATTGTACATTGTCGAGATTGTACCGTCAATCAAATCAGAATCAATGGTAATTACTAACCCTTTCATAATATAAACCCACTCTAGGCTCGTGAAAATTTGGTATGTTATGCAACATTCCGTATCATATAAAGATAAGAATGACCTATAATAATAAATCTGTTTCAGTTCGCTGCTCAAAGAACATAACTTAGAAACTTAGCCCAAACTTTACGATCCATAACAAAAATGGAAAGATGCTTCGTTAAATTGTATTTGCATATGAGATTAATAGGATAAGTTTAAAATTGCGATGAAAATAAAAGTAAGGTTCTATTAATACATATGTAAGAAAATATCACCTTGATTGAATGAGCGATTTATTTAAATGGAAAAAAAAAGAAACAACTACAATATATAAACATCTGCCATTGTTATTTTATTTGTTTGAAAATACATTGTATATATTACCCAAATAGACTTGACAATATAAAGACATTTATCTCATCATTATTATTGTAATAACAAGAATCTTAATCTTTCTAAACTGTTTTTTTTTGTTGTTGTTTTTGTTTAAAGAGCCTCTGAAATTTTGGCATTATGGTCAGATCTATAAAAATCTGGACATGAGAGGAGAAGTTGCATTGTTGAGCCGTAAAATTGTGATACGCGGAGAGGTGCAGTCCACATGCCCGACATATAACGGAAACTGTGCCAAAGAGGCTGTCCGAAACATGGATACGTTTGGAGGTCACATCCTGGTGATGACTATTTAACTTGTTTCTTATAAGTATCCCAATCATAGAACATTTCATATTATTAAACTAATATATCCATTGCCTCCCTTGAACAACAAAACCCGCGATATTTTGTATGCTGATTTAAATAAAACTTCACATTTTGCACTTTGTATTTGGATGTCTACAGCTGCAGCTGAGTTATTTCCCTTTCTTAGTTTGTATGTTAAATGCTGTGTGACCCTTTATTTCATTTAAATGCTGCCAAACAGTGGTGTGTATACATGCTGTCTCATTTAAAACTGTATTTAAAAAAATGTGAAGTTTCCCATTATCTTTTTACTCTCAGTGATTTTAAGCAAATAAAAATATGATTTCTTGCTTTTCAGTTATTGAAAGGATTTATATCGGCTAAGATCGAGAACATCGAACTGTATAATATGGGACAACAAATGAATCTAGGACGTTACCCAATACATTTCCACTTGTGTCTGGGGGATGCAAGGGGCTCATATGTTAAAGGCTGCAGTATCCACAACACGTTCGCTAGATGTGTTACAATACATGCCACGCACGAAATCTTGGTATTGTCTCAATAATTGTTTTCTCATACAGTCAAACCTGTAAATAAAGGCCACATAAAGGATAGACAAAATATGGCCTTTCGTCACAGGGTGATTGTTATTCAGTTGTGGTCTTTAACACAGGTTTTACAGTAATTAGAATATTCTAGGCTTATAATTAAATTTATGTCATGAAAATCACATTTGTAGAATACAACGAATGTTTTTCTCGTAGAAGATACATAAAGAAGAAATGTGTGTTGTACGGTACTAGTTATTATTTTCTGTCTGGATATACCGGTTAATACATTGCATACACATAAGCATAGTTTCGTCCGAGGCATACATTTCTCAACCATATTAAACTTCTCGCTCTCGTTTTTCTTTCATAGCAATTCCTTCACATATACACGTATATTAATCTATTTTACCATGACGTATTTTTTTCTTAGTGTTGTTATATATCCTAGGTACAAGACAACGTATGTTATGATCACCTGGGACATGGATTCTTCTTGGAGGATGGTGCCGAATTCAACAATACATTCGACGGTAATCTTGTGTTCAATACCAGGAAGGGAACTGGTGATCTTGAACCTAGCGATGTGTAAGTAGCATTCATGAGACACTAGAAGTACAAATCTGGTTTTAACTAAGAAGCTTCTGGGAAAAAAGATTGTATTATGACACAGCAGACAAAATGAAATTTAAAAATCTGGATGGTTTAAATTTTCTCGTTCATTAATGGAACGAAATTCATATGTATGATTTAGTCAATCAAAACTTTAAACATAGGACTTCGGGTCTTGATGTCCCCTGATGTCCCACCTTATCAGTTTGTAAGTTCAACAGGATGAATACCGTTCTTAAAAAATTCTAATTATTTCTTTATAAAAATGGCAATAACTTAATATGAAAGGAATGCGAATTACGAATGTCATCACAAAAATATGATTAAACATGTTATGAAATTTATTATTTTTTTATATACATGTATATATTTTAGAGAACCCGCCGGCATGTGGATAACGAATCCTCACACGTACATTCGGAACAACGTAGCGGCTGGAGGAGAAGGTTTCGGTATCTGGGTGCTGTTCCCGCTCGAACCCTTACCACCATCAAGACAGTACAACCTAATGTCACCTTATGAAGCCAGAAAAACGAATCTACTCGAGTATACCAACAACGTGGCTCACTCTAACATCGGGGTATGTTTGAATCCATAACACTTCATTTTAAACTAAGAAAATAATGAGAAAATGATAAATTGAATGATTGATAAAATGATTGATAATATCATTTATTAAATGATTGAGAAAATACTTGAGAAAATGACTGTGAGAAAAAACTCAGGAAATGAATAATAGAATGGCTGATAGTGTTATTTACAAAATGATTGAGAATATAACAAAGAAATGATTGAGAAAATGATTGATAACATGATTTGAAAAAATGATTGACTTAATGATTGAAGAAAAACTTAATCAAATAATTGAGAAAAGGATTGAGAAAATAATTAAGAAAATGATTGATAAAATGATTAACATAATGAAGCAATGCTTAATTAAATGATGGAGGACATGATTGTTAAAATAGAAATACTCCAATTTCGAGCTTGGTATACATGCATAAGTTGTCAAATGTAGGTGACTATATAGAATGATGCTGTCATTTTTTTTAAATATTCACATTAATTTTTCCACATTTTTCAGATGGGCATGAAACTCGGTGGAAGAATTGAGGAAGATCGCACCACATATTGTTGTAATAACTGGCAACCATTGGAAAATCCAAAAGATAATGGTTCCAAGCCAATCGATGTATACTTTGAACGTATTTCAGGTATGTCTGATTTGAAATATAACATATGTTTAATGCCGAACATTTATTTGATGTCTTTTTAACATGCCGTTTATTCCGGTATTATTAGGTTATATTATTAGTTTTAAAGATTTTTGACAGGCTATATGGTTTATATAACCTGTCAAAATCTTTATAACAAATTTATAATATTGTAATTAATTAATAACTTTACTTATAACTACTTTTATAAATCGACTGCGTTCATGTGAATAGATTTTATAATACTGCACGTTTGTAACGTCGCTTTTCATTGGATAGTCGTGACGTTTATGTAGTTTTATATACACGGCTGTTGTCGATTCATAAAGAAATCTTACTTTTTTCTCTAAAAATGATGTTTGCTGTATTATAAATTCGTTATAAAGATTGTTGATATGTTATATGGCCGTATATAAACGTATATTTACAAACAGTCGTTTATATACGGCCATATAACCTGTCAACAATCTTAATAACGAATAATATACACGTTACGACTATCCAATAAAAAAACGAAGCACAGTGCAGTATTATAATATTACAGATACTGTAAATAATAGTTATGAATATTAAATGATAAAGAATATCATTTTTTCGTGACAGGATACAAGAATAGTAAATTTAACCTTTGGTTTGAGGGCAGTTTACTCCAAGTGTCGAAAATTTCGTAAGTACAATCTCAAGTCGGAGGAAATGTAACATTTAACAAACTTTGTTTGCATGTAGCCAGTTAAGGTCAGCATCAGATATCAATGAATTGGGTAAAAATATCTTTAAGACTTTGAAATTTGTAAGATTTACTTGTATTGATTTGAAGTTAAAAGTGAGTTTCGTTAATAAAACTTGATAACAAAATATTGCGGAGGTAAATCTATCTACCGTCAATGCCCTCCTAACACCGTTTAATGCAGCTCAACTGTCAACGTGAAAATGTTGTTTTTTCCATCATAAATATATTACAACATCTGATAAAATCATAAAGTAGTAATTTCATTCCGTGCAAAAAGGTCTCCAGTGTGTGACCTGAACAACGAGCGGAACTAAATAAATCGGAATTTGAAGAAGGAATAAGAGGTGATGAAGCCTGATACAGTATCTGGTCCAACTGTATACAACTGCTGGATAACATAGCTTTGTGTTGGTGACATAGGACTATCATCATCTAAACTATCAGTTATATATAATAAAAGAGAGTAAACGTAAAAGGTTTTTGATGATAAATGTTCTTTATACAGCCTGATACTTACTTACGTATTGTTTAATAGTTTAATGTGTACCAACATACAGCTAATGGTTTATTTAATTGTTTTCAGGACAGCTGACAGTATTAGCGGTGTTATAATCTCAAAGTAAGTCTATGTTTGTTTTCCTGAACGTGATAGATTAATCTAATTTAACATATGATTTGTACAGTTATTTTTTTATGCCATACCATGTTATTTTACATCAGCATACTTTAATTGTTTTCAAGGTGTCTTTCGAAAGTCATAAGTTTTCAGTCAATTAATCAACTTCTAAGACATGTCTATACATAATTGCTTTTATTAAAAGAACAAGGATACAAACGGAAAACGTTACAGAAATGCACGTGAGTAGTTTGTAACTTGAGATTTTATACTTAATTGAAGAACAACATAATTGTCAGATGCTATAATGCATATTTTCCTGTGTTTCTATTTAGCGAAAAGATGACAGCATTTGCGGGAAGACTTCATCATTCCGTAATTATAGGAGAAAGCGACAATTACGGTGTTCCCGGAGTAAACTTCACTAGAAGCTTCCCATTACATGGAAAAATGTAAGCATTGATCAGAGATGAAAAAATTAATACACGTTAAGAAAAAAAAAATAACAAGAGAACTATTTTTTTTTAGAATCTTATTACAATCAAAACATCAGTCGATGTATATATCATTAAGATTATAATGTATTTGACTTCATTATATGTGTGGCACAGTGTAAAGTTTGATATTAAAACTACTTCTATTAAAACCGATTTGCAACATACATGCATTTGACCCTACCACCATTGACTACCATCGAATAATTGATGACTTTAAATGATAGAGTTTTGTAACAACGACTCCCATTTATTATTTGCATTAACATAAATTATACGTCATTAGAATCAGGTTGAGAATTTTTCAAGGACATTTGTTTTGGAAATTATGCCCCTTTGTTACTCTTAGTTCTGGCGGCGCTTTCACAAGTGTCATTTCGTTAAGACACGAGAACTTGCAGCATGAGCTGAATCTTTCCGGAATAATGAATAAATAACTATTTCAGCTATGATCCACATTCTGGACTGGCAATGTGGAGAGGACCATGTAGATATGATAACCTCTACTTTGACGGCTACCCGCCAAATAAACATTATGATATTGCAGCTATAATGAAGAAGAGAGTGGAACGCTACTATTTCTCGGTGACAAATAATTTCAAAGACATACAATTTGCCTTTGATGACGAGGTAATTTTAGTCAAGTTGCAAATACATTTTGTTAATAATTGAACATTTATCGTAATTTAAGACACTTAATAAAACAATTAGAATAGTAAATCATATGCTACTCATAGCCGATGAATTTCTTTGAGTTTCTTACAATGTTATCCAAAATTGTATGATTTTTCTTGTATTTTTAAAATAATTGCTGCTGTTAGGACAGCAGTAAACCATTTTATCCCTACGTGCTGTTAGAATTAATAAATGTATGCATTTTCTACATTTTAAAGAAATTTGAAATATGTATTGTATTTAAAATCATTTGTAGAACGAGCTTTACGCTCATTGATTTGACCAAATGAAAAATTAAAAGCATACGAAATTAATCAAGTATCAATTTACACCACAGCCTAATGGTGCCGCTTACGCCATGTCCGGAAACAAGACGGATATAGGCTGGGAGAAACAGAAAGATGGAGAACTAGTAATGGGTTTTACATGGTATAAGAAAACGGGCAATGTAACGGAAAAATGGTATATAGTTAAGCCAGACGTTTTGTCCCGAACTGCAGACGATTGCAAATTGAGACCAAATTGGAGATTGGCGTTTTGCAAGACCAAATATGGAAATGTAAGATTGTAGTTACAATTTTCGGAATTTATGGTTGCTTAACCTTGTGTCAGAATGGTAGTGAAATTTTTTTTATTATTAGACAGATGTTTTTAACATTTACATCTGCAGCGTTCACGTCAGAAATGAAAACTTTTAATGTCGTCTGCTTTTTCTCAATTTGAATTATTATGCCACCATCTCAAGATGATCTCTTTAGATTTTATTTTGTTTGAATTTTACTTCAAGTTCCGAGTAAACGGAAATTTCTTCAATCTGGGATCACGTGGTATTTACGTCCTCGACAAATACCCTGTCGGACAACAGGAGTATATTCTGGAGAAGGCAGGGGGGCCTCAAATTGTAATTGATGGGACTCGGTCTTACACATTCCATACAGTAGGAGAAGTTCCGAATTGGATGAAAATGACAGCAGAAGGACTTGAAGTGTAAGAATTTTGTCCGTCATAATTACAAAACATAAAATAGTACGCTAGAATCTTTGTTTCTGTTAAACTGATTATAAAAATTACCACATAATAGGACTTTCATTTTTCTATAAAGGTTCGTGGATGGTTTTTTTCAAGAGTTGCTTTTAGTATATCAAGCTACAAACAAACAAACAAAAGTCAATGAAAGAAGACGATACTGATATTATTGTAAATAAATTACTTCAGGGGAGACAAAGTAAGAATAGGTTTTTGTGTACCTAAAGGAGCAACATGGACATTAAGCTCCTCGTACCCTCTGAAATTAAAAAAAATGGCCGATTTCATAGAAGTAGATTCACTCGCTGAACTTGACAAAGACGAGCCTGGCAGGAACGGAAAGAAGTATTACTTCGACAATGCCACTAGGTATATTCGTTTTATTATGATATTTTACAATTTGGCTTCATTTCACGAACGGTTCAGAATACATGCCTCATATCATGTGCAGCATTTAATTATTTCACATAAAGAAGCTATCCAGCAGGTACTTTTTCCTTCTTTTGCATACAATCGCTTTTGAGTAGGTTAACTATGTATCTTGTCGGCAAGCTGTATGATGAAGGTTGCCAAAATGTAAACGTTTACAGAGCCCGTGCGACTTGAAATTTACCCAGGCATCTTTGTTTCCGTATTTCGATAGAAAAATCATTTTATAGAGTTCGGGTGCCACGCTAAGACAAAGGCATGATCACCTGTTGTTATCCAACTTATCACAAATTGCTTGATATGAGGTCTTTTATACCAGGGTATCTGTCGTCATAGCTTTACACAATTTTATCATGCTCACCTCAATGGCTCAAATTAACCCGATCAGCTACAATGCTCAAAGCTTATAAATCTGACATATTACTTGATCTTGTGCTTCTCAACAAAAGTTATATAAAGTATTGTCCCATGGTCACATATGATCTATGGCACTTATGGTCATTTAATTGCTTTTGTGGAGATGGGAACCTATTAACTTCGAGTTGTTATTGAACAAAATGTTCGTTGACTGTGAAGACATCAATGAAGAAAGAAATAACTTACATACCACATAAGTAAAAAAGTATTATTGTCACTAAAATCTACAAACACCTTAACTTATTACAGTAATTTTAATGTAATTTTCCCGCTCCTAAATAAAACCGGCATTTAATTTCTTTATTAATAGAAATATAATTTAAAAAAATGAAATTTTATCAACACGCAATGTATGTACATATTTATTTTGCACAAACCAGCATGGTTTACTACAAATTCTATGGTGCTACAAACCGATCAGAGAATGATAACCAGGTATGTGGTGGTGGTATATGCCCGATGATACAGCTCACATTGGCTGGTAATCTTTCTGCAAACAATGGCGATTGTAGGTCTACCCTTTACAGCGCAGAGCAGATGGCCCTTGTCCCGGTAAGTTGAGCTAGTTCATAAAGGAAACAACAAAATAAGCAAATTAATTATGTCGCTTGCACAAGAAATTAACAGTGTATGTCAGATAAGGATTGTACATATTTACAGTCTCGGCTAGCCGATAAGATTGAGTAATTTGTTATCATAGTACCTAACATTCTGTCAAATGAGCAGCTGATGAATTTATATTAGTTAAAATATTCTCAGTCAATTACTTTGAACAAGTATCTTGTTTTGCTCATATGTATATGCACTTTAATTCAGTTTATTCATCCGTCGTATCAATGTCACACAAATTTATCAAGTAAGAAAATAAATGTTCAAAAGTTGTCTTTCCTTCAAAAGTCTTTATATAGTTAAAATAAATCATTGTAAAATCACAATTATTGTATAACTAACAACTATATTTTTATTTACCAAAAGCCTGAGTTACCATTACTGACTGAAACGTTTGTGGCAAATGCTGGACCAGAACCTCCTGCGGTTTGTAAACTTATCATTTTGTTTTATAATCAATTACTTAATGTGGTTATCAATTAATTTATTGTCTCAGCTGAAAAGCAGAATAACTAATCTTGATAATCTGGATAAAGTTATATCTGTCATATTGTCCAAACATTGTCCTTAATATTGTCTAAGCGTTCACCTTAACAGTGTCCAAACATTGTCGTTAACACTGTCCAAACAATGTCCTAAACTTTGTTCAAACATTGTCCCTTAACATTGCCTAAACGTTGTCCTTATCGTTGTCCTAACATTGTCCTTACCATTGTTCAAGCATTGTCTTTTAAACTGTCCAAACATTGTCCTTACCATTGTCCTAATACATTGTATTGTCCTTACCATTGTCCTAACATTGTCCTTACCATTGTCCAAACATTGTCCTTACCATTGTCCTAACGTTGTCCTTGCAATTGTCCAAACATTGTCCTTAACATTGTCTTAACATTGTCCTTCATGCATTGTTTAATTTCAGTTTGGTGCTGGGAAGGTTGAGTTTCTCGCGGAATTGCTACTATAAGTTAGGGGTTTAGGTGTTTTTGCGGGAATTATTCGAAGAATTTGATAATCATAAAGACAATGTAAGCAACGTGTATATTGTACGTCATTGTCGGGGAATCAACCTTAAAACAAATATGATACTCAGTAATATACATTATTTTTATCCATTTCAAAATCGTAACTGTTAACTTTGATTTGTATTTTACTACCTGTATGTACATTAATGTAAAATAATATCATTGGCTATTGTGCTGCATTGGATAATATGAATTTATGACAACCCACTGGTCTTGAAAATATTTACAGGATTTCGGTCACGGGTCTTCCCGACCTTTTACTAGTCGATCAGCAGTAAATGGTAAAAACGGCCAATGGTCTGAGTGGTCATCTTGTTCGGTAACTTGCGGAAGTATGTCTTTTTTACCATATTAATTTCAGTTTCAAAATAAATATATAGTAATGTTAGCAGAGATTATGATGAATTTTATTTTTCATTAATTCAAATGTTACAATTTTTTGATAAAATGATGTTTGTTTATAAGAGTTGTATACAGTTAAACATATCATGTCATTTTCTTAGATTGAATATGAATTTTAAAATATTTTTTTTTCCCACTTTTGTTTCGTTAATGCTTTCGTAAGGTTAATCTATGTCATGAAAATTATAACTGAAATAAATACATTACAGGTGGATATCAGTATAAAAAACGTGAATGCAACAACCCGATGCCGCAACATGGTGGAACCCCGTGCCCCACACCCCATTATAGAGAGCGCAACTGTAAATTAGATGCATGCACATGAGGTTATTTTTTTTCAAAATAATTATTTTTCATAAAATGAATATCAATGCTTAAATAATTATAACTCAAGAAACAAAAATAAAATCGCAAAATGATTGAATCCTCTTCATGGCATCAAGGTTTTTGCACGAACACATTGATAAATTTTGCGAAGGGTTTTCGTCAAAAATAAAGTTCGAGAAATTATGCGTACAGTAGAAAAGATATACATTCCATTACGTTGGTGGTCTAAGAACTAAATATGATTGTCCTTGGTCACCAGTATAAAACCGGACTAGTCTGTATACCGGTATCCGTTCAGGTCTAATCTACTGGTAGCTCATTTTTGTATTTTGATATTTAAAACCGTTAATCTTCGGATGGACTGTTAAAATTTCAAAGCTTGGCGAACCCAATACACGAATTCAGCCGGTTATGCTCAACAAGCATATGTTCTATTTATTTTTATCATTGAATTAATGTTATAGGTTACCTAGACACCGAAAGACAGTGTAAAATTCAAAAAGGTGGCCAACGTGATCTCTTTCAGTTTTTATTTTTCACTCAAAGCACTGTTGTTCAAATTGAGTCTGTCCGAGTGTTACTTGGTTGGTTTCCTGATATCAATATTGATAAAATATTCTACTAATCTGCTTCTAACCTGATATCTAATATACATATTCGTATGTTTATACCTTGTGTTTAACTTTCCCGACCTGAACTTAGGTCAATGCCCCCATTTTCTTTAGATTAAAGTACTTGCACATTTTGTTCTACGTATACAACATTGAATTTGAAATCGTGGCCCCATCGTTTACAATACAACAACTTTTTGTCGTAAAGTATTTTTAGTTTTAGACAGTGAGTATTATAAACTAAACTGGATTCAATCAACAGAGACATATTTACAAAGACTTGATACAATGTTTTATAAAATTGTCTTTCTTCTTTTTTTTTCAGAAGGAAGTCGTCCAACAAAAAATGGATATATGAGACCTAAGATTTTATGATATAAGTAACAACTGTAATAAACTTATACGAGTAGCATTCCATTTTGTGTTTTCTTTCCTTAACCCTATTTAGCTACCGAGTATTTATTTCAGACCCTGTTGTTATGAAAGCAATAGCCTTTTTTAATTGTGACATCCTCAAAACTAGCAAAAGGATGGCTTCTTAGGAGAAGAAAAAACAAGTACATTTTGCTGAGATACAAATGTTACTGCTGTAATAAACATTAATTAATCTTTTGATAAATATATAACATACTAAAATTAACGTGAAACGACTAAACTGTCATGGCATGGTAATTTACTGCTTTTAATAAAGACTATTCTAACTATGGTTGGTGAATTTCAAGCAGACATTTTAACAATGAGGAATTGAAGACAACTTATACTGAAACGCTTCACAACTGTTGTTTTCATGAAAGATTTATCCCGCTTGGAATGAGTTCTTCAATGAGCTAATTTTCATTTATTTTCAATTTCTTTTATACAACTGATTAGCTTGTACATTTAAACATTACTTATGCTTCATATCATATAAATTACAATTCGATTATCAATATCAGCTATTGGCTAAAACAAAAGAAAGTAGGTGTTATAAAATGCGAGTTAAATAAACGACGGAAATATGAAACCAATGGTGTATCTTGAGAGTTTCCCGACAAGTTCTGTGGATGCAACAAAACATGTACTTTCTTTATCAGACTTATTTAGCTCCTCCAAATAATTTTTTCTTGTTGTCCCTAATCTTATTCCTTTGTCTGCAAGAAGCAAAATGGAAATGAGAGTCGCCCTTTTTGTGTTCTAATTAGTACGCGAGACATGCCATGGTGTGTGTGCCTTCGCACAAATAGATCTAAATAAATACGGAATTTTTAAAAGTACTACTTATATACACTTAATAATAATTATTACATACAAGAAATTTCTTTACTATACTAGTCAACTTTTGCTAAGCACCATATGTTTGAGTGTGATTATTTTTTGGGATGATTTTATCAACGCCGTGCGAAAGGTTTTAAATGTTGATTTACTGTTTTATCAATTCAGTTGGACGAATTTAATCCTATAAATGAGTTTTACACCGATTTTGTGCTTGAGAAGAGGGTGACCCCCCTCTTTGAGGATTTGATTACAGAATTTGATATTTTTGTTCACAGTTCTAGACTTAATATCGTGTATGTGACACGTGACTATCAATGCCAGCTTGGCAGCACCTTCTCATACTCTCTATTAGGTGTTTGATCAACAGACGGTAGGATTTAGTTGTACAGCACTAATTAGAGATAAGATGTACAATTTTCAAAGCAATACAACACTTGCATTCAGACGGTAATTCTACACTGTAGGAATCAGCTGAGGTTTCCCTAAAAGAATCCCTTTACATTGATCCTTTACATACTTTACTCACTAAATACCTTTTTCGCCATGAGAAATGATTGAAACACCTCCATTTAAAAAAATAAATAATGTGAAGCCTGACCGAGACTCAAATCTGGGACCCTTGGAATACCGTACTGCGGCTCTACTGACTAAGCTATCCGGCCACTTACAAACTACCTCCCCTCCCCTAACTAGAGAACAGTTCACTACCGTGACATAATCATTTTCGGAATAATTTGGGATTCGAACATAACACAACTTTGGGTCTCCTGAAGAGTTTTTCAACATCATTTTTACCCCATCTTACTACTATGTTTACCTTTTAGCCCTAATTGTTCTGGAATTTCATTCATTACACCCATTATCAGGAGATAATTTGGTAATCTGTTACTTGTCATTGTGGGAGGTCTGTAGAAATCTGTACGACAAGATTTTCAAAATAGAACATGTCCTATCCCTTACATCTAGACTTAAGGTTTCCGAATTCAAGAAATAGTAGCCTTCACACATTAAGATTTGCCTGTACATCTTAGTTTTAATTGGTGTTGTACTTCAAAATCCTACCGTCTGTTGAGGCCTTAACGGGTATGGCTGCCTATTCATTTAACAACATGACTCCAAGCTTCTGGATGGTTCTGGGTTGTAGCTGACGAGCTGAAATTCTTACATGCTGCTCATTTCACATGTGTTCTATTGGAATTAAGTCAGATGAGCGAGCTGACCAGTCCATGGGCTCAATAGACTCCCTCTCTAGGTAGTCCTGGACCACCTTGACCCTATGGGGCGAGCATTGTCGTCCATTATAATGAACTGATCGCCGACTGCTGTAGCATACAACCTAACCTGGTTGTCTAAGATGTCGTCTATGTATCGCTGACCTGTCAATGTGCCTCTATATAGCACAACCAGATCGGTTCGTCCATCCCAGCTGATGCCTCCCCACACCATAACTGACCACCTCCGTAGCAGTCATGCTCAGCAATATTTGCAGCCTTAAACCGTTCACCTCGTCTTCTCCAGACCTATCTGTGAAGCTAAGCAGAACCTGGACTCATCAGTGAGTGTTGCATGGTCCACCGTGTATGCTTTATGGTCAATTCCAAACGGGCCTTGCGATGTCGACGCGTCAAGGGGATACGTATGCACGTTTTCTCAAAGCAAATTACCTTTATGCAGCCTTCTACGTACGGTCTGCGTGGAAACACGGACTCCCGCAGCATTAGCAAGGCTACTTTGTAGAGAATGTGGTGTCGAAAACCTTGTACGACGTGCCTAAACGACCAAAACTCGATCCTGAGCTGGTGTTTTGACTCTTTGCTGAATCCAGTATGCCTCCTGGCGGGTGTACCATGTAGCCGGTATCTCTCCCGGGTCTCGTGATGACGGTGTAGTGTACACCAAGCGTCGCACCAACCTGGCTCAAAGTGACATATGTAAGAAATGTAAGCCACTGAATGACAATAAGCCGGTAACGTCGCCGTATCACAAAAGACATGTGATTGTACACCCAATCAAAAACATGAAAATATTGGGGTGCCTGCTTTCCATGCTACCGAGTTGTAACGGATTAGTCAACACAGATTCATATCAGGGGACTATCTCAAAACATTGCTGAATCAGAATTTTTAAAAATTGGAAAGAAATCTATTTTATACTTGTGAAAATATAAAAAAAAATTACTTAGGGTGCTTAACAAAGTAGATTTGTCTATTTATATGTACATAACATCTAAAGCGTTTTTTTTAGCTGATGTAAAAAAACAACATTGGTTAAAGACATGACTAATAAAAACATATAAATAAATGATTTGTAAAATTCCGTGCAATCAAAAAAGATTTGGAAACCAAATGTAAATGACATTTACCTTGGATAGTCAATCTTATTTCCTTTGTAAGACAAATATAAAGCACATTTTGAAGTGGCATTCTTAACATTCTTAACACAATTTAGCTTTTTATCATTATTTTGGTGCCACTATACTCAGCAGAAATTGCTGTGTTTCTTGAACTTGATCAGTATATTACTATGAAGACAAAAATGGTGTAGAATTTCAAATGTAATCGGCACACAAGGGTTGGATGCAGAATTAATAATTTGTAATGTAACAAAATAAAGCAGTAAATAACTGTAATAATAAGGAAAGAAAAAATATTGTTGAACTCGGAGTGAAAATGTTTCACTAACTAATGTTATCGTGAATGATTGATCCCGCTTTTAGTTTAAATATATTTATTCAAGCTCGATTGTGAAACAGGAACTTGCAACTTGAATTTATCTCTTTTGAGTTCGCTTCATGGAACTAACTAGTATTGGTGTCATATGATGGTCTTCGCCCGAAGAGCTTGAACCTTTGATCCCTTGGTATATATATCTAAAAATATTGACTTATTAATAGCATACTTAAAATTTTGAAATAGTAAAATTTTGATTTTTAAAAGAAACATGTGCATAAGCCATCGCAAGTATATGCAGGGATTTAATCTTCATGCTTGAAATACACATTTATTACATCGGGAGACAATTTCAGGATCTGCACTTATGTTCTCGTACCCGTTAAAATAAAAAAATTAGTATGTGTTGTCAAACAGAAAGTATGAATGGCATACTGGTAGCTGTTATTAGTCCCCTACCGGTTTACCGGAGGGGACTTTAGGTTTACCCTCCGTCCGTCTGTCCGTCTGTCTGTCTGTCCGTCCGTCAGTCCGTCCGTCCACAAAACTGGATCCCGCGATTACACAAAAAGTACTGAAAATATTTTAATGAAACTTGATATATGGATAGATGGCAGTATGGAGATTATGCACGTCTTTTTCTTTTCTTCCTATGTTGAAAATTCTGGTTGCTATGGCAACAAATAGACTGAAAATATGGCAAATTTTACACATAACCTGGATCCCGCGATAACGCAAAAAGTACTGAAAATATTTTTATGAAACTTGATATATGGATAGATGGCAGTATGGAGATTATGCACGTCTTTTTCTTTTCTTCCTATGTTGAAAATTCTGGTTGCTATGGCAACAAATAGACTGAAAATATGGCAAATTTTACACATAACCTGGATCCAGTGATAACACAAAAAGTACTGAAAATATGTTTATGAAACTTGACATATGGGTAGATGGCAGTATGGAAATTATGCACATCCTTTTATATCTTCCTATGTTGAAAATTCTGGTTGCTATGGCAACAAATAGACTGAATTTCAAGATTTCTGATTCTAGTTTTTAAGTTTTTTCACTATAAGTTCTTTATTTCTTAAGGTATTTTCTTCAAACTTTAAATATAAGTTGCTTGTCATCAACCACATCATATGTGACAAGGTTTACAACTCTAGCACAAAATTTATCAGAATTACCTCCCTTGAACTTAAAATTTTCATGAAAAAACATTGTTTTTTTTAATAACTTCTTTTTCTGAATGTATCTACTTCAAACTTCATATAAATGTTTCTTATTGTCACTCAACATTTGTGAGTGTTCAATACTTTAGCAAGACTATTTCCAGAATTATGCCCCTTTTGAACTTAGACTTTTTTTTGAGAAATTGGTAATTTTTACTCCAACTTCTTCAATCATGATAGGATTTTAAAAATGTTATATTTTGATAACAGGGATGTTTAAAAAATAACTTTAGAGTGTCCTTCAGTCCGTCTGTCTGTACATAAAAACAGTTTCCTGTGATCACTTTTAAAGAACTTTTTCAACAAATTTACTTAAAATAGGAACCTAAGTGAATGGCCAATGGCCCTTCAGAATGTTGCTTGGGCTCTTACCGGTAGGGGACTTATGGATTGCTTGCAATACTATGAAAATTGCTTGTTTAAATTGTATTATAAACATTTGCCAGTTAATGTTGTATTTTATTACTGTTCTGATCTGGACATCTTGTTTTCCATTATAGTATTGACGCAATGCTCATCACCCCCACTTTACCCCCAGATGATCAGAAAATACTTCTGTGTGTAATCATGCAGATATTACAGGATTTGGCTTTGTGGTTTTTGATATGATGATGGCTACTTAGGGGGAAATAATTGGAACACCCACCAGTTCTTTTCTGTCCTTTACCTAAAATAATAACATTGGCTCTCTGTTTGTTTGTTTGTTTTGTATTAAGGCGCATCAACACAGTTTATGCCATATGACGCCGAAAAAAGAAGGACGATTTTGGCTAACTTTGTTACAAACAAACTTTAAAGCAACACTGGGAGTCAAAACAATTGAACCTGCTTCGAGCTAAGAGATGCACAGACTCCATTTTTAATTCTTCCAGTTTTTATTCGAACCTATTCAGTCGCATCTTACGATCACACAAAGATAGTCGGTAACTACAACCATAATGCCTAAACACTTAAAAGACAACTTCTTAGCTAAAACCGTGAATAATGCCATCTAATAGAGGGGTATCAAAGAGATCTTTCATAACATTTATAGTATATAGTAATATTTATAGTGTATCCAGTTTTAACATGATCATTTTAGGGTACTTGTAAATCACTATTATTTTGGGCAATAAAGATAACTGTTTATATGATGTTTGATATTACAGTTGCTATCATGCAAGAATTATCTCGCTTTGATTAAAGTAATATTAATACCAATAATTTGATTTTACGTTACACCGACACAGTATATGCCATATGGCAAAGTTTCAGCTTTTACTAGCGGAGGAATACCTCGGGTGCCCTTCCGTGCCTTTCAAGCACAAACTGGCACCTGAGTAAAACCACCGACGTTCCGTATTCTAGTTAGATAGCTTCATCACATGAAAGAATCTTAAGTCCCTTTCGGGATAGAAACTCATAGTGGTGATTGTTTGTTTGTTTGTTTCATTTTACGCCTTTTTCCAACAGTATTTCAGTCATATAGGCGGGTAGTTTCCTAACCATCGTTCCTGGAGAGTTACACCAGTACTAGACTACCTTCCTCCGCGCTAAACTACCAAAGCATCTCCCGGGGATCGAACCCACGCCAGAGAGGTACCTGGATTAGAAGTCATCGACTCTAACCCCTCGACCACGGAGGCGGCTTTCATAGTGGTGAGGGGCGAGTAAAAAATGCAATGTAATAATAGCAATTAACTAAATCGACAAGAATATTTATTGTTCGTATACTTTTTGCAACAATTTGGGACGGTTAATTCACGTTTGCGGAAACTTATCAAATATGGACGATACTATATGTAGTGACGTCTAAGTTTATTGCACATATCTGTGGACGCTGACTGATTCACTTGCTAAGTCTGCTGATTCTAGCCCTTCTCAAACAATTATCAATTCTTTCAGATTGGGAAACTATTCAACTAGCTAACGGAAATTTGTGGATTCTACTTAGGTATCAGCTCGTGTCTGAAATTATTGATGGAAGAGGGGTACCTGATACTTTCCCCAATCAGTAAATCTGTCACCAGATAAGTCTTTCTTCTCATGAGAAGGAAGAATTATGATACTATGATTGTTGGAACTCACTGAGACCTGACGATATTAAACTTTATCTAGAAGTCCAAAACATTGAGAATAAACGTTGGCACAGCCATCTTAACATTTGAAGGTTTTACTTTGTGTTTTACAGATAAACAAAGTAACTAGTAGCAGAGGACAGAAAACAGTATATTTTAGATCACTGAGCAAACGAAACAAAATTTAGTAACAAAATGGAAAAAAAAACCAAAAAAAAAAACCAAAAACATTGCATTTCAAGTATGTCATACTTGCTTGTTTAAATTATATTTTCTTTTTCTGTAATGACATACCGTTACTTCTCCGTCCAATCGGACAATTCCATCTGTTTTATTGCATAATAAAAGCATCCTATAGTCTACTCCAAGGTTTAATTGTCCGGTCAGTTATAGCCCGTGTCAAAGTAAACAACAACAACAACAACTCTGCTTAAGAGTTCATTTATTACATCCGACAATCAATCTCCCGCAAGTGTCATGTACGTACAATGGATGTATATATATATTAATCCGTGATCCTTTTTCCTACCCTGTCCGTCAATGTACTCACCCTTGGCTTTGATACTATTTTAAGGCGATCATTCCACTTTATCATGTACTGGGAACATTTTTTACACTCCTCAATAGAACCACTCATCATGTACTGATAAATTGCAGATACAGGGGCATTTCGTGATTTGTATCTTTTCCAGATACGTGGAAATTACGTTTGGGAACAGAAAGAAGTCGCACGAGCTAAATCTGGAGTGGTACTTATTCCGCCTCCAAATACTCGATCACAATGCGTGCTTTGTATGCAGGCACATTGTTGTGCAGAAGTCGAAGATATTTCATACCCGTTTTGGGGCGACAACTTTCGTAATATTTCTTCAGTTCTTTAATCGCAACATTTTTTATAGAAGTCACCTGTGGCTGTTTTGCCCTTACACGAATTTGCATAGCAGGGCCTTTATTGCAAAGAAAATAACATATAAAACCTTCTTCACGCTTCGTGATGTGAAGTACATTCGTTGATGCCCATATTCTGTCAGAACTGTTACATTTTGGCTCAAAATTGTGTACCCATGTCTCATCTCTGTGACCCTTTTATTCTTCCCTGCCCGTCAATGTACTCACCCTTGGCTTTGATACTGTTTTAAGGCGGTCATTGCACTTCTGGGAACATTTTTCACACTCCTCAATAGAACCACCCATCATATACTGATAAATTGCAGACACAGGGGCATTCCTTTTTCTCGCAAAAGGTGAAATGACATTATTTTTGGAACATTTCTCCCTCAGTATGTCGATCATAGGCTCTGAGGTATATAAGATGATGATGGTTCGACACACCAGCATCATTTAAGGCCACGGTTATGTGTCTGAGAATTCTAATATTATCAGTAAAAGATAAAGATAAATCTGTTTTCGGCTCCTCTACTTGTACTTCTAACAATAACTTGTTTATATTAATTGTGTGTTGTCTTAAAACTAGATTTGTATGCTTAACTTGTATTTATAATGTGTGTGTGACTGAAACCCAATTGTTCGTTCTAAATGTATAGTGATACAACGAATCATAGCTAAATCGATAAAATAACACCTGCAATCGGTGGTACCAAGGTGTCATTCTCAATATATACATACAATGTAACGTAAATCATCAACTAGAATAACTTTAAGGGATTACTCGAAACTAATAAAGATAAATAATTCAATATAAAAGACGAATATAACAACTTTGTTCTTAGGAAAATAAATTCCTTTAGTGTAAAGTGATATATAGCAAAATGAAATTATCATTAATTCTTAAATATTTTTTAACTTATTGCAAACATATAATATAAGAAAGGACAAAATAAAATTGAAATAAAAAAAGAATACGCAGAAAGCTGGTCTATTAGCTTTTTCTGAAAAATATTGAAAATTCACCACACCTTAAGATGTTTTACTCTTTGTGAATCAGGATATTTATCCAAAAAATCAGTTTTGGATTACTAGTTAAACCAGCGATAATCTGTAAATTATAAACATGCCATTCTATTTAACACTTCTGTCTATCGTCCAATGGTATTACTTCGAGGCTAAAGTTCGTAAAGAATTATGATAGAAGTTTTTAACGTCTCTTTTTTATCATTATAAGCGTCTTTGCCGATTTTCAGTGCGTGAACTTGTTACCACCTAGAATATAAATGTAGTTGAAGATATCATATTCATTTTAAATTGACTGAATGTTTATAATACGATTATCATTCCTTAAATAACTACCATAGATTACTTCAGCAGGATGTCGACATTTGCCTGTTCTGTTACATGTTCAGGGTCCCATATTTAGACCGTACCACGCTGTTTTGACGGGGTGGGTGGGGTAATGTATTCATGTAATTATCATTTCGACAATGTATTGAGTGGCGCATCCTAAATAGGCGAGTAGTATCGATTGTACAAATCTATGGACATATGTCATGCTTAAACCCTTCTATTTAAGTGTCATTTTCGAATCGATATCTCGGTTTGGATTAATCCGTTGAAATATAATTTAACATGACAGAATTTTGACTTTCGAATGAGA